>NW_020837948.1:17765281-18317047 GCF_003676395.1 Aethalodelphis obliquidens
ACACACACACACACACACACACACACACACACACACACACACACACAGAGATGAAGAGGGGGTGAGTAAAATGTTCCTAAACCAAGCGTTGTTACTGTTGTTGATATGAAAAAGGTAAATCAAGTCATTTCAAAAGGTTTGACTACCCTGGAAAGAAAGTCCTGTTAAAGTAAGAATTTTTTATCAGTTCCTCAAGCTACTAAATTCACTTTGTTAATGTCATCAATTGATTACTATAGTCTACAGAAGACAAAATCGTTTATTCCATATCCTATTAGCCAAAGGGTGAATAAAATATTTAGATTTTGTTTTGGAGGTACTGGAGAAAATGTGTAAAGTTAGTAAAATTCAAAATGAAGGCTCATAATCTCTGGATATTTGAAGCTTCTGGTGATTATACATTGTTATGCACTGTTCTAGGTTTTTCCCCTTACCCTTCTATTTTCTATTTCTGCATATTTTTGTTTTCTCAAGTCATTTTCTCTTTTCTGCTCTTCTTAGGGAGAAAAACGGTATCCTCCCATAAAAAGTTGAATAGCAATTAGGTTGTGGACCCCACCTTCCTTCTCCAGCTGCCTAAATGATCTTCAACCTCTTATCTACTTTCTACCTCTATTGTCAATAGACAGAAATCTCTACGATCTTAAAACAACTAAATGAAATGAAAACTTTTTGCTTTTTGAGAAAAAACATTCCTTCGAAATGTTTCAAAATACTAATCTAAACTCATCATCTCCAGATCCTCACCTCAGACTCTCAACCTGGTAATAGTTTACATATCTTAGAATCCTTGATGTGCTTCTGCTAACTTGGCCCGATATTGAACAAGCACCATCCCTTATAGCTGTTGAAGTTTCATATTGGGTCATATCAATGTAATTCTGTGCCACTTCTGGATAAAATATCTGCTTCCATTATCTTTTCATATTATAATGTCAATTTAGGTGCATATCTATCAACGTACTAACATACTTTCACTAAGAACAATTTAGAATTACTGTGGAACACTTTGTGACATGAAGAAAATTATTTGAAAGGCACAACCGAACAAGAAGAAAATGACATCTTGATTATCCAATGTTCTACAATTTAAAAATACTATGAGACTTTTGAATGTGATGTGAAATCTAGAATCACCTCCCTCAAACTCTCTAGCTAAAACTATTAAAAATGTGAGAAACTTAATACTTCCTTAGTGTGGAAATAATATTTCCAAATCTCATTCCACATGTTTATTTTTTTTTCCCTCTTTACATTTCCCTTCTGTTCCTTCCCCTAAAGTGTTCATACTACTTCAATATCCCTTAAAACTACCATCTTCTAATTAAAAGGACCCACATGTTTCCTAATTTAAAAACTTTAAACCCTAATTGTGTTTAATTCTCTGTGCTATGGTTAAGGACTTCCTAAGTCTCAGGGTGGAAAAGGAAATTTTGTTGAAGAATTCAGTCCTGTCCTGGACATATACACTCCAGGCCTCCTTTATCTCTTCAAATCAATCACTTTTTTTGGTGTAGGTAGAAAAACTTGTCAGTATTATATATAAGAAGGTCACCAGAAGTGTCATTGTTCCATTCTATCCAAAAAGACAAAAGGAACTGGAAGCCTCTGACAGATTATGAAAAGACTTCAAGGGGGACAATGACACTCAATTTCCAATGGTATCTGTAAAACTGCAAGGAGAACTAGTGAGAACAATCTTTAGTAATAGAAGCTCAGAAACAATCTTTTAATAGAACAGGGCCTATTTGTCCAATATAATTCCTTCCATGGTCCCTTTACTACTCCCTCAGAATTATATAACACCCTTCAGACCTTCCTGCTGACTGAACCACTGATTATAACATTCTTTCTATCTGGCCATAGGCAGCTTTCATTTATATTCCTTTTTGGCCCTTTTCTTACTGTTTCTCTCATTCTCGGAAAACTTTGGAGATGAACTCATCAAAAGCCTTTTTCTCTCATTATGTGTGTACTCAAGTTATATCTTGTCCAGGTCTAATACAACATAAACTTTGACAGAAAGAGCAAAAGTTAAACTTCAATGATTAACATATGTTGGCACCTTGTTTTATCTTGCTAAAAGCTGCAGCTTAAAGAAAAACAAAGTTTTCACTGACAGTTTCATAATGACTTTTATTACTGGCTTTAAAAATAAAGAACTGTTTGGCTATCAAAGCTGTGGAATAATATTTTTTTAATTTTGACAATTTGGTTTATAATTACATAGATTTATAGACTGTATTAGAAAAGAAGCCCATGTGATTTTCCTGATAAATAGATAACTCCTCAGACAAATTAGAATGAATTAATAACTGACTTTAAAATCATATATATGGTGAAGTAAGCTTCTACTGCAGCACCTCTCTCACAGTAGGCAACTGTGAGCTCCAGAGAGCACACAGAAGTTAGCTTCTAAATGCGCTGAAGAGAGACCAGAAGCAGATGATTCTGGGTGTATATTTGGAGGAGGAGAGTGGCAGTGGGTGTATTTCACATTTCTGCCTTCTGGACTGAAGCCAGGCTCCTTTTGGATTAAGGCCAGACCCCAGTTGGATAATGAGAGACTGCTGGAACTCTAACTGGCCTGAGGAAGTAAACACAATACTAGACAACCAAACTTCTTGTAGAGGTAGGGAGAATCATAAAAAGACCAGAACTAAAGAGAAGGTGTTCAAAATCTGTATATAAACTCTTCCTTAATCTCCAAGCAAATCAGAGTCATACACTAGTAGGTAATACTCTAAGCAGCCCAGTTAGAGATAGAACAGAATTGAGATTTAAGCTAATACCCAAATGCCTGAGTTTACAGTTTGAGTCCAACTAATTTAATGCCTGCCTACTGAAATAAATAAGTCAACACTCTTCCAAAGAATACAACAGAATCCAGAGTCTTCACAGCATAACATTTACATTACATTTCTATATAATTAAAAATATCTTCTTCCCCAAGAACCCTGATCTTGGTCGATTGACTAATAAGCGTTCAGTCCATCTTGATTTACTAATACATATTAATGAGGTATGTTCACAAACAAAGCTTTAACTCAAAGGTAGATTTTATTATTTAAACAGTGGAAGATTCAGAGAGGAAAGCAGTGGACATTATTTTCAGGATTGGCAGAGTCCTCTATGTTTAAAAACTTCTTTCAAAAATGGCATAGATTTAGCTTTTGCCCGAGAAAAGATTTGGCCATCTTTATTTTCTATAAAATGTGTGTGATTCTCCTTTCCAGAAATATATATATATCTTAACTTAAAGGACTGAAAATGTTCAGGATTTTAATATTATTTTCCCAAAATTGATCTCTCATAAAGTACCACAGATTATGTTCCTTTTCATACTAATTTTCATCTTAAACTGTGATAAAAATAATAATCCAACAGGAAAATTTTTCAACAAGTAGAGAACTTTTGTAATACCATGAAAGACTGGGTTCTCTTATTTCTGACACAAATAATTTGTCTTATTAGCTATAGCTGATTCTAAGTAATAATTCATTAAAAATTATGCATTCTTCGTGGGGGGAAAAGAAGTACAATCAACACTATCTTTGGTAAGAGAATTCCAGAAGTGAAATATATTTTATCTTTCTGATGTTGGAATTTCAACAGATTAAACAGTAATTAAAAATCAAAAATAGGGCTTCCCTGGTGGCACAGTGGTTGAGAGTCCGCCTGCCGATGCAGGGGACACGGGTTCGTGCCCCGGTCCGGGAAGATCCCACATGCCGCGGAGCGGCTGGGCCCGTGAGCCATGGCTGCTGAGCCTGCGCGTCCGGAGCCTGTGCTCTGCAACGGGAGAGGCCACAGCAGTGAGAGGCCCTCATACCGCAAAAAAAAAAAAAAAAATCAAAAATAATGTTTAAATACAGAGAGAGTCATATATTATAATTACTGTCTATTTTGCAAATAGAATTTGTGACAAGCTTATTCTGGTATATTTATTTGGTATATTTGAGTGTAGACTAAGGTTTAAAAGTGGTCAATAAAAGAATCCAGAATATAAGATTTCTGACAGAGCTATGAAGAAGCTGAATGGGGAAGACTTGAACTATGAGGAGACTGAAGGTAACATGAACAGAAATTAATGAATTGTTGACAACAATGTTTAAACTTACTAAAGAGCCAAAGCAATAAGTACATTTGTTAATTGCCATATCTAGCAGTTCAGTAATGGAAATTATCACTTGAGTTGAGTTAATTCAGTACAAAGAGACCTGAAAATATCAATTAGCTATTTACAAATCTGATGAGGACACAAACTTGTATTTCACTAAGGTACTTGAAAGCTCAACTATTAAAAAATTTATTAATTCTCCATTTAATAATTAATGACCTTCTCCTGTTGGTCAAGGTAGGCACTCTGTTTGGTGCTGGGGACACGAAGGTGAACAAACTGACATATTCCGTACATTCACTCACAGGGCTTTTAATGGGGAGGAAGGCTAAGGAAAAGGCAGGCACGTGATTTCAGTAGTGAATGTATTACTACAAATTAAGGAAAGCAATGCCATTTGTAGGAAGCAAACGTGGAACAAGAATCAGTCAGGGGGAGTCAGGGAAGGCAACCCTGAGACAAAGACAGGAGCTCAGACCTGGTGGATGATGAGCAGTTAACTAAAAAAAAAAGACAGGGGGGCTTCCCTGGTGGCGCAGTGTTTGGGCGTCCGCCTGCCGATGCAGGGGACATGAGTTCGTGCCCCGGTTCGGGAGGATCCCGTGTGCCGCGGAGCGGCTGGGCCCGTGAGCCATGGCTGCTGGGCCTGCGCGTCCGGAGCCTGTGCTCCGCAACGGGAGAGGCCACAACAGTGAGAGGCCTGCGTACAAAAAAAAAAAAGACTGGAAAGAGATGGCAGGAATTCAAGGATCCCAGATATCTTTCTAAGCACAGCAATTGCCACTGCTATATGGAAACCCTCCCTGTTATAATTGATAAAGTTAATCATTCCCTTTAGTTGTGTAACAGCTGATCCATTTCTACTGCTTCACTTTTCACACTGTATAATAATGATGTTCGGCATATTTTTTACCTCACTGAACTAAGCTCTTTAAAGGCAGAGTCCATATGAAGGAACTTTATTTGCAAATTTACAGAAACAAATCACTACATTTTAAAATTTTTGCAAGAGGTAAACTAGCAGTTTGGGAGATAGCACTGGGCCTTTCGTAGTATAATTATTACCTTTCTTGATGCTTCGTTTGATCAATATATATTAGTTTTGCATGATTTATATGTATTTATGTCTATTTTATGAAGATTGCTATGATATGCAATAAACACTAGAAATGCACTCTTGGAAAAATACACACACACATATGCACAATCACATGCACACAGGACATGCAAAGACACACACACCTTGGCATGCTAATTCCCATGATAATTCTTGACCTAGATCAAACTCTGATTTGCAAATGCACACTTCTATTATGTTTGAATAAATACTAACATTGATCTAAGTCAACCACATCCAAAACATACCATTTCATTGCATAATTAACATTATGTTGACAGTTACATAATGTTATATGTAACATTATGTAACTGTCAGCATAATGTTAATTATGTAAGATTATCCAGAAATATTCTGGATTCTTTTATTGACCATTTTTAAACCTTAATTAATTAACATAATTAAAAATTACCATCTGGTTTTGAGAAAACTTCATTTTCCTTACTGCAGTTAACTCCTCACTATTCTTCCTATTTCTACCCACTTCCCTCCTACAGACTATTTTCAAGATCAAATATACACAAACTGCTACTTCCTATTTCTGTCTTCATTGTCTTGTCTCTGTCCACACTCAAAGCATCACAGTATATGTTAAGAGTTACATAGAAGGAAATGAGGCTCATGTAGAATACATAAAACATTTTAAAAAGCAGTAATTTGTACAGTCATGCTAAGATGCTTTTAAATAAAAAAAACCAATTCATTAAGAAATTAAAGTGCATTTTAGATGCAGAGGTAGTCGACATATTGGGAGTGCTGACTTTTCTGCCCTGTTCAGAGAACAACGTCCTGAGGGAACTGGGCAAAGCATGTGTGAGTTTTCATGGGAGTGGGGGTGTCTAGGGAATGAAATGCTTACTTCTCAGGCTATGGACTTAGGAATGTTGGTGATGAGGACCAGGCCCAGCAACAGAGTCTGGATCTACATGTCTTCTTATATGGAACAAACTATGATGGCAGATTTTTAAAACACTGAATGAATCCAAATTTATGTTATTTATACAATATTTATTCCTATCATTTCAGCACCTTTAGTCCCCTGGGTCATAAAAATGTCCTTAAAATAAGGCCCCACCTTTCAGCATTCTAAAACATATGACTCTCCATAATCACTTCAGTAACAACATCATTTCATTGCAGTCATAAAACAAACCACCCAAGGATAGGTTGTAATAGAAAGTAGAATATTTCATCTTACTTAACTGCATATACACTGAACTCTGAGAAAGTACATGTCAAAAATATAGAGATGATTTATTGAAGTCCACCTGAGGTGGCTATCAAAAAGCAATATGCAATAGAAATGTGAGACTCCACAAAAAATGTTTACCTTACATAACATATAATGATTAATAAAAGATTGAAAACTGCATAGCTTTATATCAGGCAGGTCCAGGGAAGAGAAACGTTACTGGGGTCCTGAGGACTTTGTAAATCCTCAGTTAGCCCAAGGGGGTCCTGTCCATTAGAAGAGGGGAAGAAATACCTCTGCCTGTTCCATTTAACTTTGCCTCCATCATCATGGGTATCTGCCTCAAATGTTTTGGGAACTTTACAGATCAAAGCTCAGAACTATTCCTCACTTCTCTTTTAAACAAGAAGACCTCTACTCATTATCCCAGCATCTCATATTTAAGTGATTCTCTAATTTCAGAGAGATATTGATAAATCAATTAATATATTTGAACAAAATGGAAACTGCCATAGGTAGTTTCTTGCAACCAGTCAGATACACACTTAGACTGTTAGATGACATGTATGAACCAACCAGGCACTGTGAGGTGAGCACAGCCTTCTCAAAGCCATCTGCCTCTCCCTCTGACTATCCCTGTACTGAGCAGGCAGTGAAGACTCCCCAAGGAAAGAAGAAGTAAAGAGTCCTCAAAACCAGGTATCTGCCATTCCCCTGCTCAAAATCATCCACGGGTTTCCTACACCATTCAGGAAATAATCCTTACCTCTTTCTAAGTTAGATGGCCTTGCAAAGTATCAACTCTAACCACATCTGCCTTCTTAGCTTTCTTGACACAGGAAATCTCCAAGCTCAGTCCCTCCCCAGAACTTTGCACTTCCTCCTACCCCTGCCTGGGGGAAGGTTTTTCCTTTAGATTTCTTTATGTGTCTCCCTCATTTCAATCATGCGTATACTCAAATACTTCTTTCTCAGAGAAGCCTTCCTTGACCCTCTTCTCTACAGTAGTCTCTCACTCCCCACCATTGTGACTTTCTATTTCCTATTGCTTTACCTACCTTTAACTTTAGTCAAGGCAATTATCACCCATTAATATTATAGTCACCATACAGTTGTCTGTTGTTTATCCTTGATGTAGAATATGAATCTAGGGCAAGGGTTCCTATTGATGATATATCTTAAATCCCAGGCACTAAGAACAATGTCTGGCACATAGTAGATATTTAATAATATTTCTGAATTAACTAATAGTTGAAACATATGCTGAAAAGTATGAGGGTATTTTTTTCTCCATTTACCTTATAGTACTATATTTAGACTAACCTGTTTTAAATTTCATATTCCATGAGATGTGACTATTTTCTGAAATTTCCATCTGTTTACAAAATAGTATTTGGGAGAATAGACACATCTGTCCATTATTAGCCCGGGCCCATCTTGTTCTGGATATGATTTCCTATTAAAAAATCAGTTCCGATTTACAGGATATTGGTTCAAGATGGCGGAGTAGAAGGGCATGTGCTCACTCCCTCTAGCAACAGCACTGGAATCACAACTAACTGCTGAACAATCATTGACAGGAAGACACTGGAACTCACCAAAAAAGATACTCCACATCCAAAGACAAAGGAGAAGCCACAATGAGTTGGTAGGAGGGGCACAATCACAATAAAATCAAATCCAATAACAAATGGGTGAGTGACTGACAAACTTGAGAACAATCATACCACAGAAGTCCACCCACTGGAGTGAAGGTTCTGAGCCCCACATCAGGCTTCCCAAGCTGGGAGTCTGGCAATGGGAGGAAGAATTCCCAGAGAATCAGACTTTGAAGGCTAGCAGCATTTGACTGCAGGACTTTGATAGGACTGGGGGAAACAGAGACTCCACTCTTGGAGGTCACACAAAAAGTAGTGTGCACATCAGGACCCAGGGAGAAGGAGCAGTGACCCCATAGGAAAGTGAAAAGGACCAGACCTACTTGCTAGTACTGGAAGAACTCCTGAAGAGTTAGGGGTTGGCTGTGGCTCACTGCAGGAAAAGGACACTGGCAGCAGAAGGTCTGGGACATACTCCTTAGTGTGAGCCCTCCCAGAGTTTGCCATTAGCCCCACCAAACAGCCGGTAGGATCCAGTGCTGGGTTGCCTCAGGCCA
The DNA here is from genome assembly GCF_003676395.1 of Aethalodelphis obliquidens. Lineage (NCBI taxonomy): Eukaryota > Metazoa > Chordata > Mammalia > Artiodactyla > Delphinidae > Aethalodelphis > Aethalodelphis obliquidens. Next base: position 17,773,866 of record NW_020837948.1, read on the forward strand.
AACAACCAACAGGGAGGGAACTCAGCCTCATCCATCAGCAGACAAGTGGATTAAAGTTTTCTGAGCTTTCCACCAGAGTAGCACCCAGCTCTACCCATCACCAGTCCCTCCCATCAGGAAGCTTGCACAAGCCTTTTAGATAGCCTTATCCACCAGAGGGCAGACAGCAGAAGCAAGAAGAACTACAATCCTGCAGCCTGTGGAATGAAAACCACATTCACAGAAAGACAGACAAAATGAAAAGGCAGAGGACTAAGTACCAGATGAAGGAACAAGATAAAACCCCAGAAAAACAACTAAATGAAGTGGAGATAGGGAACCTTCCAGAAAAAGAATTCAGAATAATGATAGTGAAGATGATCCAGGACCTCAGAAAAAGAAGGGAGGCAAAGATTCAGAAGATGCAAGAACTATTTAATAAAGACCTAGAAGACTTAAAGAACAAAGAGAGATGAGCAATACAATAACTGAAATGAAAAATACACTAGAAGGAATCAACAGCAGAATAACTCAGGCAGAAGAACAGAAAAGTGACCTGGAAGACAGAATGGTGGAATTCACTGCCGTGGAAGAGAATAAAGAAAAAAGAATGAGAAGAAATGAAGACAGCCTAAGAGACCTCTGGGACAACATTAAACATACCTACAGTCACATTATAGGCATCCCAGAGGAGAAGAGAGAGAGAAAGGACCCCAAAAAAATATTTGAAGAGATTATAGTTGAAAATTTCCCTAACATGGGAAAGGAAATAGCTACCCAAGTCCAGGAATCACAGAGTCCCAGGCAGGATAAACCCAAGGAGAAACATGCTGAGACTATTGTAATCCAATTGACAAAAATTAAAGACAAAGAAAAATTATTAAAAGCAAAAAGGGGAAAAACTACAAATAATTTACAAGGGAACTCCCATAAGGTTAACAGCTGATAAACAACTCTATGCCAATAAAATGGACAACCAGGAAGAAACGGACAAATTCTTAAAAAGGTATAACCTTCCAAGACTGAACCACGAAGAAATAGAAGATATGAACAGATTAGTCACAAGTAATGAAATTGAAACTGTATTTAGAATCTTCCAAAAAACAAAAGCCCAGGACCGGATGGCTTCACAGGTGAATTCTATCAAACATTTAGAGAAGAGCTAACACCCATCCTTCTCAAACTCTTCCAAAAAACTTGAGAGGAAGGAATATTCCCAACCTCATTCTATGAGGCCACCATCACACTAATACCAAAACCAGACAAAGATACTACAAAAAAGAAAATTACAGACCAATATCACTGATGAATATAGATGCAAAAATCCTCAGCAAAATACTAGCAAACAGAATCCAACAACACATTAAAAGGATCATACAGTAGGATCAAGTGGGATTTATCCCAGGGATGCAAGGATTCTTCAATATATGCAAATCAATCAATGTGATACACCATATTAACAAACTGAAGAATAAAAACCATATGATCTGGCTTCCCTGGTGGTGCAGTGGTTGAGAGTCCACTTGCCGATACAGGGGACACGGGTTCATGCCCTGGTCCGGGAAGATCCCACATGCTGCAGAGCAGCTGGGCCCGTGAGCCATGGCTGCTGAGCCTGCACGTCCGGAGCCTGTGCTCTGCAACGGGAGGGGCCACAAAAGTGAGAGGCCCGTGTACCGCCAAAGAAAACAAAAAAACCCCCAAAAAAGCCCATATGATAATCTCAATAGATGCAGAAAAATCTTCTGACAAAATTCAACACCCATTTATAATAAATACTCTCCAGAAAGTGGGCACAGAAGAAACCTACCTCAACATAATAAAGGTCATATATGACAAACCCACAGCCAACATCATTCTCAAGGATGTCCTCTCTTGCCACTATTATTCAACATAGTTTTGGAAGTCCTAGCCACAGCAATCAGAGAAGAAATAAGAGGAATACCAATTGGAAGAGAAGAAGTAAAACTGTCACTGTTTGCAGATGACATGATACTATACGTAGAAAATCCTAAAGATGCCACCAGAAAACTACTAGAGCTTATCAATGAATTTGATAAATTTGTATGACACAAAATCAATGCACAGAAATATCTTGCATTCCTATAAACTAAATATGAAAGGTCAGAAAGAGAAAAAAAGGAAACAATCCCATTTACCACTGCAACAAAAAGAATAAAATACCTAAGAATAAACCTACCTAGGAGACAAAAGACTTGTATGTAGAAACTACAAGACATCAATGAAAGAAAACAAAGATGACACAAACAGGTGGAGAGATATACGATATTCATGGATTGGAAGAATCAATATTGTGAAAATGACTATCCTACCCAAAGCAATCTACAGATTCCATGCAATCCCTGTCAAATTACCAATGGCATTTTTTACAGAACTAGAACAAAAAATCTTAAAATTTGTATGGAGACACAAAAGACCCCGAATAGCCAAAGCAATCTTGAGAAAGAAAAATGGAGCTGGAGGAATCAGGTTCCCTGACTTCAAACTATACTACAAAGCTACAGTCATCAAGACAGCATAGTACTGGGACAAAAACAGAAATATAGATCAATGGCATAGGATAAGAAGCCCAGAGATAAACCCACACCCATATGGTCACCTAATTTATGACAAAGGAGGAAAGAACATACAATGGAGAAAACACAGGCTCTTCAATAAGTGGTGCTGGGGAAACTGGATAGCTACATGTAAAAGAATGAAATTAGAACACTCTTTAACACCATACACAAAAATAAAATGGATTAAAGACCTAAGTCTCAGACCAGACACTATAAAACTCTTAGAGGAAAACATAGGAAGAACACTCTTTGATGTAAATCACAGCAAGATCTTTTTTGACCCACCTCTTAGAGTAATGGGAATAAAAACAAAAATAAACAAATAGAACCTAATGAAACTTAAAAAGCTTTTGCACAGCAAAGGAAACTATAAACAAGACGAAACGACAACCCTCAGAATGGGAGAAAATATTTACAAACGAATCAATGGACAAAGGATTAATCTCCAAAATATATAAATAACTCATGCAGCTCAATATTAAAAAAATACAGCCCAATCAAAAAAAGGGGAGAAGACCTCAATAGACATTTCTCCAGAAAAGATATACATATGGCTAAGAGGCACATGAAAAGCTGCTCAACATCACTAATTATTAGAGAAATGCAAATCAAAACTACTATGAGGTATCACCTCATACCAGTCAGAATGGGCATCATCAGAAAATGTACAAACAACAAATGCTGGAGAGGGTGTGGAGAAAAGGGAACCCTCTTGCACTGTTGGTGGGAATGTAAATTGATACAGCCATTATGGAGAACAGTATGCAGGTTCCTTTAAAAAGTAAAAAAAAAAAAATAGAATTATCATATGACCCAGCAATCGCACTACTGGGCATATACCCAGAGAAAACCATAATTCAAAAAGACACATGCACCTCAGTGTTCACTGCAGCACTGTTTACAATAGCCAGGTCATGGAAGCAACCTAAATGCCCATCTACAGATGAATGGATAAAGAAGATGTGGTACATATATACAGTATTACTCAGCCATAATAAGGAATGAACTTGAGTCATTTGTAGAGACATGGATGGACCTAGAGACTGACATACAGAGGAAGTAAGTCAGAAAGAGAAAAACAAATATCGTATATTAATGCACGTATATGGAATCTAGAAAACTGGTAGAGATGAACTGGTTTCCAAGGCAGAAATAGAGATACAGATGTAGAGAACAAACATATGGACATCAAAAGGGGGGGGGGGGGGGGGGGGGGGGGGTGTGTGGTGGTGGGATGAATTGCGAAATTGGAATTGACATATATGCACTAACAGATATAAAATAGATAACTAATAAGAGTCTGCTGTATAAAACAAATTAAATTAAAAAAAATCAGTTCCAATAAAAGGTACTACAACTTCTCAAATTATTTTTTGATAGTTTTGCAAAATTGAAATGTTAGAATTACAGAGAGGAATGAAGATAATAAACTAAACTACAATTTTGGATGACAATGAAATAGACAATAACCTGATATACCAATTATTAGCACAGCGAGTCTTTAAATTGCTATTTTTAAGATACTACCTGGTTATCATAATCAACATATAGTTACCTACTTAGTGTTTTTACGCTTAAGATACACTGCTAGACACTGTGTCAAGAACAAAAGTGCTTAACAGTTTGCAATTAAATCGTGAATATAAGACATATATGAAGACAGTGAAAATACAGAAATTTCAAACATACATGATAATTGGAAAAAAAATATACCAGAATGGGGTCAAGAGACAGAAAATCACTATTGGCTGAGATAGTCAATGGTAAGTGGAATAAGAAGCAAACTGAAAACCATCCATGATTTAGGAAATAGATGAAAGAAGAGTAATTCATTGAGGAGAAAAAGGGAGGGAAGATCATGTACAGTTCAGAAAACAGAAAGTATGCACAGCCCTGTAACAAAGGGAAGTGTTTCTGCAGCATGAGAGGAAGAGAGATACATCTTCACAAGAAAGTTTGGCCACACTGCTAAAGTGGCCAGTATAAAGTTATGCATCAGAAAACATTTTTCAAAAATGTTCTAAAAGTGAAACTGTAAGTAGTATTTAACCTTGCATAAAAAGAACCAAATTCCTTTACAGATTTTCTTATAAAATTAACTTTATTTAGATAGTTTTCATAGCATTTGAATATATATTTGTCACCTCTGATAGGACCTTTTCTCCTTAATAATAATACTTAACATATTTGAAGAAAACATTTGTGCTTTTCTTATCATGGACTTTATAGTTTCAGGCAAAAGTGGCATTAAAAAGCTAGAAATGATTTATGAACTCTTTGTCTTAGTCATTACTTAGAAAAATTTTTAAATTTTAATATAAGTATAAAAATATTTCCAAAAACTTTCCAAAGCTATCATGCCTTCAGCAAGGAGAAGAAAAATATTCCTTGTAGTGTAAACTATCCTTGGCATAGTATGTTATTTGCAGTCTGAGACATACTATTGTTCTCTGACATCAAACACAACAACATTCCAGAGGCAGAATTCTGTTCCCCTATCTTCAGCATCAAATTGAAATCTAATCCCATAACTGAATGCCAGGTCAAGACTTGGCTACCATTCTGAAAACCTAGTGGTTTAGGTCCCACACTTTGCTGAATTCTTGTACTCAGTTGATGTAGATTGGGGCATGACTCTAAAATATAGGACACAAATCTACTACTTTATCATATTGGATTTTGAAAGATCTGTTTTAAAATTTATCGTGTCAGTAAACTTCAACTATTGTCTTACACAAAAAAGAAAAAAAACAATAATTCTGACATTGAGAATACTAGTTAATAGTATTGAGACTGGAATTCCTTATTAGAAGAACAGCCAACCTCCGTTGGAACGTGCATTCTTAATGAGAATGCTTGCAGTACCTGGATTATAGTTTAAACAATAAAATATACACCATATATTACACTGTTTGCTGACATATTTTAAAGTAAATTATAGGTATGAGTATAAAAATTATACATATCTTTCAGAGTAAATACCAGCGCCTGTACTCACAGGTACATATTAAATAGTGATAATTATTCTAGTAAAAAAAATTGTCCATTTCTAGATGCAAACACTAGAAAGGCTAGGATGGTCCGACCTTCCCTTTGTAAAGTGCTTATTTCTTAGGATAAAGACTAAACAGTTTTGGAGCTTCCCTGGTGGCGCAGTGGTTGAGAGTCCGCCTGCCAATGCAGGGGACACGGGTTCGTGCCCTGGTCTGGGAAGGTCCCACGTGCCGTGGAGCGGCTGGGCCCGTGGGCCATGGCTGCTGAGCCTGTGCGTCCGGAGCCTGTGTTCAGTAACGAGAGAGGCCACAGCAGTGAGAGGCCCGCGTACCAAAAAAAAAAAAAAAAGACTAAAAAGTTTTATAAATGAGTATATTTCAAAGTTATATGGGAATAGAGATTTGGAGATTTAGAAGTTGAGGTGATGGAGAGACAGATTCATGGAACAGTAGAATTTAGGTGTACTTAGAGGGAAGAGCAGGCAGAGATGAAGGGTAAAAGTAATTTTTTTTTTTTTTAACACAGAGAGAATGAAAGCAAAGAATAAAGTCACAGAGAATAGATCATTCATTCACTTGCTTATTCAAATGTTTTTGAGCGTCATGCACTATGTGCCAGCCACAGTGATGTGAAGAGAAGAATGCCTACTCTATGTAGTTTATGGTGGAGAAAACAGTTAAAATACAGCCACAAACATAACTTAAAATACATATTTGAAAATTCATAATTATCACTAAAACAAAAAAAAAATTAAGAGAGAGAGAGAATAATGTGGAACAGAGGCTAGTTTTTAGTTGGGTGATAATTTAAAATCTCTTACAGGAAATGGCATACAAACTATGACCTGAAGGAGATATAGGATGCAACCTTGCAAAAGGGCAGGAAAAGGGTCCTTCACAGAGAGAGTAATTTCATAAAGGGGTCAATTCCTAAAGAGGATATGAGAATCCTTAATGTTAATGTATCTAATAAAAGAGCTTTAAGATGCATGATATAAATATTTAAGAAGATAAACTGATGGAACTGCAAAGAGAATTAAACAAATCCATAATTATAATGAGATCTCAACATCCCTCCCTAAATAATTGCTAGAGAAAAAAGAAAATACTAAGAATATAAAACCTTTAGCAACATTATCAAACAATTTGTTTAACTGATAATTATAGAACACTCAACTATAGCAATGTATGCTATTTACATGAACACAAACCATTTACCAAGATAGATCATATTCTAGTCCATAAAAAAGTCACAATAAATATAAAAAGATACACATATGCAAAGGATACTCATTGTACACAATGGAATTAAATTAGAAATCAATAACATAAAGATAAGCTAGAAATTCCCAAATATTTGCAAAGTAAATGATACACTTCTAGATAACCAGTGGGACAAAGAAGATATATAAATGAAAAGTAGAAAGTATTTTAAACTGAATGAAAAAGGAAACTAAGCACATCAAAATGTGTGGGATGTAACTAAAGCAGTACTAAGTAGGAACTTGATAGCACTGTATTATAAAAGAAGGTCTAAAATCTATGACATCAGTTTCTATCTTAAAAAAAAAATTGGAAGAAGACCCCAGAAATACAAAGAAAGCAATTAAATTCAAACAATAATTATCTGAGTGGAAATTAATGAATAGAAAAAAGAAGAATAGAGAATAGTCAATGAGACAAAAAGATGGCTCTTAGATCAATAAATTGATGTACCTTTACTCAAGCTGTTTGAAAATAAAAACAGAAAAAGCAAAGTACCATTAACAGGAACAAGAAAGATGACACTCTACCGATATTATAGAATAAAAAATGTTATGAATGATTTAACTGGCAAATTTGATATCTTAACTATATAAATAATGTTGATAAAGATATTCCTTAAAAGTCTCAAACTACCAAAGCCCACTCAAGAAGAAATAATTTGAGTAGCCTTACAACTACCAAAATCTTCTCAAAAAGAAAACACCAGATAATAATAATGACTTTATTAGTGAATTCTTCCAAAAATGTAAGAAATATATGATTCTATACAAACTCTTCTTGAAAATTAAGAGTTTATTTTCTCTTATCTGTGAATAAAGAGAGTTTTCATAATCCCCAACTAAGTCTTTAGGTGAGCCTTACCATAGTACCAAAACCAGACACAGATATACTCAAAGAAAGGAAAACTCATAGACTGATATCCCTCAGAAATATGGATGCAAAAATTCTTAACTGGAATTTAAGTATGGTTTAACATTTAAAATCAATCAATGTTATTCACCATATTAGCAATCTGAAAATGTAAAACAAATGGTCATCTCAACAGATACAGAAATAGCATTAGAAAAGATCTGATATCCATTTCTGATTAAAAAATATCTGATATCCATTTCTGATTAAAAAATAACAAACTCTCACTAAACTATAAACAGAAGGGGATTTCCTAAACCTCATCCATGGCATATCTACAGTCACAGTGATAATTAATGGTGAAAGACAATGTTTTTTCATATAAAATTGAGAAGAAAACAAGGATGTTTATTCTCCCTATTCTACTTAACATCATTCTAGAGGTTCTGCACAATACAGTAGGCAAGAAAAAGAAGTAAAAGTCACCTAAATTGGAAAGTAAAAAAGAAAAACTCTCATTACTCACAGATTGCATGACTGTCTATGTAGAAAATCCTATGAAATCTATGAAAAGCAACTAGAACAAGTAAGTACACTCTGCAAGTTTGCAAGATACAGGAATAATATAAGAACTCAATTCTATTTCTATATGCTACTGATGAAACATCAGAAATTGAAATAAAAATACCATTTACAATAACATTAAATGTGAAATTAATACAATTATTTTAAGCATAACTTAAACTCTGAATTTTAAGAATATGTTTAGTTAAATACAAAAGAGCTGGTGTTGAGATAGTTTGAATGTTTCCAGAATTTCCATTTAGAATCTCCAGTTGACTTAAGTGGCTGCTGTCTTCTATCAGCCTTAGAGCTCTCAGTTTTTATTCCTATTTCTAAAATTTGAGCCATATTTTTTTCATGTATGTTCATAGAGCTCTATTTCTAACTCTATCCAGCTATTTATCAGTTATACTAAGTGTTCAAATTTGATTTGTAAATGAATGAAAATGGACAGAGGCAAAGGTGAATTTCCTACATAATTTTACTAAGAGTTGAAGAGGATAAATCCTTGAATTAAATATCTGTATTTTTCAGTGAAAAGGTAGATCTGAGCGGAAATACACAGTAAGAAGAGAATTTGGATCAGAGACCCAAGGACTGACCTTCAGGTAGCCCTATTGCATAGGGCTGGCTCAAGTGTTATCTGGAGTAACACTGAGAGCAAGTTGTGGAGAAATAAAGACAATACCCAATCAGTTATTATTATGTTAGACATCTCCAGACTGTTCATAACTCAAGTAGTGGCTGACTTATATTTATACAGGCTCACTTATATGTACTAAGACTCTTTTGTCTTATAGTATGGATACCATGGAACTAAGTTAAGAAAAATAAATAATAAATTTCCGTATCTAGATATTTAATTTTACTTCTGCAAAACAGAGCATTCTACATCACGAAATATAAATCTTAATGGATGTCCTAGAGGCCTAACTTTTTATGCCTTTTTTGTAATTACTAAAATTAGTATTTCTAAAGTGATATTATCTAAAATACATCTTATAAATGACTGTGTTGTTTTTTAACATTGATTCAGTAGCTTAAGGTGCATTCCAAAGTTGCACCTGTGTAGGTGAACTTAAAATGCGTATTATTCAAGAATAGATTGTTGTAGCTTTTTCATAAAATTAGAGTTCAAAATGAAATTGTGTTTTATAAATGCACAAAAATCAAATGTGATTATTATAATAGAGAAGGAGAAAGATGCAAACTCAGTACTGTTTATCTCAGTGCTGAGATATTTTGCTGTTTGACATTAAATAATTTGTTATATAAATTGAGGTTAAATCTAATAATAAATAACTACCTGTCAGCTCTATCATACTTACAGCTTAATTTGAAATAACATTAATTGCTTTAATTTATATTACAAGAACATACTGAATGCTCAATTTTATTTCAGGTATACAAAAATGTACTGCTTATACTTCTCTAGTTCATAAGTCATAAAGTGTTTATGCTATTTCTAAATGTGTTTAATGTTGTTCCTCTCCTGAGCTACACTGAGTACAGTGTAGAGATAAGAGTAGTTATCTCTGACATGCAGAAGATTCTTCTCTGCTTCTTTTTAGGGGTGTGGAGGAAGCAGACAGTTATACATCACCATTATGTCTACACTAGCAGTAAAATATCTCTTATGTGAATATGATATAGTATTTTACAATCAGACCAGCAGGAATTACTTTATGTTTTTACAAAGACAGTAGTCCTTATTTCAAAAGACAATAATTTCTTGCTTCAGCTGTGTTTAGCAGTTTAAATTTGACATCACTCTTTCCTTCATTTAAGTTCTGCTATATGTATATATTTTTTCAGGGTAAATTTTACTCTGTACTTCCTCCTACAGTAGTAAATAGAGTTGGCCCTAGATGTCTGCTTTAGCAGACAGTGTTTCAGATCATCTTCAGACACAGCAGATAATTTCCCTCTGACCCTGTCCTAAGGGTAAATGATACCACTTTTTAGAGTGGCTGTTGTTCACCAGAACTGTTGTTTATTTAGTAAATAACTTGCCTACTTCCATTCATGCCTATTATACAATAGGAAAAGAAAAAGATGTTTTCTCTCTCTGGCCACCACCCATCCCCCATCCTGTCCAATTGCACGTTATAAACACGGAAAGAGGAGAAACTGTTGTCATGGAAATCCATCCAGAGTTTCATTAACTTGCCTTTTATAAGGTATCATTTTATACCTGTGTTGAATTTGTATGTTGCCTTAAAGATACTAAGAATTGGAATGGAAACAGGAGTAGACCTTGACTGAGCAGGCACACTGTTTACTTACAAGAAGAATTACGCCATGTGCTTTTCTATAGTAATAGAAATAACGTGTAAATATTTTCCAAACCAAGAAATAATGCCTGAATTCAGTATTTATCCGTACCAAAATACTTGCATTTCTATAATCACAGGCCACCTGGTTATTCTTTGTACATTGTTCTCCTGTGTGAATGAAATTCACTGTATGTTCTCATGGCAAATTCCTGTTAATTACTTGAGAAACAGGTCAAACATTTTTTACTCTGGGAAGCTTCCTTGCCTTTTTCTTCCTGAAGAAAAGTTGGTCAATTTTTTTCTTTATTATTATACCACGACAGTAGTTCCATTACATTCGCCAAACTCTAATATCTGCCCTGCCTCTTAGCACATAAGCAACTACTGGAGAGGGAATATTTGTTATTCATCTTTGCTTCACTAGCACCCAACAGGAACCCAGAACATGGTGGAGGCTCCATCTTGTTAATGAATAAATGAATGAATGAATGAATTCAGCATCACTGAGATAAAAGAACTGGATATTAAGTCAGATTCCATAAACACTATGAATGCTCACTAAATTATGTATTATAAGCCAGAGAAATTTTATTCAATATGCAATGAATAATAATTAATAATAATAAGTATGCTCTATTACGTGCCTGGCTCAGTGCTAACTAAATGCATTGTGTCACCTAATTACCAAACCTCATAAATATTAATGTCCATTTTATATACAAAGATATGCAGACTGAGAGGTTAAATAACTTAAGATATTTATGTAAATAAAAAAGATATTTATGTAAAGGCAACAAAATCAAAAATAGACAAGTGGGAGGACTACGTTAAACCAAAACCTTCTGTACAGCAAAGGAAACTATCACCAAGTGAAAAGGCAAGCTACCAAATGGGAGAAAATATTTACAAATCATTTATCTGACAAGGGGTTAATGTATAAAATATACAAAGAACCCATACTATCCAATAACAAAAAGAAAAAAAATCTAATTGAAAAATGGGAAGAGGATTTGAATAGACATTTTTCAAAAGAAGATATACAGATGACCAACAGGCACATGAAAAGAAGCACAGCATCACTAATCATCAGGGAAATGCAAATCAGAACAACAACCAGATGTCACCTCAGATGTGTTAGAATGGCTATTATCAAAAAGACAATAAATAACAAGTATTGACAAGGTTGTAGAAAAAGTGGAACGCTGGTACACGGTTGGTGGGAATATAAGTTGGTGCAGCCACTATGAAAGCAACATGGAATTTTCTCAAAAAATTAAAAATAGAACTACCATATGATCCAACAATTCCACTTCTGGGTATTTATTCAAACAATACAAAAACACTATGTCAAAAAGATATATGTATGTCCATTTCATTGCAGCATTATTTACAATAGCCAAGATGTGGAAACAACCTAAGTGTCCATCAGTGGATGAATGAATACACACACACACACATGAATATTATTCAGTCATAAAAAGAAGGAAATATTGCCATTTGCAACAACATGAATGGATCTCGAGGGCATTATGCTAGTGAAATAAGTCAGGCAGAGAAGGACAAATACTGTATGATCTCACTTATACATGAAGTATAAAGAACAAAAAAAAGAAAATGAGTTTACAGAGATTCAGAGAACTGACTGGTAGTTGTAAGAGGTTGGCCAAAATGGGCGAAGGGAGTCAAAAGGTATAAAACTTCCAGTTATAAAATGTTAGTCCTGATTACATAATATATAGCATTGTAACTATAGTTAATAGCACTGTATTGCATATTTGAAAGTTGCTATGAGAGTAGATCTTATAAGTTCTCATCACAAAAAGAAATTTGTAACTATGTATGGTGATGGATGTTAACTTAACTTATTGTAGTGACCATTTTGCAATATATACAAATAACATTATGTTCTATAACTGAAGTTAGAATAATATATGCCAAGTATACCTCAATTAAATATTCATATATATGATATACAGTAGGATATATAGCTCCTATATCATATATATACACATATATATAATTTCCTACTCTATGTACGTATGCATATATGTATGTATCTATCTATCTATCTACTTCTAAACTGAGCCCAGTCAGTCTGACTCCAAAGCCATTATCTAAAAACTGCAGACTAGAGTAAATGAGAATTGCATAGGATTAGCACTTTAAAATTGTTTAGGCTTGTTTAGGTTTGTATAACTTGGAAGTTATAATATTTTAAGTTAACTATTATAGATATAGCCATAAAATAGAGATATTGAAAGCTATAGTGTTTAATTCACATTAATAAATTAATCATGTTTTTCATCATTGATTAAAAGTCAGGTCACATGGAATATGAGCATAGCCTGAAGTAGAATCTCTCATTAGTACTAAACTAATCAATTGAGTGATTTTATTGAGCTCTTACCATACATTCTCTGTTGTGCCTGGATTTAGGTATGGAGGATATGGAAGAGAATTAGGGAGAGTATCGCTACTTTATAGGTGAGTAATAATCCCATTGGTTCATTAAAAGCTATTCAAATGAAACAATTAGGAATAATACAATATTTTTATATGCTTTGGACTTTTCATTCATTTCTTGCCAACATGTCAGTTCCTAGATCTTTTATTCTGGTTATCTCTTCTTCTCTTTTAGATCTAATATTAACTGTAACTTCTTTCAGGATATCTTAATTCTTAACATAGGTTAGGATATATTAATATATTTTTTCCATAGCAACAATGTCTATAACCTAATGGTATGCTACTATGCTGTAATCCTCCCTCATTTCTCTGTTTTTTCATTAAATCAGAAGTTCCATATGTAAAGGAGTAATTTGTTCAACACTGTATCCATAGTGCTGAGAAAGTTCTATTAGTAAGGGAGCTTTGCATTACAGATTCATGTAGAAAATAAAAGCTATGGGAAGGGGCAAAGGAAAATATGTTTCAAGGAAAATCAGGAGTCTTGTGCAATAAAACCATGAGTCTGTTTGGGTACCTGGGAAATACAGGACTGGATTATGAAGGGTAGTGAAATGTAGGGTTTAAACTTAGTGAGAGGGACTCTCGTAGAGTGTATAGTGTAGAAATAAACAATAAATGTTCTATTTAAATAAGAATAATCCGGTAGCCTAAAAGAAGAGTTGATGGGAGCAGAGAAAGCCTGAAGTTAGACAGAGAAATTAGGACAAAAAGTAGGAGACACTCAGGCAATAGATGCCATCATAATTATCACAGCTGTTATTTATTGAGAGCTCACTGTGTGCTATAGGTTTTACTAAGGTCAATTCATTCACTGTGAGACTAGTATTATTAGTCTAATTCTACATGCAAAGAAACGTGACACAAGCTAAATGTGGTAAGGACATTCTAAAATAACTTCAGTGATCCTTCCCTCCTAATATTCACCACACTTCTGTAATCCCTCTCCTTGAGTTTGGGTTAGATTTGCTGACTTTCTTCTAACGATGTCAATAACAAAAATTCATGGCAGAAATAGTTGGATGTCATTCCAGAGACTAGATTATATAGCTGTAGTTTCTGTTTTGCAAGCCCCCTTCTCTCTTTGGATTATTTACTCTTGGGAAAATCAGCTGCCACATCATGAGGCAGCCCTGTGGAAAGGGCCATGTGAGTGAGCTCGGAAGCAGATACTTTCCCCAATCTAGAGAAGCCTAAAAATAAGTGCAGCTCTAGTCAATATTACTAACTACTGACTTCTGAGATACCTTGAGCCAAAAACACCCAGCTAAACTGTTTCCAAATTCCTGATCCACAGAAAAACTGAGATAATAAATGTTTTTTTTCTGTTTTAAGTACTGGAGTGAATTGTTACACAACAATTGATAACTGACATAGTAAATGAGAAAGGATTTAAACCTAGACTCCTGAGTTTGAACTTTTCACTGTCTAACCAAGATGACATTGAAATAGAATTCCTCAAGATGAGGATGTTAAATTTTTTATTTCAAAAGTTGAAATGTGAAGAAATGTACATAGAATAATAAAAGAAGTGTGCCCACTGTATAAAATTAATAAACATACTTATTTTTATTTTATTTTATTTTTAAAATTAGAGAAATCCAATATCACTAATAAGTTATGCTGAGTTTACTACATACTGCCTTTATGGTATTTCCAACACAGCAGTTACAACTTCAGTATTCTCTACCTTCAGCAGAACAAGAGGAAGAATGAGAATGCTGACACTTTCAGGGTTATAATAGTGATATGGAAAACAAAACTTGTTCCTTGAAATGAATCATTAATAAAGAAAATTCTTTAGCAACTGCTACAATGTGACTACCCAAACTCTTTTAAAAGGCAGATTTTTGTCCACAGTGCAAGACCTGATGACTCAACCAAATCTTGCCTTATTTGTTTGACGCAAGCCACACATATTGACTTTGAGTGAATGGTACAGGCAGTGTACACAATGTGTTTGTGTGTCCATGTATTTGTTGTGTAGGATTGTGGTAATCTGAAAATATATGTAGATACTGCTTGCATTCAAATTACTTAGTCTAACTAACTTACAGAGCCTTCCTGACAACCTCATTTTCCTGACATGGATAATTCCCATTTTTTTTTATGAAAAGCAAGTGTCTTAGATCTCACTTACGTTTGTATATCTTTATTTGTTATAGTTATATTCCTCTTATTTAAATGCCTTCTTTAAATGTCATCATATGTAAATTATATTAGTTTATTATATGATTACCATATTATGTTTATGTGCATAAATATAAATATTTTTACCTTCATAATTACGTTAGTTATCAAAACAGAAATGGGTTTTTAGAAGCTAGACAGCTGTTTTAGTTTGTAAAACAAGTGAAACTTGACAATAAACTATGTGCTTTAAATTTCCTTGGTTTGCAGTCCTGTTTACTAGGGCAGCAGCACTGTTCTTCTTATGTTCATTTTTTTATTGTGGTAAAAGATACATACCATGAGATCTATCCTCTTAACAAATTTTTAAGTGTACAGTGTAGAACTGTTTACTATAAGTACGATGTTGAACAGATCTCTAGAATCTTTTCATTTTGCTTGACTGAGGCGCTGTACAAATTGAATTATAGTCCCTCAGTTCCGTCTCCCCTCAGCCCTAGGCAACTACCATTCTACTTTCCATTTCTATGAGTTTGACTACATTAGATACTTCATTTAAGTGGATGAATCTTGAGTACATTATGCTAAGTGAAATTATCCAGTAACATAAGTACAAATCCTTCAAGATTATCATCATCTTTGAATCAACAAATTCCTTCTAATATTTTACTATAAACACAAAGTGGCACATACACTCCCAAACCAAACACTCATACACAGGCAAACTTTAAAGAGCCCTTGTTTACTATCCTATACCAAGCACTGAAAAACAGGATAAAATCAGCGTCACGCCTTTCCATGTGACAGCTGTGTACCTACAATCTGAATGAATTAATTTAGATTGTCCAGTCATTGTATATTTTTTAAGATCTGATTCAGACCATTTCAGAGTTCACCACTCCACATTTTACTGGTTAACCAAACAGCTAAGCCCGCACTGTTCCATCCTGCCTTACAACTCAGTAGAGATGAAGGCCTGAACTGGCATTCGATGGACCGGTACTCTTAGGCATTTCAATAATATACTGAAGAATATCAATGTAACTTCAGAAATATTTATTTGAAAATTGAATGGAACAGAGATCCAAAGCTTAATTTTATTATAACTTAAGCTACTAAAACACTAAACAAAGGGCAGAGGCTAGAGAAAAGATACAAATGCTACTGCACACCTGAAACCTACACAGTTAGACAGTACCCCTCCCCTCCCATGCAGCGTTGCACCCAGTTAATAAAAAATAAATTCAAGGTAGAACAAAAGCAACCCAAAATGCACCACTGTCTGTCGTTTCTACCCTTTTCTACTGTGTGGTATTTTTCCAACTGCTAGAAGGACAGACTAAAAACTAATTTTAAGACACATATACAAATAAGAAAAACACAGCTGTTTCCTTACCTTGCTAGGTCCTCTGGTCTGTATATTCTCCTTTTCTCCAAAACCTATCACCAATCGGACATCTAGAAAAAGAGAAAAAGAAAGAAAAAAATGGGCAAAGCCTCAGAAGCTTTTTATTCTTTCTAAATAAAGTATTATGAAAAATTTTTGTTTGTTTGTTCTCTTTAATATACTCAAACATGCAAGCACAAAATTTGTTTCAAAAGATTGACTATTTGAAAACCTGACTGCTATGGACTGAACTGTGTCCTCCCAAATTCATACATTGAAGCCTTAACTCTCAAGGTGATAGTATTTGGAGATGGAGCCTTTGGGAGATAATCAGGTTTAGATGAGACCTTGAGGGTGAGGCCCACTCAGGGGAATCACTATCTTTGTAAGAAGAGGAAGAGACACTAGGTTCTATCTCTTCACCAGATGAAGACAGTGAAACTGCCACCATCTCCAAGCCAGGAAGAGAGTCCTCACCAGGAGCCAAATTGGCTATGGCATTTTATTATAATGTCAGAGCTGACTTAGAAACTGCCACATAATTTAGTGGAAAAAATAGATTAGAGCATTACCCCAAGGTAACTCACGTAGTTTACCATCTTTTGGTAAAGCTTAATTTTACTGTATTTAGTTAGAAAACAAAATGAAAACACCTATGATAGTACCCGTGTTCTAGGTTCAATAGTTTTATTGTTATAATTTCTTCCATACTACCCAAATTAAAAGTAAAAACCAGATTCATTAAAACATCATATTCTGTTTTCCTTACTTTATTCAATTTCCCAGTAAAAATCGAATCAGTTAAGTAGCAGAAACAATTACATGAGAATATTTTCCCCATCTCATTTATTCAAAATAAAATAAAATTGTTCAAATCTAATTATCTCAAATAGAATAGTTTATCATTGTTCTAAAATTCAACAGTACTAACATAATAAAGACTATGACTTAACACAATTAACTGATACCTGGAAATAGAAATAATGCCAATTTCCATTTTTTCTAGGAAATATTGTATAATACTGTTTTTACTTCATGGTATCAATAGCTAAATGTATTTTATTACAATTCTGACTTGTGATATCTCTTGAGTCTAAATCTTTCTCTACTTAAATTCTTAATCTCCTTAGTTTTTTATATTAAAATATTGTTATCCTCTTTCATAACTTTGGTACCAATAATTTAAGTGATGTTTTAATTATTTCCATAATTTTATATTTATTGTCTTTGCCAAATGCAAAGATGATCACTCCAAATAAAACTTAATATCTCATATACTTATTTTGGATGAATCAAATAAATTATTATAAAACCATGAAAATAAAAGATCATTGAAATTTATATGATTAATAATATGTGGTAAGTATTAAGATCAGTTCTAATAAGAACAGCTGAAATTTCCAATAATATAAATACTGATCACCATTTCCTCTAATCTTTCTGCTTTTTTGCTTTTCCCTTTTTGTTTCTTTGTTCCTTCTTTTGTCCAAGAAAGACAGATCACATTAATCCTAGCAGAAGGTCCTGACAAATCTATCCACCAAGTCATTAGTTCAACTACAACACAGTCAGGCTAAATGATGGCTTCACAGGGGCATTTGTTACAAAGTCAGTTAGCTACATTGATTAGCAAAGCACAGACAGGGACATTCTCATAAAATTCCAGCAGAAAATACAACAACAGAAGGACATCTGGTATGATATTTTTAAAACTTGCTTCTCTATTTGTACAGGGAGAGAACCTTAAAAATTACTTCAGTTATTTGAGACATTAATGTTAATCATGGCTCACAGTGAATGATTTTAAGCTTGAACATATATTTATTCAAGTGTGAACATATCTATGTACATAGATACCACATGCCATCAAAAGATATTTTCTGTCAAAAATTACTTTCCATTAATCTTTATTACAAACATGATATATCAGTATTGCTTTAAAAGTGGGCAACCTGAATGTTTGGCAGAAGGATAAATCCTTAAGTGCAAATACTTTCTGTATGTTTTAATTATCACAACTTTGATAACCTGAAATACATATTAATTATAAAATATTTGACAATTTTTACCTACACTGCTTAAGTAGTAGTTAAATGTTGCTCATCTTCCTTCTTCTGGCTTTGGAGGCAACAACGTCAAACCCAGAAGGCAATAATTTTTGAAATCCAAACACTAAAAGACATGCCTTTGTATGTATCTAAGATAGAGTGTCATGTGGAAAGCAAAAAAGGGACAGACGGGGTGGAAATTGAACTGCTTTCTAGTCTTTTTGAACAAAATGTACACATTGTGACTATTAGATTGGATTTAAATTAATGTTCAAAGAACCAAATGCCTATTCAAACATAACCTTATAAACATTCAGAAGGCTCTTTCAGACTGCTTAGAGACAATAATAGCCACAGACTTAAAAATGAATGAATCTTGTTAGGTCTCCACTCTATACAAGTCTGAGTTATTAAAAGTAGATTCTAAGACATGATTACATGTGGAAGAAATTTCTTGGGGATGGGAGCAGGAGAGAGCCTTCAAACCATGATGCAAGTCTGACACCTACAGAAGGAAAGAGAGAAGAAAGATGAGTGAATGGAAAAAGTTTTCAGACTGCAGAAACCAAGTTTCAAGAAATTTTTGGCTAATGCAATGAGTTTTCCTCCCAGAGTTAGCTATTGGAGGAGTTTACATCTGGAGGAGTTCACATGAGCCTGCTTAGTACCTCTGTCATGTTCAGTGATGGCCTGTGAGCTGCCTGGGGAATGTGTGTCCACAGTGTGAAGGCAGCAATGGACTCAGAGGTATGCAGGTGGGGTGAGTAAATTATGCTCCCCACTAGGAGATTGGAGCAACATATTGCCGTGGTCATCATAAGGCCTGAGATATTATTAATCACCTATTGTTTCAAAATATTGTCTATAATATGCCAGCCCTATTGTAATACTTTTCTGTTTTGCTAATTCTCTATAACTGGGAAAATATTCCAAGAAATAGTGAGATGAATAAAAACATCATTTCTCTTGAAATTGTTCTGCAATTTTACTGCAGTTGTAACCAAAGACCTATCCAGATATTTTAGTGATAGCAATCGGATTATTCTAAAATTTATTAGGAAAAAAGAATGTGCAAAAGATTCATGAATATTATGGGAAAATATAGAAAATACAAAAAGTAAATACAAAATGCTGCATAAATATATACAGTAAAAAGGTTAGTGACAAATTGTCTAGTATTACTAAGTATTAAACAAGTATGCTAATGTAAAATTTAAAAGTACAAAATTTGTATTTAGAATATAAGAAAAGTTGGCATTTCAAATTTGTGTGAAAAGAATGTGCAAGATAACTAGTGGTATCATATATCCCAATAGTACACTTGGAATAAAACTGATGTATTGAATCTAAAAATCAATTCATACCTGATTGAAGCATTTAGTATAATTAGCTAGAAATACATTACAGAAAGAAAAGATAATACGTATGTATAAGTAAGGGGTTGTGAAAATCTTCTTGAACATGACACAAAACAACAAACCCTGCTCTTTCCTATTAAAAATATTACTACATCAAAATTAATAGCTTATTTGTAAAAAATTTCTGTCTTCCTACAAGAGTTTTAAAGACCTCTCCCCATTGCAATTTTCCCTGGAGAAGCAATGCACCTCTCTATCCACTGATATCAGGCTTAGCCATGTAATTGGCTTTAACCACTCCATCTGAGCAGTAGTAACGTATGTCTCAACAAAGCAAGAGATGCATGCAGTAGTTGGAGGCTTTGTTTTCTGTTTGGCTCCTGGAATAGGAAACATACACACACAGAAAGAGCTGCAGAAAACTCACCCTGTATAGCTAACCGGAAAGATGAGAAAGAAATAAATGTTTATTTTTGTAAGCTACCATTTTGGGTTTGTTTGTACTATGTTACAAAGCAAAAGAATTCGGGTACATATGATATGGAAGAGATAATACTATCCGTACAGTTTCTCAAGACAAAATTATCTATTTCTTATGACTCAGAATTCTTTTGTCTCAATCAGATGGTTGATAAAGTGCCTGAACACAAAGATCTAAAAAATTTTTGAAAAATTTATAAGTCTGATGGCCTGGAAACTCCATAATCTTGGCTCTTAAGGGAATAAACTGGTGAGATTACAAAACTAGTACATTTCTTTGTATTTTAAAAAGTACAATATTTATCTGGTAACTAAAGGATCTGGAACACAACTTAATTAACAATACAGAGCATTAATATTTGGGCCACAACCATGACTTTATTGTAATTTAGCATTTAGGGAGAAATCATAACGAATACGTGGCTAAATTTCTAGGTTGCCTATGTTCTACCACAGCTTTAAATTAGATCTTTACTTTCCAAAGTAGATTCCCAAAAGTTGCTCCATGATAAATGTTGTAGGATCAAATCATCTTGGGAAATATTTCACACCACAATTACCTCCTGATAATTTAAGCATCCGCTGTCACAACTAAAAATCTGATCACCCTGAAGTAAATAAAACTATTTAATTTGACTCAGAATTTCCAAGCTTATTTATCTTGGAATGTTTCTTAACCAATAACCCCTATTATCCTTCTGCTAAATTGGGTTTCCTGTAGCACATTTTAGAAAATGTGGAATTAGACGGTCTAAAGACATAAGATGAGGTCATGTAATCTTAACTTCCCCAGAACTAGCTTCTCTGATTTTTATCTTGGACTCTTAATTTTTACATCTAGACAAAAAGTAAACACATATTTTACTAATACATCTTTTGGCAAAATTACAGTAGATGCCTTTTTTATGTTCTCAATGTTCTCCCTATAAAGAATAAAACGACAATAATAAAATACTCTTGTATTTAATATTAGAAATATTTTTCTATGCATAAGCTTGTATAATTTCTTTTAACATAACTAAAGTGTGTTCTTTAGCATTCAGAAAACTGAAAATCTAAGTAAATGCAGTTTTTCAGTAATATCCCTGGCAGGTTATATATATATATATTTTTTTTTCTAAATAATAACCGCTCACTTAGAGCTGTGTCTTTATAAACGCAATGATTTAAAAAACTGCTATTATATAAAGTTAAGAACAACTTGGACTGTTCTATCAAGAGAACCAAATTCTAGATATAAAAATAATTTGTATGTAACTTTAAAAATTTCCTTTAACAGAAAAGAGCCTCTAATTCCTCACCTGCAAAACTGTAGTAATAATGAGACCTAATTATTACTACCATAAGTAGTAATAATTAAAGAACCCAAACTGATATCATTGTCAGTGCACCCCAAGTTCCCAGTTTTCCTGTCAACAAGAAAACATATACTTTCTTCTTTCTTTCTTATAACCTGTTATAATGTTCAACTCTGGCAAAATGTCATGATATAATCAACAAATTTAAAATTTTTTTCTCAGTTCTCTTTTTTTGTTGTTGTTAATTCTCCTAACACCTTTTGTTGCTGCTATTGTTAGAAGATTGGATGGGTATGAGCAATCTATAAATGAAGGAATGAAAATAATAGAAACTTTAAGTCAATAAACTATGCTAATTTTAATAATCATACTGAAACAGGAGGGAAGGGAGCAGGGCACAACCTTTAAAAGAATGACATAGCCCGAGGACATGACATAAACTGATTAGAACCAGATAGGTCCAAGATGGCAGATGAGTCAACTTCCACTAGACCTTGAGCCTCAGTATACACTCATTGTAAACATCAGCAAGCTAAATGACATATTCACAGGTGCCATGACAGTTCCAAGGCAGACCATAAGGGTTTAAAAGTAGGTGGTGATCCAATTCCTGGAAATCCCTACCCCTTTCCCCAAATAGCTGGAATACTCCTCTCACTCATTATCCTATGAAATTACCCAGCCCTATAGAAACTGACAACCCTGGTGTCACTCTTGTCTTCTGAGATGGCCCACACTCTGTGCAGCATGTTTCTCTCTAAATAAAGCCACTTCTTAGCTATCACTTTGTCCCTCACTGAATTCTTTCTGTGATGAGACATCAAGAACCTGAGCTTCATTAAGTCCTGAGACCAGGTGTGTGATCTCAGTTAAAAGACGGTGGGTTCAAGTTCCAAACTGGGTTTTGGCTGGGTTCAAGTCCCGGTGCATGGGTTCAAGTCCCAATCTGCGTTACACAGTTTCAATACCATTCCTAATGTATTTTCAGACTCTTGTTTCAAAGTCCTGTTTTCCTCACTCCTTTAGATGACAGTCCAAGAGATCTAAATTTACATACCATTCATACTATTATCAGTCAGTGACTTTTTACATAAGAAACTAAAACCTACTTTCCCTCACCAGTGTTCTCCTGTCCACTTAGTGGAAGATATCCAATTCTCAATCCTGCCTTTCTGGAAGGAATAAAAAGGGCACAAAATCATTAAAGAACTGCTGAAATGACCTTTTAAGTCAAAAGAAGGATCAAGAATGGAGTCCAAACCTCCTGAAATCCATTGCTTTCTCAATCAACCTGCCTATGTTTCAGAGAAAGTTTTCTGGTTTGGCTAAACTGAAGTACAATGAGGCTTAAGGGAGTCACTGCTTATGATTTCTCCTAACTGTTCTAATATGCATCTGGCATATTTGGAAACTTTTTAGAATCTCTTCCCTTTGAATGCTATTACTTATTAAAGTGAAAATCTTGCCAACTAGACATCCTTAGAAGTTTATTTACCCCTGAGACATATGGTTGATGAGGCTGCATGTGGCAAAGCCTGTGTTCCACTTAAAAACAACAGAGAATTCACATGGTTGGGATACATAATTCTTTCTGAGCATATAAACCCCCTGCTTCTATGTGTGGAAGCTCATAAAGAACGTGTAGAAATTGAGTGAATTGGACCCAATGGTGCTCTGTTGCTCTGTCATGCATAGAATACAACATCATTTTTCTTGGTTGTTCCTTACAGCAGAAGCAATATATTTAAGAGACACATGGGGATACAAAAAGAAATGAGATTTATGTTTGCATGTGTTTGGAATACTGACAATTAAAAGCTAAACTGAGGAAAATAAATCTTGGGAACTTTTAAAGGTAAATATTATTCTTCCTAATAAGCTATTAAAATAATACATACTTTTATTGTTTTAAAAATATACTATTGAGGGAGAACTACGTGAATTTAGAGGGCTATACCCACAAATTAAAAACATAAAAATTACTTATTAAGAATGTACTTTGAGCAAAAACTCTTTCCAATGGCATTCTTTGGAACACAGAGATAATCCTGATATATTTATGATCATCAAGGACTTCATGCTATAACAGGAGACATGAGATATGTAGATAACAACTCTGACCCAAGACAGAGTGTGATAAGTGTTTTATTCAAAATTTAAATATGAGAGGGATTGAAGAGGAGAGGATTGTGATAAGGCTATTTTAATTTAATTTTACCAGTTTTCTTAGGTTTATTTGACACAAACTTGATTTGCAATTAGTCAGTCTAAATTTGAGAGAGTAACAAGGGAACAGAGTCAACACTGTAAGTGCTCACAAGTCCCAGGCACAACATCAGCCAAGCTCATAATTACTGTGCTCTTTGATTCTTGCAACAAACCTTTAAAGACGTTATTACTGGCTGCATTTTACAGATAAGGAAACATTCACAGTAATCAAGTAGTTGGTCCATGATTACTAAGTGACAAAATAAAAAAAAGTAAGCCAGGATTCTTGGATCTGAAATCTTTTTCACTGTCTTGCCTCCTTACCATGGATTTCTATTTAGGAAAAATAGAACAATTTTATATTTTTCCTCCAAAGATTGACAGTTTCTGTTAAAGGAGCCCACATTTAGAGTGAAGATGCTGTCAAAGTTAATTATAAGGAAATGCAAAATTTTATTGTATTCATTAAAAAATTATGAAAACAATAAGCCCAAAAGAAGCAACAGAAAGTAACTGACATATGTATGGAAGGTAGATTCTTAATCTCTTCTCAATTTTTTCACATGGAAACATATATACATATATGTGTATATATATGTGTGTGTGTATATATATAGATAGATATAGATACATAATTTTCTTTCCTTAATGGGAACAAGAATTTTAGTTCATTCGGTTCACTAGTGTAGCCAAATTACTAGACTGACACAAGATAGATACTTTGTTGAAAGAAATAGCAAAACAGCAATTGACAAATGCAGGTGAGCAGTACTATGGCCCCGGCCTTTCTTGTTAGTTGTACAATACATCAATGTTCTAATTATTTCTGAAAATTTTATGCAATATTTATTTAAAGTAAAACTAAAACTTATATACCTATTTAAAATGAGTACATCTGGAGAACCACAATTTTACACAGTGAATTAATGTAATTTAAGACAGAAAGAGAAAGAGCAAGCAAACAAAAGATATCTATACCATCATAAATCAAGTATTACAGAACCCAGATGAAACCTCAACTGGAAATCAGACATGTCTGAGTATGGTCAAGAAAATGTATGGGGTTTTTACTCAGAAATCTGTGTGCATGAGCATCTAAATGGGACTCTTGGAATGAACTCATCCTAAAAGAAGAGAAAGCCAGATGTGACAAGCATAACACACTCAGAAAGCCTCAAGGATAGACAGAGAAGAGAAATGCTGAGAAGTGCGGTCAATATAATGTGCATTCCATCATGGACTTTTCTGTGGGTCCTAATGAGAAGAACCACTAATAAATATGGATAAAATTTTTACTCACAATTTTAGAACACATAAAAGCATGTTACAAAAGGTTCGTAATCTTCTAAAAATAATTTTATGCAAAAAGAACAAGAATCACAAATCCCAATTCATTAGAAATATCACCTTGAGAGTATTAGTACATTATTATCAAGCCCTGGTTAAGACCACACTTCCTGGGTGTAATAGTAGGGGCATGCAGCAGATGTTGAATAGCCTGGAATGTGCAGTAAAATCCAGCTGAGGTGAAAGTATAATCAATGGCAGAAGTTGTGTAAAAAAAAAACCTGATAAGATGGCTGACCAGACTTGTACATGAGCACATCTGAGACAATGCTGAACTTTTCCAAAAGTATATAGTATGGAGAGTACCAATAAAAGAGCAGTAAAGAGTCATGAAATGTGATCTCATTTGTAACTACAGGCTAATTTGGCGTGGGGAGTTGGGAAACTGCAGTAAATAATATAGGAGAGAAAAGGTCATTTTATATATTTTCTACTGTGAACACATTATTACATAACTTTAAATATAAAAGTGTAAAGTAACAGTGTAGCTATTTTTCTGTTTGCGTTGGGAATTTTAGGATTATGATGGTTCTTACAACTTTAATTGTTTTAGAGAGCAATTTCAAAGGAGAAGCATAAAAGTGTGTCCTGTCTTGCTCTGCTTTTCAATGAACTGTCAAACTGAAAACAGAGAGATAGTAAAAATATTAGTTTAGTCCAGTTCCTGAGAAGATATGTTCTTCTACTGATCTGGCAATGCATACATTTCAAACTTAACACTGTGAAGGTGTCCAGAAAATTTTGCGCTCAACAACTCTGGTAATATTTTGTGCCCAAGACAGCCTTAATCTTCCTCTCAGCTTGACTAAACTTTAGACAGCCTTCTTCCTGACTCTAGACCCCTGACCTCCCTTTACTTAGAAAATTTACTTTAGAAAACATTTAATTGTAAAACCTTTCAGTGAACCTCTAGACGGTTTTTTAAGATTTCTTGCAAGTTTTACAACCCAGACATGTCTTTCTCAAGGACCTGGGAGCCCTTTCTTTAAAATGTAATCATCAAGGAACATAAGAACTCCTACCTCCCAGTTTCCGTGGGAAGATTGGGAGCCTAACTTTGGCAGAATGACTTGCTCCAAGTTGTAAAATTACCTCCTGACATGAAAATAAGAGAGAGTTTACTTTTCTTCTGAGCAAAGCCAATTATCAAAAAGTGATGTCCTACGATATCCCAACCTAGCTTTTAAAAACTCTGCAGTCCTACATTTTAAGTAGAGTTGAGCTCAGACTGAGTTCTGGCCTCTCCACCCTACTGCAGTAACCCTGAGTAAAGTATTCCTTGCTTAACTTTGTCCAGTTTAGCTTTAGCAGTTTCTGTTGTGACATCTGCTAAAATATCAACTTTACCTCTTCTCATATTTTTAAATCAGCATTCTTGATCATCTGAAATAATTAGGATCAAATTCCACCTATGGAATTTTGAAAACTTTTGTTTCATTTGTCCCATTTCCTAGCTTTCAGCCATGTACAGCACTTATTTTTTCTAAATCCTAGTAGGGAAGCGTAAGCAAGGAGAATAGATACTGCCCACTTTACAAATGATTACCATTTCTTAGAAGATGTTTTTTATGTAAGGAAGTATAAAGAAAATGTATAAAAGATGTTTTAAAAATAATCTATAAATTTAATTGTGCATGCTATCTTTCCCTACCAGCTGCCAAGCTAAATTAAAAACAGCCTCCTTTTGTAAATACCCAAGGGAAGCACATTAAAAATGAATACAAATAACCAAAGATAAACTAAATGATGACTTAACCCAAATTTTTAAACCATATTATTTCCCAAGGAGTCTGAAAATAATTTAGAAATTCAATGACGAAGTCAGTATATCCAAAATCTGTTTCATGAAACACTAGCCCACCAAAGTGCTATAGGAAAATATACGTCATTTCTCAAATAATTGTGAAAAACAATGCATAATATATCACCATATGAAGATTCAAATTGCACATTAGTTTATAAAACCTGAGCATTTTTCAGTAAAACATGAGAATTGTATTTAACTCAATAATTCCCAATATGTTTTCCTAAGGAATTTTCCCAATTGGTTTATGATTCTCTTTCCTGAGTTCACTTAATACAGAGAGCTAAAAGTACATATTACTTATCAAATGTCTATATTGAGTTTTTAGGCTTTTGTTGTTTTTTAAATTATATCTTGGTCATTATGACATTCAGGCCTGGTACAAAGATATGCTGAGCATTCTTTCTACACTAAAACCTGGATTTCATGCTGGGAAGCTACAATATACATGAGTACATCAAGATCCCTGTAGGAAGAACATTAAGAAAACATTAAAACTTCTTTGATCTTTAATATCTCAACTGTATTTTTTTTTAAAAGCAGGATTCAGCTTTTTTAATTTTAAAAGTGTTTCCCCTAAAGCAAAACCCAATTACTATACTCAAAATCTTTCCATTCCCCCACTCACCCAAACACTTTCCAGTCACGCAATCAATTCCGGATTCTCGAAAATAATTCCGATTTTTTTTTTTTAATTTTCTTTCTTTACTGTGGCAAACATTGTTTCCTCTGTCTAAAATCTCCTCCCACTTTCCCCTCCTGGCACATTCCTATTTGTTCTTTAAGGCCCAGTGCCTACATGATGATACGGTCTATAGTGAAATGGTGCATCCATCCCAACCTCCTTCTAATGGAAAAGCCTCCTCCATAGAGACTGGGAAGGTAAAAACTACATTTTCTAGACTTTTGGAGTCTGTGATGGCTGAAGAGATCAGCCATATGTGCTCTAAATGTGGAAGTCAGAAGGGAGACAGAATTTATTTCTGCTGTTGTCTTCACTGGCAAATAAGGTCTGGGTGGAGTTTCTTGGGGGAAACTAGCAGCAGTTGGCATGTATAGCCATTGGCTTCATGGATATCACAGGTATGGGGCATTTGATCCGCTGGTGAGGATGATGGTACGCATGTAATTGCTCTAATGCAGGCTGCGATTAACACTCAATTCCTGTCTGCTTCTTGACTGCAGAGTGGTGACTTGGTTCTAGCTCCAGATATTGCTGAAACTTTCAGATTGATCAGGCAGATTCATGATCATAAGAGAAGACGCAGTTCCTCAGTAGGTGAGGACTGGAGTGTGGCTTCGGAACAGTTCCTAAAAGCCCACCTTAACTTGTTTCCTCAGCTCTCCTAAAGATTTAGCATGTGATCTAAGTACACGGTAAATAAAGTTCTTGGTGTTTAAACTAGCCAGAGTAGATTCTGTTCTCTGCAACTGAGTCCTGACCTTTAAAAATGTCAATACTCTGTGAATCCTAATTTCCTGAGCTTTTTGCTGTTTTCTCACAGAACCTTAATAGCTTTTATTAAAGTGTACTTTCACACCTCTTCCCAGCAGTCATGTCTTACTGACTTGTATGACAGCCTCCTCTTCTTCTGTGCTCTCCAAAAGACACAATTTTCTTGTGTCCTGTCCTTTCTCTGAGAGGCCTGCCATCTTTTCAAATGCTCCTGGTTATCTTGTGACTCAGCTCCTTGATGGGCTTTATCAGAGTATGTGTTTTGGTTGTTGTTTTGTGGCTGTGTGGCGAGGCTTGTGGGATCTTAATTCCCAGACTAGGTATCAAACCCGGGCCCCTGTAGTGAAAGTACCGAGTCCTAACTACTGGACTGCTAGGGAATTCCCCAGACTATATATTTAAATTCTGTGTCTTTTCCCCATTGTTAGGATGGAAGCAATTTTCTCTTGTCAACGTCTATATTCTGAATGGAATCATAAACTACTTTTTTTTTTTTACATCTTTATTGAGGTATAATTGCTTTACAATGGTGTGATAAACTACTTTTGCTTTTGTGATCAGAAAGTTATTTTTCAAATAAAAAAGAAAGAAAAAAAAAGAAAGTAATTTTTCCATAACGATCAGATAAATATTTCCAATGTGCTATTACATTCATTTATAAAAAATGTCTAATCATATGTATAATTTACCTGGAATTTAATATGTGACAGAAAATCATGAATTTTTGTTAAATAAAGCTCTCTCATTGATTTGAGATGCCAAATTTATTATACATCACAAATGACTACTACCCTGGACATTCTTTTCTGCTCCAATGAGCATCCACTCTTCAGATCTTACCACCTTGTTGTTTTTATTGTAATTTGATAATGTGTTTGATGTCTGAGAGTACATGTTCACCAATCTTATTCTTTTTTTTATAAAAAAGTCCCGTGTATTCTCATTTTTTTTCTTTACTTTTTTCAGTTGGAATCTTGAATTCATTTTTTAAGAAATCTCATTGGAATTATATTTATTTCTGAAATTAATATCAAGATTATGTCATCACCACATTCAATACACAATACTTCTACGTATTAGAAGTCAAAAAAATTTATATGTCTGATTTCCTTAAATTTTTTATAATTAGGTCCAAGATGCAAATATATATATATATCACTTTAAAATACACAAGCAAAATCAAGTACTTAACTGAACTGCAAGTTTCTGCTTTTCCTTCAATGATTTCTTCATTTCCCTAACTCACAAAATAATAGCTATATTCTGGTTTCAATATATCCATGTAAAAAAAAATAGTAACTCTTGGATTCTAGATCAGAGAAGTAGTATAGAATTACTTACAATGATTTATATCAACCACCATTAAACAGTTGAAAAATTACCTTCCATGAATCAAGAACAATTAACAATATTCTGAATTAGACTAACTGTATTTTACTTCAAAAAGAGACAAGAATACATTTCATATTTTTTAAGAGGCTTTGGTATCAAGTAGTGGTGGACTGGAATTTCAACTCCCTGCTTATTATCTATGTAATTCTGTGAAATTTACTTAATCTCTGGTGCTCCTTAAAAGGGTTAACTATAGTTGCTACCTCATGGAGTTGCTGTGAAGAGTTACATAATTAGTGAACAAAAACATTTATCATAGTGCCTAGTGTGGATTGTCACTCAATAAATGTAAACTGAAGACTGGATGTCTATTTTGGCTGATTTATACTTTTAAATACAGTTGACCCATGAACTGAGCAGGCCCACTTACACGTGGAGTTTTTTGATAAATACAGTGGTACAATACCACATGATCCGTGGTTGGCTGGCTCAAAAAAAAAAGACATAGGATATGGAGCCAAGGACACAGAGGGCCCACTATAAACTATACATGGATTTTCAACTTGGGGGAGGGTCAGTGTGCCTAACACCTGTGTTGTTCAAGGGTCAACTGTAGTGAAAATACATCTATGGAGCTATTTGTTATGTATTATATGAAGAGTTGATATTCTAAATATATACAGACCAGAACAGTATGTGTAATAGCTATAGGTACATAAGAGTCACCTGACCAATAAGAAGTCCATTATGCCCTACTATAATGCCCACTTGCTAAATATCAGTGACGTATGAAATGTGAAATTTTAAAACTATTTGCTTAGAGGGAGCTTCATGCATAGATCATTCTGTAGTTGTTCTCATGTTATTGTGTTTTGTATCCTTACAAATTAAGAAGTACAAGCCTCTACAAATTTAAGAGGATAGAAATTACTTCAAGCATCTTTTCTGACCAAAATGTTATGAAACTAGAAATCAACCACAGAAAAAGTGGGAAAAGAAAAAACACATGGAGACTAAACAATAACCTACTAAAAAAAATAAAAATAAATGGATCAATGATGAAATCAAAGAAGAAATCAGTAAATACCTTGAGACAAATGAAAATGAACACAACCTCACAAAATCTATTGGATACAGCAAAAACAGTTCTAAGAGGGAAGTTCACAGCAACACAGGCCTTTCTCAAGAAATAAGAAAAATTTCAAATAACAACCTAACCAACCACCTAAAAGAATTAGAAAAAGAACAAAACCCAGAGTCAGCAGCAGAAAGGAAATAAAAAAGATCAGAGAGGAAATAGAAATCAAAAAAAAAAAGATCAATAAAACCAAGAGCTGTTTCTTTTTTAAAGATAAACAAAATCAATAAACCTCTAGCCAGACTCACCAAGAAGAAGAGAGGACCCAAATAAATAAAATTAGTAATGAAAGAGGAGAAATAACAACTGACACCACAGAAACACAATCATAAGAGAATACTATGAAAAGTTATATGCCAACAAATTAGACAACCTAAAAGAAACGGACAAGTCTCTAGAAACACACAGCCTCCCAAAACTGAGTCAAGAAGAAACAGATAATTTGAACAGACTCATCACTAGAAGTGTAATTGAATCTGTAATAATAATAATAAACCAAAACTCCCTGCAAACAAAAGTCTAGGACTGGGCAACTTCAATGGGGAATTCTACCAAACATACAGAGAAGAACTTATACTTATGCTTCTCAAACTATTCCAAAAATTGAAGAAGAGGGAACATTCCCAAATTCATTCTATGAGGCCACCATTACCCTGATACCAAAATAAGGCAAAGACACTACAAAAAAAGATTACAGGCTAATATCTTTGATGAATATAGCTGCAAAAATCCTCAACGAAATATCAGCAAACTGAATCCAACAATATGTATAAGCATCATACATCATGGTCAAGTGGGATTTATTCCAGGGTCACAAGATGGTTCAACATATGCCAGTCAATCATTGTGATATATTAACAAAACGAAAGACAGAAACCACATGATCATCTTAAAAGACTCAGAAAAAGCATTTGACAAAATTCAACATCTATTCATAATAAAAATTTTCATCAAGTGGGTGTAGAGGGAACATATCTCAATATAATAAAAACAATTTACAACAAACCCACAGCCAAAATGATATTCAACAGTGAAAAGCTGAAAGTCTTCCTGCTAAATTCAGGAAAAAGACAAGGATGCCCATTCTCACCACTTCTATTCTGGGAAAAATATTCTCAGACAAATTGTAGAAATATTTTCTTATATCAGTCTCCCTATGCAAAAGAAATAAAAGCAAAATTAGACAAATGGGACCTAATCAAACTTAGAAGCTTTTGCATAGCAAAGGAAACCATCAACACAAAGAATGGCAAAATTCAGAATGGGAGAAAATATTTGCAAATGATGTGACTAACAAGTGCTTAATATCCAAAATGTACAAATCGATTATACAGCTCAATATCATAAAAACAAACAAAAAGGAAACCCCATCAAGAAATGGGCAGGGGCTTCCCTGGTGGCGCAGTGGTTGAGAGTCCACCTGCCGATGCAGGGGACACAGGTTCATGCCCCGGTCTGGGAAGATCCCACATGCCGTGGAGCGGCTGGGCCCGTGAGCCATGGCCACTGGGCCTGCATGTCCGGAGCCTGTGCTCCCCAACGGGAGAAGCCACAACAGTGAGAGGCCCACGTACCGCAAAAAAAAAAAAAAAAAAAAAAAAGAAATGGGCAGAAGACCTAAATAGACATTTTTCCAAAGAAGACATACAGATGGTCAATAGGTACATGAAAAGATGTTCAACATTGTTAATTATCAGAGAAATGCAAATCAACCACAGTGAGGTATCACCTCACACTGGTCAGAATGACTATGGCTATCACCAAAAAGTCTACAAATAATGAATACTGGAGAGGGTGTGGAGAAAAGGGAACCCTCCTACACTGTTGGGAGGATGTAAATTGGTGTATCAATTATGGAAAACTGTATGGAGGGTTCTTAAAAACCTAAAAATAGAGCTACCATATGATTGAACAATCCCACTCCTGGGTATATATCCAGAAAAAGCGAAGAGTCTAATCAAAAAGATACATGCACTTCAATGTTCATAGCAGCATGGTTTACAATAGCCAAGACATGGTAACAACCCAAGTGCCCATCAACAGATGACTGACCTAAGAAGATGTAACAATCCAAGTGCCCATCAACAGATGATTGGCCTAAGAATACATATATATATCTACACACACACACACACACACACACACACACAGTGAAATGTTACTCAGCCATAAAAGGTAATGAAACATTGCTATTTGCAGCAACATGGATGTGTATGGACCTAGAGAATATTATACTTAGTGAAGTAAAACACAGAAAGACAAATATTATATGAGATCACTTATATATGGAATCTAAAAAATAATACAAATGAATCTATATACAGCACAGAAACAGACTCATAGACAGAAAACAAACACGGTTACTAAAGGGGAGAGGGAGGGACAATTTATGAGCATAGAATTAACAGATACAAACCACTATTCATAAAATAGATAAGCAACAAGGATTTATTCTATAGCATATACAATAGGGAATTATATTCAATATTTTGTATAACCTATAATGGAAAATAATCTGAAAAATTATATAACTCACTTTGCTGTATACCTGAAATTAACATAATATTGTAAATCAACTATACTTCAATTTTAAAAAAGTGTATGTAAAGAAACAGTACATTTTTTTGTTTCCTGAGGAAACAAAACAGTCAGATTTTGAATAAATTACCATATTTATAGAGCAGGATAAATAAGCCAACACAGAAGTGACTAATTGATAACACAAGTTATTAAACGTTATTTTTTTAAAATGTTACTTTATAATATAATAGTGAAAACTACAAGAGGAAGAAATAATGATTTTTAAATTAGTTTTTAAGTTGAACTATAGAATTGAGGAAATTATAGTTTAAATTATGCAGTATAAGAAAAAAATTAATATAATTTTATATATTGAGGGCATCTGGCTTTCTGAAAATGTAATGGATAGGTTTGTTTTCTTTCATTTCTGCTCAGTTCTCTACATATTTTCTGTTATCTCTTGAATTTAGTGGTTGCATAATTAGGCTTTGACACCAAAAGGATCTAGAAACAACTCCTAATTTCATCATTTACAAATTACCTAGACCTGAATACAGTTCTTAAATGTCGACATTACTGACCTGAAATTTGAATAAAATAATTCATATAAGAAGTTTAGCATAGTTTTTGGGAAATATTCCCTTAAATTAATGATGGCAAGTTCTTATTATTTACAAGA
This sequence comes from Aethalodelphis obliquidens, assembly GCF_003676395.1. NCBI lineage: Eukaryota > Metazoa > Chordata > Mammalia > Artiodactyla > Delphinidae > Aethalodelphis > Aethalodelphis obliquidens. Next base: position 17,808,023 of record NW_020837948.1, read on the forward strand.
TGTTTCCCATTTTCTATTTACCTAGAACCAAGATGTATTATTCAACTCATTGGCTAATTTATGTTTTGTCTTTCTGTTTGACTGTACAAACACTTAATGGATTGATTACAAGTGCAAAAAATTAAAATGAAATAGAATGAATATTAAAGTCTAACTTGATATTTCTATAACCAGATGTATCTCCCCAGAGGCCAAACCTTCAGTTCTTTTTATCATACATTTGTACAATATCCATTATATTTATATAAAAGAATACACAATATAATTCTACCACAAAATTCATGCACATAATTGTTTAATGAATATTAGATGATATTACTTTTATGATTAATGTTACTATTAGCATTAGCAATAAAAGTAATGTTACAATTTATAAAATAATTAGTCCTTAAAGATCCTTGGGGGGGTGTGTGTGGGGAGATCCAAGAAGGTCAAACAAGGAAGACTGCAGAAAGAATTCCATGCATCAGGATGTACTTGATTAAATAATATTTATATAAAATTATAAGTGTAAAGGAAAGTCTAATAAGAGCCTTGTATTACATTGTGAGTCAAAAGAATCTCATTCAATAGATAGTTACTAAGAATTAAACATGTAATATGTTTCACGTACCACATGCCAGATGCTATGCTCAGCTCTGGATATAAAATCATGAATTCTGGGCTCAGGAAACACCTAAAGGATGTGCACAAGCTGGCCAGATGACTTTGGGAGGAGAATAAACACAAAGTGGGAGTAAAGCTCAGTGCCAAAGGAAGCATAGCAGCTCAAAAACCTGAAAGTTGTTTAGTTGGTTAGAGTAGAAAAAGTGAGAGTGAGCATGGAGATAGAGAACCTAAAGAGGTGGGTAGACTACATCAAGCCCTGGAAGCCATGTTCAAGAGGTGTAACTATCCTACATGTATGGAAGTATCACTGAAGGAAGCACTTTAAAGCCAGGGAGTGATAAAATCAGATTTTATTTTACTTCATCTTTTGGGGGGAGAGATGGGTCTGCAGATTATAGGTGAGAGAGAAGAGCACATTTTCATATTTAAGGCTGGTATTAACATGATGATTACAGAAATAGGAAATAAAAACATGGAGTCTAGGGATATTTAGGGGATAAATGATAGGTGGAACAACTGACTGGATATAAGATGATTGGAGCCTGGGTGGGGGTAAAAAGCAGTTAGGAGAGATGCCCAAGTTTCTGATTTGGGTTACTAGTTGAATTATAGGGCCATATACTAAAACAGGGAACACTAGAGTAAAAGCAGTTTGGGAAGAGGGAGGAGAATTTGAAATACTCAAATCAAGGCTCCCCATGAATATTCCAGTGAAAATTTAACTCACAAGAGGATACATATATATAACTCAAAAGATGTACATGTTTAGATTTATCAGCATAGAGGTTGTATTGGAAACTAGATAGTTGAAAAAACTTCCCAGAGGTTGAAAACTTCCCAGAGGTAGATAAAGGAAGATTCCCTACAACTGATGCATGAGCATGACAGCATTTAAGGGCTGTAAAAAAAAAAAAAAAAAACTGAAAAATTCCTATTCAGATATTTTGCCCCTATCTATCATTTTTATTGACTTTATTTTTAAGAGCAGCTTAAAGTTCACAGCAAAATTAAGGGGAAGGTACAGAAATATCCTGTATACCTTCTGTCTCCAAACATGCATAGCCTTCCCCATTATAAAAAAATCCCCCATCAAAGTGGTATATTTGTTACAATGGATAAACCTACACTGACCCACCATAATCAGCCCAAGTCAATAGTTAACTTTATAGTTCACCCTTGGTGTATACATTCTGTGGGACTGGAAAAAATGTATAATGATATTTATTCATAATTATGATATCATATGGAGAATTTTCACTGCTTTAAGAATTCTCTATTCTGTACCCATTTATCCCTACCATACCTTCTCAACCCCTGGCAACCACAGACCTTTTTTACTATCTCCTTAGTTTTGCTTTTTCCAGAATATCATATAGTTGGAATTGTACAGTGCATAGTCTTTTCAGATTATCTTCTTTCACTTAGTAATATGCATTTAAAGTTTCTCCATGTCTTGTTATGGCTTGATAGCACATTTATTTTTAGTGACAAATAATATTCTATTTTCTGGATAGACAATTTATTTATTCACTCACCTACATCTTGGTAGCTCCAAGTTTTGGCAGTTATAAATAAAGCTATTATAAACATCCATGTGCAGGTTTTTGTGTGGACATAACTTTTCAACTTGCTTATGTCACTACCAGGAGCACAATTGCTGGATCACATGTTAAGTGTATATTTAGTTAGATAGAAAAATAAATAAAATAAAATTTAAATTTAAAAAACCACCAAACTGTCTGCAAAGTGGCTGTACCATTTTTCATTCCCACCAACAATGAATGGGAGTTCTTGTTGCTCCACGTCCTCAACAGCATTTGGTGTTGTCAGATGTTGGTTACCCTAATACGACTGTAGTGTTCTCATTGTTTACTTGTTTGTTTTTTTCTGATAACATGGTTTTCATATGTCTATTTGCCATCTGATTTTCTTCTTTGTGAGGTGTTTGTTAATATTTTTGGACCATTTTTAATTGGCTTGTTTTTTATTGTTGAATTTTTATAGTCTTTTGTATATTTTTGCTAATAGTCCTTTATCAGATGTCTTTTGCAAATATGAGTAAACGTATAAAGGTTAGAAAAAAAGGTCATCTCCATGGAGCGGTGAGTAACTCCATTCAGTTAAGAGGGTGGCAACAAGAACCTACTGTATAGCACAAGGAACTCTGCTCAATATTATGTAACAACCTAAATGGGAAAAGAATTTGAAAAAGAATAGACACATGTATATGTATAACTGAATCAGTTTGCTGTATACCAGAATACAACATTGTTAATTAACTATACTCCAATATAAAATAAAAAGTTTAAAAAAGGAATAAGCCACATGATACTGGAAAAAAATAAAGTGGCAAGCAAATGAAAAATAATCATTGTTAAGAGTGGAATGGGATGAAGAAAAGTGTGTATGTATGGGAGAGTTGGGAGGAAGTGTGTGAACTGAATGCCAAACTAAGGACTTAAGATTTTATTCAGCAAGCGACGGAGAGCAAAAGAGGTACTCAAGCGGGACAGTGACTCAATTAGAGCTGAATCCGCCATTCCATTTACAAGTACAATTAACGCTTGATTACATTGTGCCTTGTTAACATAATTAAGCTTTTAAACCTGGGTTGCTGAGCTCCAACAATTACATAATTGTTGGAATTACTTCCACAAAAATTTATGTTCCCCAACTTGGGCAGTATCACCAGGAGCAAGATCAGCATTGCTTGGAAGTCCTTTATATATCCCTGGTCAACAACTGTTTTTTTCCCCCCCCCAACGGCTATACGAAACCCTCATCATTAAGCTGTAGTCCTTTATACAGAAATTATAGAGCTTCATTTTTTGCTTAACAAAGGTCTAAATTCAGGAAAAATAGATTTTATAATAATGCACCTATACAACATCAACTGTACCTTAACAAACTAGTGATCAAAGCAATTTTAACTACCACCTCAAATATGTTATTTTGAAGTTAGTTAATATGATCTTAGTTAGTTATTTTGATCTTAGTTAATATGATATACGGGCAGAGCTGTTGTTTATGTGTTTTGGCTATTCTATTTTTTATGTATAAGACCTGTTTCTATTCATCAAGCATCATCAATAAAGGAATTAAAAAATAAAACAGAACAGCAAAACCACCATTGCCTCCTAGTTCTAGAATCTTCAGTTTAAGCAGTGAACTGTCACCAATGATTTCAATTATGCAGTCTAGGCACCAAATGAATGATGAAGATTTGCTATATCTTCACTATACAATGGGTGACTCATTAGGGCATTTTACTGAATACTATACAATTAGCTAAGCACCTTACAAAACCACAGTGTATTCTACAATATATACCAACATTGCAAAAATTATCCTGAAGTATTATCCTAAATAGGTTCATTTTTTTATCTTTCCAGGATGAAGAGGCAAAGGCAGGTGACATTTTAACTGTAGATTTGCAGTTTTATCACTGAATGAGATCTAAGCAATGACTAAAGGAATACCCTTCATTTGTAGAAGACATATGTACTGCAGTCTTCAAATACTAAAATATTTCAAACTATACAAGAGGTGAAGGAACCTAAAATTCTGGTAAAGTCTTGGGAATGTAACTCACTTTTCTTCTTCAGCATCACCTCAGTCAGTCACAGTAGCTTGAATCTTATATGGTGTGATATGATGGGGCCAATTAATACCAGAATATCCTTTGCTCCTGCTGACCTGCAATCAAGTCTATCTTGTTTACAAGAAGAATACTTATTCTACCTAAATCACTATTCCTTTAGAAGCCTTCACTTAAAATATAAGGACGGGGCTTCCCTGGTGGCGCAGTGGTTGAGAGTCCGCTTGCTGATGCAGGGGACACGGGTTTGTGCCCTGGTCTGGGAAGATCCCACATGCCGCAGAGCAGCTGGGCCCGTGAGCCATGGTCGCTGAGCCTGTGCGTCCGGAGCCTGTGCTCCGCAGTGGGAGAGGCCACAACAGTGAGAGGCCCGTGTACCACAAAAAAAATAAAATAAAAAGACCATATTACTTGAAAATGACTCATAAACTGATAAGCATCTACTAATTCATATAATTCAGGAGCTGTCATCTAGTTTAGCAATACTTAAATAACTTAAGAAAGGATGGGAAATGAGTTTTATTAGAAGCTACTTCATGGAAGGTGCTTGATATCCTCAGAACTCTCTCTCACCTTATCTTTGATAAAGGAGGCAAGAATATACAGTGGAGAAAAGACAGCCTTTTCAATAAGTGGTGTTGGAAAAACTGGACAGGTACCGGTAAAAGTACAAAATTAGAACAGTCCCTAATACCATATACAAAAATAAACTCAAAATGGGTTAAAGACCTAAATGTAAGGCCAGACACTATCAAACTCTTAGAGGAAAACATAGGCAGAACACTCTATGACATAAATCACAGCAAGATCCTATTTGACCCACCTCCTACAGAAATGGAAATCAAAACAAACAAATGGGACCTAATGAAACTTAAAAGCTTTTGCACAGCAAAGGAAACCATAAACAAGATGAAAAGACAACCCTCAGAATGGGAGAAAATATTTGCACATGAAGCAACTGACAAAGGCTTGATCTCCAAAATGTACAAGCAGCTCATGTACCTCAATATGAAAATAACAAACCACCCAATCCAAAAATGGGCAGAAGACCTAAATAGACATTTCTCCAAAGAAGATATACAGATTGCCACAAATACATGAAAGGATGCTCAACATCACTAATCATTAGAGAAATGCAAATCAAAACTACTATGAGGTATCACCTCACACCTGTCGGAATGGCCATCATTAAAAAATCCACTAACAATAAATGCTGGAGAGGGTGTGGAGAAAAGGGAACCCTCTTGCACTGTTGGTGGGAATGTAAACTGATACAGCCACTCACTATGGAGAGAACAGTATGGAGGTTCCTTAATAAACTAAAAATAGAACTACCCTATGACCCAGCAATCCCACTACTGGGCACATACCCTGAGAAAACCATAATTCAAAGAGTCATGTACCACAATGTTCATTGCAGCTCCATTTACAATATCCAGGACATTGAAGCAACATAAGCATCCATTGATAGATGAATGGATAAAGAAGATGTGGCACATATATACAATGGATTATTACTCAGCCATAAAAAGAAATGAAATTGAGTTATTCGTAGTGAGGTGGATGGACCTAGAGACTCACACAGAGTGAAGTAAGTCAGAAAGAGAGAAACACATATACACGGAATCTAAAAAAAAATAAATGGTTCAGAAGAACCTAGGGGCAGGACAGGAATAAAGACACAAACGTAGAGAATGGACTTGAGGACACGGGGAGGGGGAAGGGTAAGCTGGGACAAAGTGTGAAAGTGGCATGGACATATATACAGTACCAAATGTAAAATAGATAGCTAGTGGGAAGCAGCTGCATAGCACAGGGAGATCAGCTTGGGTCTTTGTGACCACCTAGAGGGGTGGGATAGGGAGGATGTGAGGGAGATGCAAGAGGGAGGAGATATGGGGATATATGTATATGTATAGCCGATTCACTTTGTTATAAAAACAGAAACTAACACACCATTGTAAAGCAATTATACTCCAGTAAAGATGTTTAAAAAAATCATTTAGGTAATTGTTTATGCTATTCAGTATATATGATTATAGGTATATAACATAGTAGTTACCTATCTACCAATTTAACTGTATCTACTTATCTATATCAATTTTTGAAATTGTTCCTAGTCTAATTCAGTCATGCAAAATATCGAATGAAAAACATGGTTTAGAAATGTACTCATGGTTCCTTGAGTACATATAGAACAGTTGAAAAAGGGAAGTTGCTGATACTTATGAGACTTAAATCTGAAGACTTTCTTCTCTCCCTTGAAACGTAACTAATGGAATAAGAATGAAAAATTTTTTTTTTAATTTAGCAGCACTGTCTTTTGATTGCATATTTTTTGTAATGCTGTTGAAATTAGGGAAGGACACATGACCCATTGAAATATCACTAGTTATAATTTCAGATGCTTTTTACCAATATTTCTAGTTATTAAATTTGGTTTTAAGTCATGCTGAAAAATAAAGATTAATTGGCAAATATATGAACATATATAGATATGATTATCTTTGATTAAGAGAAAAAGAGGAAAAAGCACCAGTGGATTCAATTCTTCATCCCATCTCTCTGTTGTTTACCTCCTTAATTTCGCAGAAAATCAAGAACACACCACCCTCCCACAGCGACACTAACATACACAAATGAACACACATTTCCATACACAACTCATATGACTTAAAAGTTGTTCATTAAAACTCGTCCCCCTGTTAAAATAACAATACCCCAGTTCTGACTGTTTCTCATATGATTCAGTTTCTCGGCATAAATCACAAAGAGTTTGTTATATGTATTAAGTTTATTAAACTTAGAAAATAAAATTTCTTCAAAATTTAATATTGAGGCAGGAAAAATAAATTATAGTCATCTTTTGATTATTCTAGTGATTAATTTTATGGATAATTTTTGTCACATTAGCTTTAATTGTTCACCATCTTGCTAATACATTAATGGGGAAAAATGAAAGATTCAAAGTAAACTAATATCAATTATGTTTTACATATTCTAGCAACTCTAATAAAATATTATCATAAAGGATAACATTAAAACCAATGAATGACGAATTTTATTGTTTTTATTCTCTATCTCAGTTCCCTCAACTATAGAATGGAAGATACCTGTTTTTTTCCTCAAAAGATAGAGATATTCAACTGCATATAATGTATGAGAATATATTTCTCTTTGTCCATCCTGGTAAGTTGGCATCTGTCTTTTTTCAAAATATGTTGTTTATTATTTATTGTACAACCTTATAAGAAGTGCCTTAGACAAGGAAGACATGAAGTAAAAAAAAAAAATACAGAAAATGAAGGAAGGAAAATAAATGGAGAAAAAATATGTATTCATGTGTTCATTGAGCATTATAAAGTGCTTGCCATGTACCTGGCCCTGTTCTAGGTGTTTAGACAGAGGTCTTGAAGAGTAGACTGATTATCAATATTAATATTAATTACTAAAAATATACACTATTAGATATTGATAGTATATTTGAAGATGCTTTTCTATTATGTGTTAAGTACTATATTAGGAAGTTTCACATATATTTTATTAAAATATACTAAGATGACATTTTGTAAGTATTTATGGCAAACCAAACCCCCCCCCCAAAAAATAATGAACACTTTTAGGACCTAAAGGGAAATATAAAATAGCATTCATTTCATGGCTTAAGTGAAAATAGAGGAGAAAAGGGCACATTTTGACCTTCTGACCTTCACATCTGAAGGAGACTCAGATTGTGCTTCATGACCACTTTTTTTTTCCATTCTGTTGCAAACTTCAAGCCTGAGCAGTGAAGCCCACTTCCTCCACCTCTCCAAAGCTCACAGGCTTTGCCCCTGCTTAGCTGTGCCCCATTCTTCTCAACCTCACCCTGACGTACAGGTACCCAAGAGGCTGCCCGGTGCACCGTGGGGGAGTTTGCCCATGACTGGAAAACCATGGAGTCTGTATAGTCAGTAGTAATGTATTGGGATGGCCAAACTGTCCGTTCAGGTTTTTCCATAACATCTTAATGGAAAAACCCGAATGAACATTTTGGCCAACCCAATACTTATCCATAATCCAAAGAAATTTCTTATTTTGTAAAACCACCACTGCTGTGTCTTGGGAGGAGCAAATTTCCAAGCATCTCCAAGCAGGAGAATGTAGGCACTATAATTGTTAGATAATAGGCTATTCCTTCCTGGGACCTATGCCTCTTTAACAAAGTAATGAAGAGATGCACAGAGTATAAGATTTTTTCAAAATTGAAAAGAGTATGAACCTCTATTGTTCTAGGCAGTTTCATAACCAGACTGATCCTGAGGACTCACCTGGCTGTGCTTCTTTCAACCTATACTCTCTTGCCTCTTGTACTTTTTTTTCTGGCCTGGTTCTCTACTGTTTAGTAAGAAATCTTATTTAAAGAATTTGTATTTCTGCTTAGCTTGTTGCAATAAACAATCCCAACTAAAGCATTCCTTCTTATCCTGAGGGGTGACGGAGAGACCCAGGAGGGATGGCTAAGGAAAGAGAGTCAAGTGGTCATGACCTGTTTTTAATGATACATTAAAGTATAAATAGAGTGTATTTGGGAAGACAGATAATCCAAGAGTACAAGTAAATAATTACACTACATAAATCCTGACTCATATGGTACAGAGTACATGTAATATAGGTGTATAGAAAAAGGGAACAATTGTCATGAAAAACCTGTTAGCTTTTTTTTTCATTCCTAGATTCACTATTCTAATTTAAAAAAAAGAAATTCTATCTCTGTCTCTGTCAGTCTGTCTCTATATGTGTGTGTATGTAATACACATATGTATGTGTATGTGAGTGTGTATTTATATATGTACATATATAATTTTGAAAACAGACATATAAATTAAAGCATAAGCTATAGCCATGAAGAATAGCTATCATTTGATTCTTAGCCATGGCATAAAAATAAAAGTTAATTTCGGAGGATCCTTAAAAAACTAAAAATAGAACTACCATATGATCCAACAATCCCACTCCTAGGCATATACCCAGAGAAAAACATAATTTGAAAATATACATGCACCCCAGTGTTCACTGCAGCACTATTTACATTAGCCAGGACATGGAAACAACCTAAATATCCATCAACAGAGGAATGGATAAAGAAGATGTGGTACATATATATGATGGAATATTACTCAGCCATAAAAGGAAAAAAAATAATGTCATTTGCAGCAACATGGATGGACCTAGAGACTGTCATACTGAGTGAAGTAAGTCAGACACAGAAAGACAAATATTTTATGATATTGCTTATATGTGGGAATCATTTTTTTTTAAAGGGTACAAATGAACTTATTTACAAAACAGAAGTAGAGTCACAGATGTAGAAAACAAACTTATGGTTACCAGGGGATAAGGGTGGCAGGGATAAATTGGGAGATTAGGATTGACATATACACACACACTGCAGCATATAAAATAAATAACAAATAAGAACCTGCTGTATAGCACAGGGAACTCTATTCAGTACTCTGTAATGGCCTATATGGGAAAAGAATCTAAAAAAAAAAAGAGTGGATACATATATACGTATAACTGATCCACTGCTGTACACGTGAAACACAGCATTGTAAATCAACTATACTCCAATAAAAAATTTAAATATATATATATATATATATATATATATTAGGTAAAAAAAACAAAAGTTAATTTATTTGGTAGACTTTCAAGTTGAATTTATATTAGATAATAAAAATAATTTCTATTCTGATGTATTAACAAAGCTGATTTTATTCCTCACTATGCCCAGAAACATTGTAGTCTCCCAAGAATCCTATTTTCGGCATGATATTTTCCCATGAAAATATTTTTGACATGTGGTTGTAAAGACACTGACTGCAACTATTTGCCAAATAGACAGCATCCAAGAAGTATTCTGTGATTCTGTCAGCTCTGCTTACTAAGGACTCCCAAACAGATGTGGGAGACTGTTCAAACAAACTCCCCAGTGAAAACAGTGTGATCCACGGGTTAGAGGTTTCATTCTCATTCACTCTTTAGTTACTTACCCTCTTACCATTACCCAGAAGGAAACATGCAACATTAAAATAGACAATAAACACTAAGTTCACCAGAACAAGTAATTTAACACAAAAAACCCACTCAGAAGTAATAGAAGATTGTTTGTTGTATGTTAATAGGATGTGGACACTATGAGTTCTAAACAAGCTTTGTTATGTCCCCTGCCCTTGGTAGAAGGTTATAATTCAATCCTTTAAGGAAAAATACAGAGACATTGAATAACCATGTATTTTTCAGCATGACTGTCTGGTTTATGAATAAATTGAGGGCTCAGCATCCAGAGGTCCACAGATGTACGTTGAGTCTTTTTTCTTTTTTTTGCTTTAAAGCTTCCAGTACCTAACTACCTAACTTACTCATACAGTTTCTGAGAGAGTGGACCAGACACAAGCCATCTTAATTTATGCTAGTCTAACCCCAAGAGGATGGCTTTTTTAAATAAAGCAGTGCTTCTAATCAGGTAGCTATAACAGAGGAAAAATAGTTTTAATTTCACAAAATACTGTATCTAGAACAAGTCACTAGTCATGAAAAATAAAAAAATAATATAGAGAAAATGATAAATTATATATTTCATCAAAATTTAAAACATGTGCTTTTTGGAAGAATATTTTATGAAAAAGCAAGCCACAGGCTGGAAGAAAATATTTCCAATACATATATACAACAAAATGTTTATATACAGAAAATATGAAGAATGCTGATACTTCAATAATAAAAATAAAAAAATTTAAACAGACTTTACAAAAGAAGATATATGAAAGGTAAATAAACACATGAAAAAGTGCTTGATATAACTAGTTGTATGAAAAATACAAATTAAAGTACAATGAGGTACCAATACACACTCCTTGGAAAGATTACATGTTAAAAGTTTGACAATATTAACTGTTGGCAAGGATGTAAAGTGAATGAACTCCCATGAATAACTAGTGAGAGTAGAATGTTTTATAATTATTTTCAAAAAGGACTTCGCAGTTTCTAATAGTTTAACATATTTTACTATATAACCTCATAATTTAACTCCTAGTAATTCATTCAACAGTAATAAAAACATGTGGGCACACAAAGACTTATATTGTACAGTATGTTTATAGTAGCTTTACTCTTAATGGCCCCAAACTGGACACTACTCAAAAGTCTATAAAAAGATGAACAACAATGCTCATTCTGAGTGAAAGAAGCCAGTTACAAAATGTTACAATCTGTTTTATTTAAGTTATGAAATAGCTAAAACTATTTAATAGTGACTGAAAGCATATCAGCATCTTCCTGGTTTTGGTGTTGGCTTTGTGAATTTAATACAAAGGGGTATAGGGAACTCCTGTGATAAAAATGTTATGTATCTTGATTGACATGGTGGTTAAATGGATGAATACATTTGTCAAAATTTATTCAATAGTACATTTAAAATGATTGCATTTTATTTCATGTAATTTATACTACATAAAAGTTGATTATTAAAAGTTAAATAAATAGTAACAGTATATGTTTAAAATTATCCAAGAAACTTTAATAAGCTGTCATGCAGCTAGAACTGAATACTCAGTTTTTAAAAGAGCAGCATACTCAAGAGAGTCAAGCAAGATATAACACTGGATCATGAGTGAGGAATAATATTTCCTCTCACCAAAAATGGTTAATGTTATTTATTTTAGAGTAATAACTACTACTGTTTAATTAAAACTTGGTTCATATTCATTTTTTAAAACATCAACTTTAAAAAAATTAACATAAATACTATTTCTTAGGCCCAAGCTTAAACCAATTAAATTTAAAATATCTGGTAGTAAAGACAGGAATTGAGTTTTTAAAGATTTTAATAGTTTTATTTTGAAACAGTTTTAGATTTATAGAAGAGTTGCAGAGAGTTCTTGTATAACATCTAATATAACTATGCTTTATTTATTGAAACTGACAAATTAACACTGATTTTGATATTAACTCAACCAGATATTTTATTTGGATTCCACCATTTTTTCAACTAACATCCTTTTCCTGCTCCAGGATCCAGTTAAGGCCACCATACTGCATTTAGTCCTCACGATTCTTTAGGCAACTCTAATCCGTAAAGCTTCTCAGTCTTTCCTTGTTTTTACTACCTTGGATACTTTTTTGAAGAGTTCTGATTAGAATATCCATCTACCTGTGGACTATCCATCTATTTGGGTTTTTCTGTTTTCTCATAATTACACTGAGGTTGGAAACTTTTGGAAAAAATATCACAGAAGTGATGTGCCCTTCTCATTGCATTATATCATGGAATACATGCTATCAATATGACATTATTAGTGATGTTAACTTGATACTTGGTTAAGGTGATGCCAGCTGAATTTCTCCTCTGTCAAGTTTTCCTTTTTTATACTATGTTAGTTAGGACTGATTAAATATGCTCTATTCATATTAAAGAACAGGGAATTAAATCTATCTCCAAAAGGGAAGAGTATCTGAGAAATTGTGGACATAAGCTAAAGCCACCATACTAATTAATAAATGTCTTGGGGGGATTTTTTGAAACTGCAAATATCCTGTTTCTCAAAGTTTCACCCACTAATTTTAGCAACTTATTTTAGCATCCATCAGCTATTTTTACTGTGGTGTTCTAACGGTGATTTTCTATTTCCTTTTTTTTTTTTTTGCATGTTTTATTGGGAAATTTTCTCTGTTTATTTACTTATATCAGTATGGATTCATGGATATTTATTTGATTCTTTGGTTATAATCCTTTTTTTTTGCCCCTATTTTTCATCTTTGGCCACTAGGAGTGCTTTCAGATTATCTCCTCTCTCCTTTTGAAATATGCTATTTTTTGTTTTTGTACATTATGTGGCACTACAAGATTTAACAGGTTTATTTTACATTTTCCTATCTTAGACTTTGAATCAGACATTTCTTCAAGGGCCCAAGTTTCTTTAGGAAACAAGATCTAGATGAATTCATTGCTACTGGGATGGTACTGCTTCTAGGCAACCACAGAGAAAATACATGTATGTATACTAACTCATGTATATGTACATAAGTATACTTATCTCTGTATCTATTAATAAGTATATTAAAATAAATATGCATTCATAGCTATATCTCTGATTGATCCAGCACCACAGATTTCATAACAGCCTTTCTCTTGATTATTTGTAAATTCTTTCTCTGGCAGTGGGAAACCTGGTTCCCATTACGTACAATTTACTTGCTTATGTGTTCAATCCTAGTGTGCATGTAAAGTTGTTTCCAGACTATTAAGCCATACTCTTGTGAAAAACAAATTTACCAACACAAATCACTGTTTATGTATAGCTATTTTTATACTTAGCCTTACTGTATCTAGACAAGACCCTCTTTCTAGGGATTTAGCTCTGCCCCTTTCTTTTTTATCCTTTTCAGGGAGATTACATCATACATTTGTAATAAAAATAGCTTCTTTTGCTACACTTTACACTCCATTGTGGACCTCACCTATATGCTTGTTGATATATTTTCAAATGGGTATACATTAAAAGTTTATCTTTGTGATGTATTCTTCTATGGGTTTTGACAAATGCATGGTCATGTATCCACCATCACAGTGCCATACAAACTAGTTCCATCATCCTAAATACTCCCTTGTGCAAACACTTTAACTCATCATCAAACACAGGGTCACACAAGTTTTTGTCCTAGATTTTTTATAGTTTCATGTTCTACATTTAAGTATATAGTGTGATTTGAGTTAATATTTGTCTAAGTGTGAGGTTAATTTATTGGCATATGCATATCCTTGTAAAGGCTACCATTTCTCCTTTAAAATGACTTTGAATCATCATCAAAAAGAGTTGACTATATTTTTTTAGGTCTATAAATGTCAGTTAGCTAAAGTTGGTTGATAGAGCTGTTCAGATCATCTATATCCTAACTCATTTCTATCCTCTTATTCTATCACCTCTGGACAGAGATGTGCTCAAGTATGCAAATACAGTTGTATGTTTTGCCTCACATAATTTTGAAACTCTCTTAAGTGCATACATAGTTGGTATTTTTTCTTTTTGAATTACATTTCTATTTATATGTCACCTACCTCTTTATTGCTGATAGTGTTCCTTGTTCTGGTATCTACTTGCTGGAAACCAATGTAGCTGCTCGTTTTTTTTTTAATTTTTTGGTTATACATTAAAAGTGGTTATTGATAAGACTGAATTAATATTCTCCTTCTAGACCTTGTCTGTTTGTTCCTTTTGTTATTTTAGCTCTTTTTCATTTGTTCTGTTTGTTGTACATTTATTCCACTTTGTATGTTTTCTATGTATTTAATTTTTTGTTTTATATTCCACTTCATCTCCTATTTTGAATTATTCTATGTATCTCTTCAAAAACACTTTTTAGGAATTTTCAACGTGTTTATAAGACACTTTTAAATAATCTACTACCATCAATTACACTACTTCATGTTTTTGTAAGGACTTTACAAAATATCCCAAATTCCTCTCTCTCATCCTATTATTGTAAAATGTTTATATATGCTATAAGTACACAACAAATGCCACTACTTTGCTTTAAATAGTCATCTTTTAGAGCAATACCAAGAGAAAAATTAATTTATTTTATCTTTTAAAATTTTTATTTGCAATGCTTTTTATTTCTTTGAGTAGACTCATTTATCGCCTGGGTCTGGGATTCCTGTTAAGCATATGTTAAACTTTCTGATATTGTTCCACAATTTTTGAATGCTCTGCTGTGTATTTTGTTTCTTTGCTTCCTTTCTTGTTTGTCTTTCACACTTTGCATTCTTTGCATTTCAGTTGGACTAAGTTCTGTTGACCTATCTTCAAGTTCACTTATTTTTCTTTGCCTCTGTCTTGTCTAATGCTGAGCCCAAGAAAAGCATTCTTTACCTCTATTACTCTGTTTTTTACTTAAAGCACTGTGTTTACTGTGTTTTCTCTTACCTTATATTGCACCAGTTATTTATTGAAAGCTGGACAAATTGTATGGGCCAGTGGATACTGAGTTAAATATATTTTATTTTCTAAGTGAGCACATATTTTCCTCTGTTAAGTCTCTAGTACGAGTGTTTGTGTTACTTCCGTCAGGAAATGGGATGAAACTGAAGCTTACTGTTTTTATGGTTACACTCAGTACACCAAATTTCTTTAGTGACATCTTGTTTTTCAGATGGTTCCTCTTAATATCTTACTCTGCTCTTTGACCTGAGTTCTCTCCCTGCTCTCTTCCCTGGGGTGATTTGTGGAGAAAAAGCCCGATAGAGTTCAACTCCCCTTGTATCAGTGGCCCCCAGGGATTCACATTCATGTCAGCCCACACTCAGCCTTTGTTAATGCCTTTTAACTGAGTTTTACTCCATAGTTTAAACGTATCCAGCAACATCTGCCCCAGGTATACAAATGCTTGGGTTTTATTTCTTCCAGCAGGCTCCTTTCTTTTCCCATACTGGAGCTTAGTTTTTGCTCTATGCTCTCCATTCTCTCATGGGTTAAAGAAAAATCATTTACTTTTCAGTTTTCCCACCTTTTTCTTTGTCTTATCATAAAGGTGGAAGTAATAGTCTTTCCAGCTCCATGTATCTCTGAGCTGAACTTAAGACAATGATATTTTTGAAATAATTCAGGTGATAATCTTGTACAGCCCAGATTGAAAACTACATTATTACACTATGCATCTCGATCAGCAAAGGGTAAAACTCTGTAGCATGATTTAGATGGTCCTACATAATTTGGGCCCCAGCCATATTTCTTGCACTTTATCTCCTCCCATGTTTATCCGAGCTCTGAGTTTTCTAGTCACACTGAGCACTTCTTTCTGGGAAGACACTATTCATGCTCCAGCCTGTGAGCCTTTACTCTATGCATTATACCTGCAGTGCTGGTCCTCAGCCTTCTTATGACTTGCCCCCACACTTCTGCAAGAACTGCCTATTCCTTCATTGAAGAGGGTGCAATGAACTCCTCTGTTAAGACACTAATGCTGTACTGAATCATTCGTTAATCTTTTTTTATTTCAGAATTTAATGGGAAAGAACTCAGAAGTTTCTAGGTTGTGAGACTGGAAGAAAAGACTATTTTAAGAAATAGGCTTTAGGGCTTCCCTGGTGGTGCAGTGGTTGAGAGTCCGCCTGCCGATGCAAGGGACACGAGTTCGTGCCCCGGTGTGGGAAGATCCCACATGCCGCAGAGCCGCTAGGCCCGTGAGCCATGGCCACTGAGCCTGCGCATCCGGAGCCTGTGCTCTGCAACGGGAGAGGCCACAACAGTGAGAGGCCCGCGTACCGAAAAAAAAAAAAAAAAAAAAAGAAATATGCTTAAAAATAAGGAAACACAGAAGTATATGACTGATGAACTTTCCATGGTTCTTTTATTTATAACTATTCATTATCGCCACTAGACCTATTTTATCTTCATTTCTTTATGTATCAATTATCTCCACTCACTGGAACTAAAATTTGATGAAGCCAAGGATTTTAGCTTATTTGTTTATGATTCATTGGTTTATCCTTCATTCTTAAAATAGCATCAAGTACATAGCTGGAAGGTGGTATTCGCTTAAAATATAAGTGGCACATTTCCTTATTTTTAGATGTGCCTCCTGAATGCCAGATACTATGCCAAGTAAGGACTAATTAAAATTCAAGGTGCAGTCTATAACATTAAGTTTAGTGTCTAATTTATAATGTGAATAGCATAACTGAATGTATAATCCTAGGCTGGAAGAAATTTGAGTAGAATTTATGAAACTTTCCCTGAAAGGAGTCCTGAAGTAAACCTAAGGCATTAGTGATCATATAATGGATATTCTTCCTGTGATGTTTCTACACATGCAGATCAGGTTAAAATGACTATGTGAGCGAGGTTATAAATCCTAAACCATAGGATTTCATGGTGGGGGCAAGTGTCACTTTCAAAGCACACAGGAAATGGAAATTTAAATTTTTACTCTAACTCACCGAACAAACAGTGAGATTAATCCAATGCAAATTTCATCTCAATAAAACTAAGTAAAATCCCTCATAGACTCCTTCCAAATCCAGAAGTATCATATTCCTCAATTATGAACTTTCTAATTCAGACACTCTCTCTGTACTATGCTGCTTTCTCAATGATCTCCCCACCCATGACATGAATGCCTGAGAATAACACTCTTGCTTCCTGGTGCCCACTGCCTCTAAACCACCATCCCATAGCACCAGGGGAAGGGAGTCTCTCTTCCAATCTCACAGCTTTATCAGCTGAATTCTAAGTTCCAAGATTACAATATTTTGTTTTTCTTTCTTCTTGTTTGAAGATGTTTCCTCTTGTCCATTCTCTCACCTTGCCTTCAGTCTCTGATTCTGTAGTTCCTTGCTCTATACCCTCACTGTTTCAAAATGAGCCCAGACAACAGTCATCTGAGAATTCTCAGAGGAGAGAGAGCAAAAGTAAAAGTTAATACATGTTTTTGAATAATCTGATAAGACAAGGCATAAGAACATGAACTCAATGTGACAAGCCATTAGGGGATTTTGCAGGTTTACGAACGAAAGATTAGCACAGCAAAAGTAGTGTTTTAGGAGGATCAGTCTGGCATCAGAGGGCTCGGTGTGTTAGAGGAGGAAACACTCCATTCACAGAGAGTGCTAAGCAGCTACCATGGATCCCACAGCAGGCAGTAAGGGTAGTGAGACAATCTGATGAGAGAGAGAAAGAACTACAAACTTTCTATGCCATGGATGAAAACACTGTTTTAAGAAACGCATTTTAGAATAACAAAGTACTGAAGTACATGAGTAATATATTTTCCGTTGTTCTACTTATATCTATTTGCTTTCCTCTGTGATAGCAGAGGGTCCCTGTAATGACTTAATTTTTAATGTTATCTTTAATAAAGCATAACAATAATTATGTTAGTGGGATAATTGTAAATGTTTACAGTGTGACGTCTGTTAATTTAAGTGATCCGCAGGCACATTGGTAGCCATGAGAACAAATATTACTTCTGTTTAACATATTATTTTGCTATATCCCTAAGAGCTACAAGGCTTAATATAAATTTGTTAGACTAGATTGGGAAATCCAGCTTGAGGAGATTAAATATTCAGAGAAATTTCATGGGATACGATATAGCTTATAAGTTACTAGTGATATATTATATGTAATGAAAAGAGCTAATAGTAGGTTAGATGGCTGCTAGATATAAATACAATTCTGTGCATTACATATTGGTGAAATCTGCCAAGAAAGTAGACATGTTTGTTTTTCTCTGCCTATCCCACCCCAAAATACTTAGATCTCAAAGTTAACCTATTTGCACTATCCAAATAAAATTTTTAGGTATCATATTTTTAAAATAATTCCCAGTATAATAATTTAATATCCTTTCTGTCAAGTTAGAAATATTTTCTAAAAATCTCTAATATACCTTAGTGTTTGGAATAATGAAATACTGCAATACTTTTTTAATGATCTGTATTTCTAAAGACATCAAAATACATTAAAATTCAACAGACAATTCCCTGTATTTTTTCACTCATATACTCTCATCTATCTATACATACATTTTTCTTTACTCCATTCAAACTAAGATGATAAATTCAGTCAATGGATTATAAACATTTCATAATGGATATGACAAAAGTAATTATATTTTAAACTTACTGTTTGGTAACACTATATATGTGTATGTATTTTTGCATATGTGGATAATAAGATATAATAATACATAAAATTGTGTATATTATGAAAGAGAGACAAGTATAGTTTAGAAAGATAAAATTGGCCCCAGGTTTGTAGTCTGGTCTTAACATGAAGTAGCAGAATATTTTTCTTGTTTTGTGTATATGTATTAGGAGTAGTTGACTGCACTTAAACAAGTGTCCACAGTTGCCTATTTCTTACTCTCTGCTTTGCCTTGGCTCAAGTTTAGTCAGGTTTCTCTCCTCCATGCAGATCCCTGAACTTTATCTTGCCTCCAAGTATGAGCCAGTGCTGAAACGCAGAACAACCTCCCTTACGAGTTCATTCCAAGAATGTGGTCACCTTAGCAAGAAACGTTTCCTATCAAACTCATGCTGTCTGGTCAAGACCCCTGCTTCCCCAATTTCCCCTTATAAGTACCTGATAGCTCTGCGTAACCCTTCCTATAAAAGAAAATATATTTTTTTTGGTTTGATTTTGAGGTGCTACAGACTCTGAGATCATAGTGTTTTTCACATTGCAATAGTCTTTTTGAAAAAAAAAACTCTCTCCTTATCTAATTCCGGATTTGTTTTTATTTGACACACTCAAGCATGTACTCTTAATTTTCAAAATCTGTTCATATTTGTACTGTCTCTCATGCTTGTAGACAATTAATGACTATGAATAAACATTGTTCTTATAGTACAGTCTGCTGCAACTTTTAAAATATGGTCAATTTACTAATAATGCAGTCAAGGCTACAGCTGTTCCTTTTTCTCACATCTTTTTTTCTCTTAATACAACCAAGTAACAAGTTGATTTTAAATGTTACCATTTACAAGGTCAGGCTCCAAATTGAGAAAAGAACTATTAAGACTGGCAGGGTGAATAGTGTACCCAGAGCATTACTGTACCTTGGTAGCAGAAAAATTACTATCAGAATTTTCCTGTAATCCAGGATATGATACACAAGGAAAATGAGGCAACCATGAGGAAGTTTCTTCATGATTATCTTACTATTCATTTTTTCCAATATTATAATAAGATCTCCCCTAGTTTTTCAGTTCCCTAGGGAGGGAGCAGTCATTCTTTCCTTTGAAAATTATTTGTTAAATTTGCATTAATTTTATTCAAATGAAGATTTTCTAATGATTTGAATATTAGGTAATAATTGTATGTATCTCAGATTAGCAATGTACGGCAAATGACTGTGAGCAAAAACTCCTAAAAGATTATACCTAGCTTGTTATATCACTACTAAAGACAAGAGGATAACACACGAGAGACACTGAAAAGTCAATTTGTAAAGACTAACATAGCTGCACCTTTCCTAAACACATCTTTGAAAACTGGGGCTAAAAAATCTGTGGAGATGCTGCACAAAATCATCCCCATGAATTGCCCTAGTTTTTATGGATTTGAGAGCTAAAGCACAAAGAAGGCTGTGACTCATCCCTTGTACCATGTTAAGAGTCACGTTTATAAGCTTCTGTTACTCTTCCAATAGTTATCTGATGTAAGCATCCATACACTAACTGAAGCTGTTAGACTGTTCTTGGGATTCCTGATGATATCATGTGTCAGAGCAATCTATTCACCCTTATGAAATCCCTGTTCAGTAGACCCCAACATGCAGTGTCATTGCGGCCACTATAAGTACAAACTCCCAGATTCCTTATGCCTTAGGAAAGGGCTATCTTTCCACAAATATAATTTTAAGAACCATGTATCATTTACTTCTTAGAAGCAAGAATTATATCAAAGAAAATCATTCTCTAAATTTATATAAAATCATATTTAACCATTGAATTTCAAATATGTTCAAATTGAGCATAATTATATTTAATAAAATTAAACAACATAAAATTCAACATTTAATCATAATTAGGGACTCGGTTATTTATAATACATAAAATAATTATGTCTTACTTTTATAGGAGCCAATTCGTTATGATATTCTGATGCTTACATTTTCTGATATCTTATTTTCCATGGAAATGGCAACCATATTGGGATGTATTTATTTTGACATTGTGTTCCTCAAATATTTATGAGTAAATTTTAATTTTTAGAAGCTACATTTTCTAATTACAACTATTTTGGATAAAATTAAACATATATTTTAAGCTAAAGAGTAAATTTCAAATGTGTTCATCTATTTATGCTGCAAATATATTACAGTACTTCACTGGGAATCTTATACTTTAGGGAAAGAAACAAAGCTACTTACTTTCTTAAATATCTACATCTCATCAATATATCACTCATTGAAATATTGCTTAATTTAAATTTTAGGTTTTTTAGAGTTTGAGTAGTCTTGGCCTTTGTAATTTATTGAATTATATATGTTGTCTACATCACAAAATGCCTCACAATAATCTTTCACTAAGTAACTCTTATTTTAAGTATGACTTTCTTATACTGGATGGATAAAAAAGGTAAATGGCTTTTTAATTTAGATTTAAATTTCAGATAATCTGAACATAGGATTTATAGTCAAAAACAGCCTCCTTGATGTTATTCCAACTTTCTACATTGAAGAACTGGCAACAAATTTCTGGAGATGTTGAAATTTCTTTTCTATCAATAATACATTTTTCATAGTTATCACTTCTGCTCTATTCAAATAAGGTTTCAATCCCCTAAATACTGTAAGAACATTGTACATTGTACATACATGAGTTTTTAAATTTTTATTGGAATATAGTTGCTTTCCAATGTTGTGTTAGCACATACATGAGTTTTAATTCCTGATTAATCATATATATTTAGCTAACGTGTAAGATAAATGTAAATATAATGATTTAGTTTATAATATTAATGTTTCCTAATAAGTCATGCCCAGTTAGTATATAAATCATGTCAGTTATTTTTTAATGCCCATTAGATATTTATGTTTATTGATGAACAGTAGATTTACATTGTTGTATTAGTTTCAGGTGTACAACACAGTGATTCAATATTTTTATAAAGTTATTATAAAAGATTGGTTATATTATCTGTGCTTCACATTACATCCTTGTATATTATTTTATACTTGTCTGTACCTCTTAATTCTCTTCCTCTATCTTGCCCTTCCCCTCACCACTCTCCCATTGATAAACACTAGTTTGTTCTCTATGAGTCTGTCTCTTTTTTGTTA
The DNA here is from genome assembly GCF_003676395.1 of Aethalodelphis obliquidens. Taxonomy (NCBI): domain Eukaryota; kingdom Metazoa; phylum Chordata; class Mammalia; order Artiodactyla; family Delphinidae; genus Aethalodelphis; species Aethalodelphis obliquidens. Next base: position 17,830,059 of record NW_020837948.1, read on the forward strand.
TATTCATTTATTTTTTTTAGATTTCATCTGTAAGTGAAAAAATACAGTATATGTCTGTCTCTGATTGACTTACTTCACTAAACATAATACCTTCCAGGCCCATCCATATTTCTGCAAATGGCAATATCTCATTTTTTTTTTTTAACACCTGAGTGCTATTCCATTGTGTATGTTTATATATATCACATCTTCTTTAACCATTCATCTGTTAATGTACACTTAGGTTGTTTCCATATATTGGCTAGTGTAAATAATGCTGCTCTAAACATTGGGGTGCATATATCTTTTTGAATTAGTGTTTTCAGGGGTTTTTTTTGGATATATATTCCAGGAGTGGAATTGCTGGATTATATGGTAATTCTATTTTTAATTTTTGGAGGAAACTTCATACTGTTTTCCACAGTGGTTGTACCAATTTACATTCCCACCAATAGTGAGTGGCTCCCTCTTCCCCACATCCTTGCCAACATTTATGATTTTTTGCTAGAATGACTATCATCAAAAAGACAAGTGTTAGGTAGTATCACATTGTGGTTTCGACTTGCATCTCCCTCATGATCAGTGATACTGAGCATCTTTTCATATGCCTATTGGCCATCTGTATGTCTTCTTCAGAAAAGTATTGCTATCTATTCAGGTTTTCTGCCCATTTTTTAATTGGGTTGTTTGATTTTGATATTAAGTTGTATGAACTCTTTATATATTTTGAATATTAATCCCTTTTCAGATATATTATTTGAAAAAATTTCTGTTATTCAGTAGGTTGTCTTTTCATTTGTCAATGGTTTCCTTTGCTGTGTAAAAGCACTTAAGTTTAATTAGGTCCTATTTGTTTATTTTTGCTTTTGTTTCCCTTGCCTGAGGAGAGAGATTCTTAAAATATTGCTTAGACTTATGTCAAAGGGTGTCCTGCATATATTCTCTTTTAGGAGTTTTACAGTTTCAGGTCTTAAGCATATAGGTCTTTAATCTACTGTGAGTTTATTTTTTAATATGGTGTGAGTAAATTTTTTAATTTCATTTTTTCTTACATGTAGCTGTTCAGTTTTCCCAACACTACTTATTGAAGAGACTGTATTTTCCTCATTGTATACTTTTGCCTCTTTTGTCATAGATTTATTGACCGTATGTGTGTGGATTTATTTCTAGACTCTCTATACTGTTCTATTTATTTATGTGTCTATTTCTGTGTCAATACCATATTGTTTTTATTACTGTAGCTCTGAAGTATAGTCTGAGTCATGGAACACAATACCTCCAGCTTTCTTCTTTGTTCTCAAGATTGCTTTGACTATTCAGGATTTATTGTGGTTCCATACAAATTTTAGAATTATTTGTTCTAGTTCTGTGAAAAAAATGTCATGGGTCTTTTGATAGGGATTGCATTAAATCTGTAGATTGATTTGGGTAGTATGGACAATTTAACAATATTAAAAACTATGGAACTCAGCAAAAGCACTTCTAAGAAGGAAATTTAAGCAATACAGGCATACCTCAAGAAACAAGAAAAATCTCTAATAAACCTAACCTACCATCTAAAGGGATTAGAAAAAGATTAACAAGCAAAGACCAAAGTCAGAAGGAATAAATTAATAGAAATCAGAGAAAAATAAACAAAATAGAGACTATTAAAAAAAATGAAAACCAAGAGGTGATTTTTTGAAAAGATAAACAAAATTGATAAGCCTTTAACCAGGCTCATTAAGGAAAAAAAGAGAACCCAAATAAATTAAAAAATGAAAGAGGAGAAATTACAACCGATATCACAGAAATACAATCAAAAAAGAATACTATGAACAGTTATATGCCAACAAACTGGACAATGTAGAAGAAATGGACAAATTCCTAGAAACATGCAATCTTACAAGACTGAATCAGGAAGCTATAAATAATCTGGACAGACCAATTACTAGTATTAAAACTGAATCAGGGCTTCCCTGGTGGCACAGTGGTTTGAGAGTCTGCCTGCCGATGCAGGGGACACGGGTTCATGCCCCGGTCCGGGAAGATCCCACATGCCGTTGAGCGGCTGGGCCCGTGAGCCATGGCCACTAGGCCTGCGTGTCCGGAGCCTGTGCTCTGCAACAGGAGAGGCCACAACAGTGAGAGGTCTGCGTACCGGAAAAAAAAAAAAAAAAACTGAATCAGTAGTCAAAAAACTCCCTGCAAACAAAAATTCAGGACTGGATGGCTTCAGAGAGAAATCCTACCAAAAATATAGGTAGGGATAGGTTAACACCTATTCTTCTCAAACTATTCCAAAAAATTTGAAAAGGAGAGAACACTCTCAAATTCATTCTATGAGAATACCATGACTCAGATATAAAAAATGGACAAAGACACTACAAAAAAAAATACAGTCCAATATCTCTGATGAATATAAACACAAAAATCCTCACCAAAATATAAGCAAACCAAATTCAAAATACACAAAAAATATCATATACTGTGATCAAGTGGGATTTGCTCCAGGGATGCAAGGAGGGTTCAATATCTACAAATCAATGTGATTACACCACGTTAACAAAAGGATAAAATCAGATGATTATCATAGATACAGAAAAAGCATGACAAAATTCAACACTCATTTGTGATATAAACTCTCAGCAAAGTGGATATGGAGGGAACATACTTCAACATAAGTCCATATATGACAAAGCCACAACTAACATCATACTCAATGGTGAAAAACTGAAAGATTTTTAGTCTAAAATCAGGAATAATACAAAGATGCCCACTCTCACCACTTCTATTTAACACTGTATGGGAAATTCTGGTCATAGTACAAGAAATAAAAGACATGCAAATTGTAAATGAAAAACTAAACTGTCACTATTTGCAGAAGACAGGGTACTGTATATCAAAAACCCTAAAGTAGGGCTTCCCTGGTGGCGCAGTGGTTGAGCATCTGCCTGCTAATGCAGGGGACACGGGTTCGAGCCCTGGTCTGGGAAGATCCCACATGCCGCGGAGCAACTAGGCCCGTGAGCCACAACTACTGATCCTGTGCATCTGGAGCCTGTGCTCCGCAGCAAGAGAGGCCGCGATAGTGAGAGGCCCGCGCACGGCGATGAAGAGTGGCCCCCGCTTGCCACAACTAGGGAAAGCCCTCGCACAGAAATGAAGACCCAACACAGCAAAAATAAATTAATTAATAAACTCCTACCCCCAACATCTAAAAAAAAGAAAAATTCCTTCTTTGTTTAAAAAAAAAAACAAACCCTAAAGTCACCACCATGAAACTATTAGAACAAATGAATTCAGTAAAGTTGCAGAATGTAAGATTAATATACAGAAATCTGTTGCTTTTCTATACACTATTAACTATTAAAAAGAAAAAGGAAGAAAACAATCCCATTTACAATTGCATCGAAAAAGAATAAAATACCTAGGAATAAACTTGAGAGTGAAAGATATATACTCTGAAAACTTTACGACATTGATGAAAAAACTGAATATGATACAAATAAATACAAAGTTATTCCATGTTCATATTTTTTATCAATTCTCAATTAGGATCATTTCCATGGGCTTTGTCCCTTTCCACATATAGCCTATACTCTATATTGTTATAAAAGGGTTGCTTTATAAAATGCATTATGCATTCATTATAAAATAAAGAATGTTAATTTAAAAGTAAATATTTTAGAAGTATTATTGGTTTGATTACTAGTATTTATGACTATTTTAAGAGTTTAATTAGACTTATTATAAGAATTTACTTAGAACTCTATAGAAGTTTACCTAGAATCCCTTTAAGAACACTGAAATTTCTTTCCAATTGAATTTCCCAACTTTTTATAAAAATTTGAAAATAAAAGCTATAGAAATAAAAAAAAAACATAATTTGGTATTTGGTACCATGTAGCTTTTTTAGTCCTTATTCATCTGTATAATTCTTTTTTTGCTGATAAATGGGAAAATAACCCACAGATCTTGGGACACTTGACTCCTAAAGATTTCAGCATGAAACTACTAAACAGAAGAATAGTGTTCTGTGTAACTTTTTAAATTACCATATATGTTAACAATATTTTTCTAAAGTCACTTACTGCATAGTCTACATTCAAATCTCCACAATTGTCCCTAAATTGTCCTGTGTCATTTCAAAACATGAACCAGAATTCAAACAAGATTCACATATTGAATTATCATGTATTTTTAGATCCTCCAGATATCCACATAGCTGCATTATAATATAGGCAAGAGATAAGACACACTAATAGACCAAAACAAAAATTTAAAAAAAAAATGCTCATACAAATATTTCATTTATGACAAAAGTACAACAATGGGAAAAGTTTTTTTTAAATAAGTGTTTCCGGGTCAATTGGGTAGTCATGTGCAGACAATCTCGACCTGTATCTCACACTATATACTAACATCAATTTTAGATGAATTATAGATATAAATGGAATGGTGAACAGTAAAGCCTTTGGAATCAAACAAGAAAATTCCTTACAGTGTTACAGTATACAAGGTTCTATAAGTAAAATCCCAAACAATAACACTACCATACAAAAATTGATAAAATTTATGACATTAAATGTAACAACTTATTTACCAAAAGACACCAAGAAGAGAGTCAAGTGTAAAGTGAGAGTAAATATTTGCAATACATATATCTAAATGTAGTAGATTCTGTAGTGTGCAGGCCACCAGCATTCACTTCACCAACTGCTGAAGAGTGTTAAATAGTTGACACTGTCCAGCTTAGTCTCCCCTCCTGGAAACTGTCCTTAGCTTAAGACAACAATCTTGTCTAATATCAGACCTCCTCCTAGAGTTAGCATGCATCTAGTGACTTGATACCATGGTGTAAAGTTTTGGCTCACATGTCCCAATTTGTTAATATTCTGCAGAGACATTGCAGTGCCAGCAGTCCAGAGGGGTCAGCTGAGGCCTTTTCTGTGACTTCGTCAGAGCACACCTTCCTTTCGTTTCTCCTCAATCCTGCTTCCTTCATTCCCCCAAAGTTTTTGATCCTGGGACCATTCCACCATAAATTTCCTCCCTGCACCTCTAACTCAGGGTCTCTTTCCCAAGGAATCAGACTTGTGGCTATGAAAAAGGACTTAAAGGATATGTAAAGACTTTGAAATCAGTAAGAAAAAGATCATACTCTAGTAGAAAAATCAGCAACAGACTGGAAAAGGCACTTCATAAAAGGAGATATTCAAACAGCTAAAGAAAATGCCCAGGATTTTTAGTCATCAGAGAAATTCAAATTAAACTTTCATAAGATATTCCTTAAAATACACCAACATGGTTACTATGAAAAAGGCAAACAATACAATATTAGAGAGTCTGTGTAACAAGTGGAGCTCTCATACAGTGCTGGATAGGGTATATAATCGTATAACTATTTTGAAACTGTTTGGTATCATCTACTAAAGGTGTAACCCAGCAATTCTTCTTTTGGAATAAACTCAACAGAACTGCGGGCACTGAAAGAAACGTGCAATGAAAAGAATGTTCCTACCAACATTAAACACAATAGCAAATCCCAGTGATACCCACTGAGAGAATGGGTAAATAACATAGGGTGTTTCCATATAACACGATTCTACACAGCAAGAAAAAAAAATACTGTCACATGTAACAACATGAATGAATTCAGACACAAAATAATAAAGTCTGTTTTTACATAAATTTTAAAAGCATACAGAACTAATCTATAAAATTAGACATTAATATAAAAAAACTTTATTTGGTATGATCTCATAAATCTAGGAGGAAATCAGCAGCCTTACTACCAGAGGAGGAAGAATTAATTTGGAGTGGAGAGCGAAACCCACAGCAGCACTGTCAGTATAAACAGCAAATTCATTAGGAAAGGGATGAGGGAAACATGCAGCTCTGACATGGGGTCACCAATGAACTTGGGATACAAATGACAAATGGGGTGACACAGCATCCAGAATTTTAGTGGGGTTTCAAATAAAGGAGAGAACCTATGAAAGGCAAAATTAGTCCCTCTCATATACCTTGCTGGGAAACTCTTCATGTATGCAAGGAAGCTCTGGGAGGGCCTAGCACAGAGGAGAAGCTAAGACAGATTCGAATATGGCTGAACTCTGGGTGCAGCCTCCAAGTGTCTCAGAGATCCAACAGCAGACTGTGGAATCCTTCCAGGTTCAAAAAATATCAACATAACTTCTGCCCAAATAATTGGCTGACCTTTATGATATCCAGACACAGGGCTAACTCCTGAGAAACTAAGAAAAAAATAAAACTAATAATTTAAAACATAAAGCACAGACATGAGCAACTGTACACCAAGGAGGAGACAGATTTCATAGAATGAGTCCAGGAAATACACTATAGAAAATTCAGAAAAAAATTCAGAATCCACAATTGCCACAATACACTATCTAAAATGTGGAGTCTTAAACAAAAATTAAAAGGCTGTCAGAAAAAGTATGACCCATACTCAGGGAGTCTCACTAGAGAAATAATAACTCTCTCATTCTAACAGTGAGAACAAGATGCATTACCTACAAAATCCTGTTTATTTTAGGCCCAAAGACCTGACATTGTAAAGTAACCTAATAAACTAAAATCCAATAGGTAATATCTCCCTCAGCTGTGATGGACACAAGCTGCTTTCTTCTGATTGATCAGAGAAAGGAGGAAGAAACCATCATAGATGCAGAAAATAAGACGTGATGAAGTTTCAGTGAATTAGAAAAGGCTGAGCTAGAGCTCCCTTGACAGTTTAAAATCCCCGGGTGCCTCAGATACAAGGCGAATTTGCACCCACCTGCCAACTTTTTTTTTTAACAGGCTTCAGTGAAGCTCAAAAATTGTGGGAAGGGGAAAAGAACCAAGAAAGCATCCCTGTGCGGCACAGGTGCACTGGTGAGATATAGCCTGAGGGTGGAACAAGAAAACCAAGCAAATTTTTAAACATTCACGGTATGGCAGATAACTGAGAGAAACCTCCACTGAGAGTCAAACAAACAGCTCCTTTTGTATGTCATGTGAGGGCACAGCAAGAACGTGGAAACACTCCACACTCTAGGTCTTACATTTTGTGTGAGGTATCGACAATCTGCAATGAGAAGGGCAACCGGTTTGCGATGTTTGAGTGACAACTGTTTGACATAAGGCCTTTTTGAGCCAAGTTCCCTCACTTTCCAATTCCCTCCATCATTAACTTACATCTCAAATAACCCCACGTATAAGCAATCCTTATGGCATGCTGTAACAAATTTAGAAAAAGAAGTTCCCTTTTTGGCAGACCTTCAAGTGCCAGTTACAGTTCAAATATAACAAATTGGTTGACAACTCATATGCAAGGTAATCCCTCCCTAATTAATGTATAAATACGTGCACTTCTGTAGTCCTGCCTTTTCTCCAATTACCCTGTCAGCACCAACTTCAGGATGGTGAAGTCCATCCTCTGGGAGTCTCTGCTGATGTGAAATACTAATACATTTTTATTGTTTATGTTTGGTGTTTGCCATGTCATTAGCACAGTCATCTGGTAAATTCCCAGATTATGAGGGCATAGGTGACTTTGGGGAGGTCCCTTTAGGGTCAATCAAAATACCATCTACCATTGGAGAAAAGGTAGGAGAACAGGGAGTGACACTCCTAAGGTGAAGGTACGGGGTGGGGGTGGGGGGGTTAAAATAGGAATATAGGACAGAAAATCTGAGACAAAAGTTCTAGCCCTCAGAGCTCAAATGCTGTTAAAAGGGAGCTTATGATCCTACCCTCAAAAATAAACTGAACTGCATAAACTGAATATAACTAAAGCAACAAAAAATTCCAGACCCAGTTAAATTCCAGAATGTGACTCAAATCCCCACTCTAATGTCGTGAAAGAAGAATAAGCATGACTTTGGGGCATAAGTATTATTTATCTCCTGTTTTTATTTTCTACACACAATGTCCAATATGTAATCAAAAAGTATAAGACGTGAAAAAAGCAAGAAAATGTGACCCCTTGTTAAGAGAGTAAGTAGCCAATGCAAAGAGAATAGTCAATACAACCAGACTCGGAGATGGCCCAGATTTAGAATTATTAGATCAGATTAAAACAGCTCGTGGAAAAGTTAGTTAGACAATATATGTGAACAGTTGGGGAATTCAGTAAGGATAGAAATCATAAAGAAAAGAACAAAACAGAAATGCTAGATGTGAAATTATGACTATCAGGGATAAAAAGTTCATTCAATGGGCATATAATTATGTTAGACATAAGAGAAAACAGTGAATTTTAGGACATGTGCATAGAAATTACTCAAACTGAAACATAATGTGGAAAAAGTGCAAAAATTCTTTAAAAGTCTGAGATCTGCAAGATAATATCAAACAATCTAACACAGGTTAATGAAGGGCCAACAACAAAAAAATGTGGCAGAAGAAATACTTGAAAAGATAATAAATTCATGCAAGATGTCAACACACGTATCTAAGCAGCTCATGGCTCTCCAAGCAGGATAAATGCAAATAACAGCAATAGTAATAACAACAAATAAAAAAAAAAAAATCTATACCTAGCACAGCTTAAATCAAACTGCTAAAAAATAAGTAAAATCTTGAGAACAGCCAGAAAGAGAAAAACACATTAGATTTCAGTACATACCAGATACAATGAAGGAATCTTAAAAATTATGGCTAAGGCAAGAAGACAAAAGAATTAAACCTTTTAAGTAATGCAAGAAGTATAATGCCTGTCAATCAAGGATTCTATGCCAGAAGAAATTGTCATCAAAAGGAAAGCATTTGAAATTATATAAATGCATTCAATAAAGGCATTCAAAAACTTAAAAATACGTGCACTATAAGAAATGTTAGGGCTTCCCTGGTGGCGCCGTGGTTGAGAGTCCGCTTGCCGATGCAGGGGACGTGGGTTCGTGCCCTGGTCCGGGAAGATTCCCCATGCCGCGGAGTGGCTAGGCCCGTGAGCCATGGCCTGCGCGTCCGGAGCCTGTGCTCCGCAATGGGAGAGGCCACAACAGTGAGAGGCCCGCGTACCACACACAAAAAAAGAAATGCTAAAGAATTTTTTATTGTGTTGGAGGGAAAAAAAACACTAGCTAAAAATCAAGTTTTATGGTAATAAATGGAGAACACAAAAAATGAATAGATATGCTGATAAACATAAGGACTTTTAAAAAAACTTCTTTAAACACTACTGATTTTTAACATAAAGATAACAACAATGTCTATAATTGGGATTATAGTGTATGTGGAAGTGAATTATATGATAGCAATAGCACAAAGGGTGGGAGGGTGATAATTTAAGCACCAGTATCAATGGAATTGACCTAATTAACATTTATAGAACACTGGACCCAACATCAGAATACATATTATTTTCAACACACATAGAACATGCAGGGACTTTTTAGGGTTTAATCTTCTAACCAGATATTTTAAATTCTTCTCTTTAAAATATCCTTAGCCTTAAAAATTGAGTGTGCAGTATTGACTTAGCGAGCAACATTGAGTATCTTCTGTAGCATTTCTTAGTATCTCTGTTCCCAGATGTATTAATGTAACACATTTTGGATCATTGACACTTTTGAAATTCTCATTTGATTTTTCCTAGAAGTTACAAAGGGACAGAGGAACACCCTGACACACATAATCACAGAAACATACACATTGCCTTCAATGAACCATAGAATAGAAATTCACGCTTTGAACGTAAGTAGCTGAAGACATGCCCGGGAAAATCCTCCAACAATTTTTCCAGAGCTCAGATTTCCCTCCCCATCCCCTAGGCATCACTATCAAAATCTTGGAAGGTACAGGAGGTTAATTACATCTCAAAGTGATTATTTCTCTCCTTTTCTGTCTTTCCCTTTGGCTAATGCCTCATGATTCTTTTACAAGACTCTGCTGACATCATGAATGTTAAACAGTCTAGACATCAGTTTGAAACTTCATTAAATGAAGAGTTTAGAATCAAAAGTTATTTTTGAAGTATCCAAAGCTTTTAATGTTTACAAACAAAATTTGTAGAACAATGTGCTGGAGAATAACATCAAGCAGATCAGTTTTAAAATAATTTACAACTTTTTTGAAAATACAAGAACAGATTATTTGTACTAAAAATTGCTGGAATATATGAAAGACATTTACCAAACACAGCAATTTTCAGAAAGCTACATATTTTGTGCTTCGTGGCTTATCTTTATATTCACTTGCTTAGGTGAAAAATTGTGCAATCAGTGCCACATCACTGCTAAAACCTTGGAAAGTATTCCCATCAGCGAGAGTGAGAAATGGAAACTAATATAAAAAAATGCACACAGGAAATCTGTACACATTGAATTGAAAGTAACAGTCTAGATTTTAGGTATCATTATATCCTTTAATGTTCTTAAATAAGGATGCAGCAGTTTTCTATAATTATGCATTTGTTCCTCAGGATACTTATAATAATTGGCAAAACACACATAACCTTTTTAAGAACATCAGTAATTAATCTCAAGATTGCCATAAAAATCACTGTAATTATTTTACTTTGGATCAGATGGTTCTGAGTTTTCCTCAGAAATCACTGAGCAACTCACAGAAGGATGACCTAACCATTTATTGTATGTTAAGAGTTGACCCGCTGCTGATCTTTCTCTGTTGAGGAGGATTAGTACTCAGTCTAGGTCATCCATCAACGTTCAGAAAAAAAGTGAGATGCAAATAAAGAATTAGCACCAGTTAGTGTAGCAATACTAACTTGATAGCATTGACCTTCCTTAAATATCACAATTGAAAACATTTTTTTCCTTAAAAAGGAGTAAAGATACTATGTCATAATATATCTTAAGCCACAGTTATATTTATTCATCAACTAAACACATATTTATAATATAATTTACCTTTGTCACAAAACTGTAATTTATTCTGCCCTTCAAATATGATACAGAACTTAAATAAAAAATACAGTCAATACAGACAATGTTAAATAATTTCCCAGAATTACAAAAGTAATTTTTCATTTAAGGAGAACTGCATAGTTTTTAGACAACAAAAAAGACATATAGTCTATACTATAAAACACAAGTTTTATATGTTAAGTCATTCAGTGGGTTAAACTAAACGCCAAAATACCAGAAAGTCTTTTCGTGAAAACTGGCTAGCTAAGGGACTATGAATCAGCTTCTGCCAGCCACCTACAAATAGAGAAATAAACAAACAAAATGTTTCTGCTCTTTTTAATTTCCCTTTATATTTACTAATAAACATAGTAGCAAATGAATCCTTTAAAGCGGAAGACCATTAATGGGAAATATTTTATACTGGTGATCTAGTTCCCAAAGTAGGGGATTTATGTAGAAATAGAGACAAGATGAACCTTGTGTTAGTACATTCTGGCGATTGTACATTTCCAGTACATCAAAGGATCACAGAAGCAGAAAATGGAAGCAAAAAAGAACCTAGATACTTAGTCCATTAGGCATAGAATAGAGCTTGCTAGACAAAGAAAAAGATAATGGAGTGATGGCCAACAGCAAGGTTGCATATCTCAGTGTTGTATATCTCAAGTAAAAAGTAACACAAGTACCATCCAGCCTAAGGATTCTTCACATATTAACAATCAACAAACTGTTATATTCTTTATCTCATCCAAAGATGAAGGTATTTTAAAAAACAATTTAAAAGTCAAGATGTACCAGAAAACATATTACAAGCCAAGCAACAAGAAACATTTTCATGAAGAAGTAAGGATTTTACCTGTAAAAAAACGAGTACTGAAACCGAGCAGGACCCTGTGGGGCTCCTGGGCACAGGGAGCCTTTCTGTTCAGCCTCTATGACCTTCCCTGTGCTGCAAAAGGCAGGTTCAAACAGTTGCTAATTAGGGAAGGGAGGGGATGCAGAGATAAGGCAGTAGCAGTCAAGAAACAACAGTGCAGCCTTGGGACAGAATCCTGGTTCTGCCTCAACGTATACACATAACAATAGTTTTGAGCTCTTCTGAAGAACTAAAACCACCAACAAATGGAAGATGCTAACTACTTGATGAAGCATTATTCAGAGATGACCAGGAGACTGCCTGAGGCCAGATTCAAGGAACCACAGAAGCTCACCAGATTACCTGAGTTCAGATTAACGGAATGCAAGCCCTTTACACACCAGATCCTTATCAGCAACCCCACCCTTGAACCACTGCTATAAAACTCCTCACCAGATTCCCCCATGTTGGGACGCACAGTTTTTGAAGGGCACAAGACCACTGTGTCCCACGTACCTAGCAGAGCAATAAAACTATTCTTTTGTACTTCACCCAAAACTCTGTCTCCAAGATTTGATTCGGCACCAGTGAAGAGAGACCAGGTTTACGGCATCAGTACTACCTCAGTCCAAAACAAACACAAAAGCTATGAAAATATCACTGTGAATCACAAAAAGAGTGAAATAAGGATATTCTACTTGTTTCTCATAGAAATAGCAACTATTTTACACTTGATTATGAATATAATACTTGGAATATGAAAATATAAATTGTCATATACTTAAGTAAATCTATCATATAATTACAAGTACTACAGGCATAAAAGTTTTTAGGAAAAAAAAAATTAAGTATGGATAAACACACAGCTCAACTACTGTAGTGGAAGTGCCCAGATATGCTGAAGAATGGACTATAAGCCATGAGTCACCAGCGTGTTGTAGGCATTAGCATGTTTTATAGAGGAAATAAAGAATGCCATTTTATCTGATTGGCCTTTTAGAAAGAGCCTACTTAAAAGAGTTTCTCTCTCGCTCTCTCACAAACACATTTGTTTTATATATACTTATATATCTTATATTTATGTTGTACTTGTGTGTTTATTTGTGGCTTATACAGTGGGATAAGAAGTGAGGCTAAGAAGAGAGGAAAGGGGCCAGGAGTGGTCTTATGTGACCAGGACTGTGGTAGAATCTCATCACAGAGACCTCTCACCTGTAGTTTCCTAACATGACTGATAATGCTAAATATTGTACCACTTACACCTTCTCCCTAAGTCCCTGAACTATTTGTTATTCTCACCAATGTCTTTCTTCTGCCAGTTGTTTACCCTTCCAGGCAACCTTCTTATGGTAGGAAGGATGTAATAAAATTCCACAATGGCTCTTAGATCCCCTAGCCCACACGTGGTCTTACCAGATGTACCTTATGCCAATGCACTAATACCCATCCACAGCTTTAAATCATTTATGAACCCAGAGGTGTTCCCATTACTCAGCAAAAATTTTGCATAACCTATTTACCTTGAGAATTGCTGAGTTACTTAGGAGTTCCTTTTTAAAACATATATTTAATCACTTTAGACTACTTTTTCTACTTCAAATTATGTAAGACACCACTAAAATATTCCAAGTTGCAATCTATCTCAGTAACTAGAATAAATTAAAAATTGCAGGATTCTCAAACTTGGTAAAAAAAAAAATTGCAACTCAACACCAGTAGGTCGGGATTAAATGTAAACCAAAAGTCTGTTTAATCGAGGGCAAAAAAATAAAGCAAAATAACTGGAATAAGCATAGTATTTTTCATTAGTCACATGCATAATGCAGAGCAATTATAAAATACCAATACTTATAAAAGAGAAAAGACTCTGACAAGGATGATGTTGGGTTATGATTTTGTTTAATGGTAACGAGTAGGCTGTATGAATGAAAATCATCAAACTAATATACTTCTGGTTACTAAAAGTGTAACCTTATATTTCAACAATGGATCACCAGCATGTTTTTCAACTTTGTTGAAATATTTTTATCCTCTGTTAGGTCCTGCAGATAGCATTTGTTACACCAGAGCCCTGGTCCTCCATTACAAAATCCCATTACTGAAACATTTTTACCATTCCCTCATTTTGTATCCCAAACACCATCCCACCAAACTCATCTATATTAATCTACCTTTTTTATCTACCATCCTCATAAAACACTAAATATGCTGCCATAAGAATAATCTGATATATTTAACTAAATTAAGTATATCTGCTTTGGTACATTATCAATCTCATTTATTTATTAAGTTCTGCTTTAAATGCGTGATAAATCGAGGCAATAAATATGAAAGCTGTTTCTCTTACCTGTGTGAAGGAACACTGTGCATTTGGTTCTGGAAGCGTGGATTTCACGGCGACCCCACAGGCAGCCCTTTGACCACATCCGGCTGACCCAACACGCTGAGATGTACTAAAGGCAACAGGGACGCTGGGAGCTTCTCTCCTTATATTCATCTAGGTCTGCACGAGTCCACGCCCTCTCCGCTCATTTATCTTAATTGCAGATTCCTGACACCCTACTTCATATGTTGACGGCTGCTTCTGTTGCCTTCACTTTGGGCAAACATTTTCAAATTCTTTTTGGTCTATGATACTTCAGTTTCTCACTCAGCTCTTGACTCAGCTTTCCCTGACTTTGGACTGTCTCCTCATTACAGGTTTTATCTCCAATCTCATCCTCAAGTTCTGTTACAAAGAAAGAAGTTCACCAGACAGGATAGAGAGGGAAAAGTACTCAGAAATGCAGCAAAATTATTGACACTATGCCTCAAATATCCCCCTTTTTTTCCCTTTAAAAGCTCTCTCAGACAACTCCTAGACACACACACACACACAGGGTATCTAGTTAGCAATGCAACGCTGCCGCCTAAACACTCAGCTGCTCTGCATTGTAGTTGATTTTTATGTGTTTGCAGGTGGGGGTGGGAGGGCTGCCACACAAGACTGTGAGTTCCTAAAGGACAGAGGCTTCTTCAGTTTTGTTCCTGTACAGTATTATCTGTCTAAGTGTTACTATGTATATGTGGAATTCAGTTGAAGAAAAAGTCTGACCTTTTAGGGAGATGGCAGAATCTGTGTTTTTACAAGATATGCCTTCCCACCCAGATAGAACAAACAATTCCCGAAACACAGCTGAATGAATGAAGGATTCCGATACAAAAATACATATCCTTATGGGCCCAAACACACACTCTTGGTGTGCAACCTGTTATCCTATCATTGGTACCAAATCTACTCACTCGTGTGTACTTTTCCTGATCCTGCTGAACCGCTGAACAATGTCTGCCTCACTGAGAGTTGGGAATTTTCACTGTTGCTACCACTCTGCAAAGAACAAAATAACATATTTCAGAAACTGTTGCCACATGGCCCCCTTTCCAGTTCACTACTTTTCAGCCTGGTAGTGTATGATGCCACATGTATAATACTTCACCTGTCACAGTCGATCCCCACTGGAAATGCTTCACTATATATGAAAAAGTTCAGGAGTGAACTAAATCATTGTAACTGGTGTGTGTTTGTGTGTGTGTGTGTGTGTGTGTGTGTGTGTGTGTGTGTGTCTGTAGGCACCTGGTGCTCCTATTTACAAGAGCCCAGGATAGTTTCTAAACGTCCTTTTTATAAGAGCACTTCACAGCCCTTAAAAAATACCATCCCTATCCCATGTATTCCTGGAGCATGATTAACCTTAGTGTTGCTTTCATCCCCACTGTAGGGGCACAGGTGTAATCCAGGCTGGGTCATTTGGAGTCATTCCCATAATGACCAAATTGGAAATGAATGGAAGGTTTCCCATCTTGGAACTTGAATGTGAGATTATAAGGCTCTCACTAGTCATTTCTCACAATGCAGAGAAGCTTAATGTAAAAAATGAAATCCAGTAAAAACTAGCAGAGGAAAGAGAAAGCGTTCTGCTAGCACTGCATCCTAGTGTCAGAGTTCTCAATTTTGTTTTCTCCTTTGGTTTTGTGAGTGTTTTTTTGTGGCCATTGAGAAGCAAGGATGAGCTAGGCAAAATTTTGTTACTCAACAGATAATTAAAGGGCAAAAGAAACTCCAAAATCTTCAAGAGGGTGCAACTATAGAAAGGAGAAAAGAAGGGAAAATCTGAATTTCAAAATGAAGGAATTGAGGTCCAGCCTGAGACGTGTTTGTCTTAGTCTGACATGGGCACTATGGGTTTTTCCTGCCTGTTTTTCTTTTACTCAAAAGATGGGCATTCCAAAAGTCATACGAATTCTTCTAAATTACTACCATGTGATTTTGGAAAATGCCTTTATAAGTCGTTTTTCTTCCTGCTAATTCTGAGCTATCTTTGGAGACCAACATCCCAATAATATTTAAACTGCATATAGGAAAACATTATTTTTTGGTATATCTGGAATGGAGACCAGAAATACACTAGATGTTAAATAAATATGAAATGGAAAACTAGGCAGACATTCCAGGTTTCTTTTCTTCTTTAAAAGAATATTTTTAAAAATATGAACTCTCTATCTTTTAAAAACTTGCTTATCTTTTCGGAAACATTTGAAATTCTGGAAAACACAGTCTGTTTAAGAACAATGTGTGAGGGCTTCCCTGGTGGTGCAGTGGTTGGGAATCTGCCTGCTAATGCAGGGGACATGGGTTCGATCCCTGGTCCGGGAAGATCCCACATACCGCGGAGCAACTAAGTCCGTGCGCCACAACTACTGAGCCTGCGCTCTAGAGTCTGTGAGCCACAACTACTGAAGCCTGCATGCCACAACTACTGAAGGCTGTGCATCTAGAGCCCATGCTTGCAACAAGAGAAGCCACAGCAATGAGAAGCCCGTGCACCGCAAGGAAGAGTAGCCCCTGCTCACCACAACTAGAGAAAGCCCTCGTGCAGCAATGAAGACCCAACACAGCCATAAATAAATAAATAAATAAGTTGGAAAAAGAAAAAAGAACAATGTGTGAGTATTTTTCTACTTTCTTTTAATGCTGTACTCATGGGAAAAACACTAGACAAAACTCATTCTCAAAAGCAGACTGAGTTGTAAGCTTAGATTGAATTTAAAAGAGTATGTGAGAGACCTTCAAGATGGCAGAGAAGACGTGGAGATCACCTTCCTCCCCACAAATGCATCAGAAATACATCTACATGTGGAACAACGCCTACAGAAAACCTATTGAAGGCTGGCAGAAGACCTCAGACCTCCCAAAATGCAAGAAATTCCCACGTACCTGCGTAGGGCAAAAGAAAAAAGAAAAAAACAGAGACAAGAGAATAGGGACGGGACCTGCACCAGTGGGAGGGAGCTGTGAAGGAGGAAAGGCTTCCACACACTAGGAAGCCCCTTCGCGGGCGGAGACTGCGGGTGGCGGAGGGGGAAGCTTCGGGGCCGTGGAGGAGAGCACAGCAACAGGGGTGCAGGGGGCAAAGCGGAGAGATTCCCACACAGAGGATCAGGGCCGACCGGCACTCACCAGCCCGAGAGGCTTGTCTGCTCACCCGGCGGGGCGGGCGGGGGCTGGGAGCTGAGGCTCAGGATTAGGTCGGATCCCAGGGAGAGGACTGGGGTTGGCGACATGAACACAGCTTGGAGGGGATAGTGCGCCACGGCTAGCTGGGAGGGAGTCCGGGAAAAAGCCTGGAACTGCCTAAGAGGCAAGAGACCATTGCTTTGGGTTGCGCGAGGAGAGGGGATTCAGAGCACCACCTAAACAAGCGCCAGAGACGGGCGCGAGCCGCGGCTATCAGCACGGACCCCAGAGACGGGCATGAGACTCTAAGGCTGCTGCCGCCACCAAGAAGCCTGTGTGCGAGCACAGGTCACTGTCCACACCTCCCCTCCCGGACCTGTGCAGCCCGCCACTGCCAGGGTCCCGTGATCCAGGGACAACTTCCTAGGGAGAACACACGGCGTGCTTCAGGCTGCGGCAACGTCATGCCGGCCTCTGCTGCCACAGCCTCGCCTCACATCCGTACCCCTTCCTACCCCCGGCCTGAGTGAGCCAGAGCCCCCGAATCAGCTGCTCCTTTAACCCCGTCCTGTCTGAGCGGGAACAGACGTCCTCAGGCAACCTACGTGCAGAGACAGGGTCAAATCCAAAGCTGAACCCCAGGAGCTGTGCGAACAAAGAAGAGAAAGGGAAATCTCTCCCAGCAGCCTCAGGAGCAGTGGATTAAACCTCCACAATCAACTTGATGTACCCTGCATCTGTGGAATACCTGAATAGACAACGAATCATCCCAAAATTGAGGCAGTGGACTTTGGGAGCAAATGTAGACTTGGGGTTTGCTTTCTGCATCTAATTTGTTTCTGGTCTTATGTTTATCTTAGTTTAGTATATACAGTTTATTATCACTGGTAAATTTGTTTATTCATTTGGTTGCTCTCTTCCTTTTTTTTCTTTATATATACACATATATATATATATATATATATATTCGTTTTTCTCTTTTTGTGAGTGTGTATGTGTACGCTTCTTTGTGTGATTTTGTCTGTATAGCTTTGCTTTTACCATTTGTCCTAGGGTTCTGTCTGTCTTTTTTTTTTTCCTTAGTATAGTTTTTAGTGATTGTTATCACTGGTGGTTTTGTTTTTTGGTTTGGTTGTTCTCTTCTTTCTTTCTTTTTTAATTTTTTTATATTTAATAATTTTTTTATTTTCTATTTTAATAACTTTTATTTTATTTTACTTTTTTCTGTATTTCTTTTTTTCTCCCATTTCTTCTGAGTGTGTGGCTGACAGGGTATTGGTGCTCTGGCCAAGTGTCAGGCCTGTTCCTCTGAGGTGGGAGAGCCAAGTTCAGGACATTGGTCCACCAGAGACCTCCTGGCTCCACATAATATCAAATGGTGAAAGCTCTCCCTGAGATCTCCATCTCAACACTAAGACCCAGCTCCACTCAACGACCAGCAAGCTACAGTGCTAGACACCCTATGCCAAA
Organism: Aethalodelphis obliquidens; assembly: GCF_003676395.1. Taxonomy (NCBI): domain Eukaryota; kingdom Metazoa; phylum Chordata; class Mammalia; order Artiodactyla; family Delphinidae; genus Aethalodelphis; species Aethalodelphis obliquidens. The sequence continues at coordinate 17,848,717 of NW_020837948.1, forward strand.
CAACTAGCAAGACAGGAACACAACCCCACCCATCTTTGATAGAGGAGGCAAGAATATACAGTGGAGAAAAGACAGCCTCTTCAATAAGTGGTGCTGGGAAAACTGGACAGCTACATGTAAAAGAATGAAATTAGAACACTCCCTAAGACCATACACAAAAATAAGCTCAAAATGGATTAAAGTCCTAAGTGTAAGGCCAGACACTATCAAACTCTTAGAGGAAAACATAGGCAGAACACTCCATGACATAAATCACAGCAAGATCCTTTTTGACCCCTCCAAGAGAAATGGAAATAAAAACAAAAATAAACAAATTGGACCTAATTAAACTTAAAATCTTTTGCACAGCAAAGGAAACCATAAGCAAGATGAAAAGACAACCCTCAGAATGGGAGAAAATATTTGCACATGAAGCAACTGACAAAGGATTAATTTCCAAAATGTACAAGCAGCTCATGCAGCTGAATATCAAAAAAACAAACAACCCAATCCAAAAATGGGCAGAAGACCTAAATAGACATTTCTCCAAAGAAGATATTCAGATTGTCAACAAACACATGAAACGATGCTCAACATCACTAATCATTAGAGAAATGCAAATCAAAACTACAATGAGGTATCACGTCACAGCAGTCAGAATGGCCATCATCAAAAAATCTACAAAAAATAAATGCTGGAGAGGGTGTGGAGAACAGGGAACCTTCTTGTACTGTTGGTGGTTATGTAAATTGATACAGCCACTATGGAGAACAATATGGAGGTTCCTTAAAAAACTCCAAATAGAACTACCATATGACCCAGCAATCCCACTACTCAGCACATATCCTGAGAAAACCATAATTCAGAAAGAGTCATGTACCACAATGTTCATTGCAGCTCTATTTACAATAGCCAGGACATGGAAGCACCCTAAGTGTCCATCGACAGATGAATGGATAAAGAAGATGTGGCACATATATACAATGGAGTATTAGTCAGCCATAAAAAGAAACAAAATTGAGTCATTTGTAGTGAGGTGGATGGACCTAGAGTCTGTCATACAGAGTGAAGTAAGTCAGAAAGAGAGAAACAAATATCGTATGCTAACACATATATATGGAACCTAAAAAGAAGTAAAAAAATATGGTTCTGAAGAACCTAGGGGCAGGGCAGGAATAAAGATGCAGTCATAGAGAATGGATTTGAGGACATGAGGAAGGGGAAGGGTAAGCTGGGACAAAGTGAGAGAGTGGCATGGACATATATATACTACCAAATGTAAAACAGATAGCTAGTGGGAAACAGCCACATAGCACAGGGAGAGCAGCTTGGTGCTTTGCGTCCCGCTAAGGGGGTGGGATATGGAGGGTGGGAGAGAGAAGCAAGACAGAAGAGATATGGGGATATGTGTATATGTATAGCTGATTCACTTTGCTATAGGGCAGAAACTAACACACCATTGTAAAGCAATTATACTCTAATAAAGATGTTAAAAAGAGTTATACCAGTACTTGGATCTATTTCAGTAGGAATTTCTGGTGAAAAAAAGCAAAATGTAAAGGCCTGAAGAGTATGATTTCATTTTATAAAACAAATAAATCCCCTTGTATATGTCTATGTAAAAAAAAAAAGGGTATGTGAATTGAATTTAAACTGAAGTATTTGAATTTCTTCTTTTCTTACACAAGGGATTTTTTCTTAACCAGTGGAAAGAACTAGGTAAGTTATTCACTAGAGTACTCCACACTTGCCAATGGATATGGCAAGTCAACATTTTAACATACTGTGTTAGAAATAGCACTGTCATGAATAGTTTCTAATATTTATAGTTAAAGTACTCAATTAATTTTACTTCAGCTCTGACACTTATAAGAACAGACATCTAGAAAATAGAGTACCTCATTTCATTTCATTAGTTAAAGGAAATGGCTCATTCCACTTGATTTCTATAACCTACTCTTAAATTAGAATTATTGATCCCGTGCCAACATTCATATTTCATTTGGGAATATGTTTTGATCATACATTTCGATCTGAATATAAAGAAAGCCTGTCATTTAAATAGGCATGGCTGCTGGAAGAACAAAACAACATATTAACAAGGGCAACAGCAAAAAGTACTCATAAAAATTCTACTCTTTTCACTTATTGAGTTTTGGTTTCAATATTATCTATTACAATGTGTATTGGATATTATTATTTACTATCATTATATGATCAAATAATTGCTCAATATTGATAAGAAAACAAATGAAGACTCAACTTGAAAATGCTGATAGTCGAAAATTGAATATTCAAAAATGACATTAAATTTTTAAAAAATAATATAAGTTCTAAAAGTATGAAGACAACTTTGTACATCATGACAAGCTTGCGTTGGTGTTCAGGCTTTTTAACTAAATTAGCTTTCACCAACAAGAGAGTAGTAATATGTATGCACTGTGGCCGTGTTTGTGTATTCTTATGAAGGCTTATTTAATATACTCTACTATTAATTCAACAAATATCTAGGAGTATCTACTTTCTTTTCTTTGGTAAAAGAGCTCAGAATTTAGAAAGGGAAAGGCATGGAATTTTAAAACTGTAATTCAACATAGAATGTGAGAATTATGGAACTTGGAATTCAGAGACAGCATGGTACAGGGGAAGCAGTTCATGGTTTGAGTCCAGTTCTGTCTTTTAAACTGACTCCATCCATTGATAATGGAAGGTTGCTGAATAAAGTAATGTATGTCCTTCAGTTTGTATTTCTATGAAACAGATATCAAAACAAATTTTACAGGGCTACTGTGAATAAGCTTTCAACATATATTGATTGGGTGTTATTTCCAACTAAGTATGTGAAAGACAAAGCTCAGGAAAGCAGTACAAATATTTTTGCTAAACATTAAGAAAATGCATAAACACACAATTCAAAAACAGGTACATATGTACCAAATAATTTCTACCATTTGTTCTTTACGTATTTCACAGGTGCTATGCCATAAAACCATCCAGATGAAATTAATTTATTTCATAAAGTGTTTTAAAACTAAACCAAATTTACATTATGAAATCTAAAATTTAAAAAATAATTCCTATCCATGTTTTACCAGGTTATATAGCAATCATTATATTTTCCATCACATGGTTTCCTTTTTTTCCATGCTTTCTTTAATAAAATTAAAATTGAAAAGAGCTAGTTTTTTTTTTATTTTTGCCTTTTTTAATTGGGGTATAGTTGCTTTACAATGTTGGGTTAGTTTCTACTGTTCAGTGAAGTGAATCAGCTATACGTATACATATATCCCCTCTCTTTTGGACTTCCTTCCCATTTAGGTCACCACAGAGCACTAAGTACAGTTCCCTGTGCCATACATCAGGTTCTCATTAGTTACGTATTTTATGCATAGTAGTGTACATATGTCAATCCCAATCTCCCAATTCATCCCATCCCCGCTTTCCCCCCTTGGTGTCCATATGTTTGTTCTCCACGTCTGTGTCTCTATTTCTGCCTTGCAAACAGGTTCATCTGTACCATTTTTCTAGATTCCCAATATATGTGTTAATATACTATATTTGTTTTTCTCTTTCTGACTTACTTCACTCTTTATGACAGTCTCTAGGTCCACCTATGTCTCTACAAATGACCCAATTTTGTTCCTTTTTATGGCTGAGTAATATTCCATTGAATATATGTACCACATCTTATTTATCCATTCATCTGTTGATGGACATTTAGATTGCTTCCATGACCTGGCTATTGTAAATAGTGTTTCAGTGAACATTGGGGTGCATGTGTCTTTTTGAATTATGCTTTTCTCAGGGTATATGCCCAGTAGTAGAAAAAGAGGGAGAGAACTAAATTTATAAATGAAAAAGCAGGGGGCTTCCCTGGTGGCGCAGTGGTTGGGGATCCGCCTGCCGGTGCAGGGGACGCGGGTTCGTGCCCCGGTCCGGGAGGATCCCACATGCCGCGGGGCGGCTGGGCCCGTGAGCCATGGCCGCTGAGCCTGCGCGTCCGGAGCCTGTGCTCCGCAACGGGAGAGTCCACAACAGTGAGAGGCCCCCGTACGGCAAAAAAAAAAAAAAAAAAGCAGAAGTTACAATGGACACCACAGAAATATAAAGAGCTAGTTTTAAGTGACAAAAATAATTCACTTTTAAACTTTTTGATGAATTCTAACAGATATAATGAAAGGTGAACAAACCACAAGCGTACAGCTGATGAACTATTATTAAGGGAGGTCACCTCCATGACAACCATCCATATTAAGAAAAAGAGCCATACCCAGCACTCCAGCACTTCTTCTTATGTTTTTTAGTCACTTATTCCATTTCCCTGCCCAGAGGTACCACTACCTTAACCTCTAAGACTCTAGATTAATTTTGCCTGTTTTTGAACTCTACATAAGTAGAATCATACAGAGACATTCTTTTGTATCTGGTTTATTTTGCTAAACATTATATTTGAGTGATCTATCCATACTATCACAATGGTTGGTTCATTTTCATTGATACATAGTATTCAGTATTATGATTAGTCCACAATGCATTCATTCATTCTCTTGTTGATGGATATTTGTGTTGCTCTCACTTTGGAGCTATGATAAATAATACTGCTATATGTATTAGTGACATGTATTTTGGGGAACACACATACACACTCTATTTGAGCATATATCTTGAACTCAAATTTCTGTATTCATACATTGATCAGAAATAGTTATCGCTAACACATTTTCCGTTATCATACTAATTTATACTCCCACAAACCAGATACGAAGAAAGCCCAGTTTCTTTATAACCTCAAAAACACTTGATGTTGCCTTTTTAAATGTGTACTAGTAATTCACTATGGTTTCTTTTTTTATTTGGCCGTGAGACATGTGGGATCTTAGCTCCCTGATCAGGGATCGAACCTGAACTCCCTGCATTGGAAGCCGAAGTCTTAACCACTGGACCGCCAGGGAAGTCCCCACTATGTTTTTTTGTGTTTTTTTTTTTTTGCGGTACATGGGCCTTTCACTGTTGTACCCTCTCCCGTTGCGGAGCACAGGCTCCAGATGCGCAGGCTCAGTGGCCGTGGCTCACGGGCCCAGCTGCTCCGCGGCATGTGGGATCCTCCCGGACCGGGACACAAACCCGTGTCCCCTGCATCGGCAGATGGACTCCCAACCACTGCACCACCAGGGAAACCCCCCACTATGGTTTTGATTTGAATTTTCTTAATAACTGTAATGGCTTGAATTGTGTTCCCCCACCCCGCAAATTCATATGTTGAAATCCTAACCACCTATGGCAGAATATGACCTTATTTGGAAATAGGGTCATTGTACATGTAATTAGTTAAATAAAAATGAGGTCAGGGCTTCCCTGGTGGCGCAGTGGTTGAGAGTCCACCTGCCGATGCAGGGGACACAGGTTCGTGCCCCGGTCCAGGAAGATCCCACATGCCGCGGAGCGGCTGGGCCTGTGAGCCACGGCCACTGAGCCTGCGCGTCCGGAGCCTGTGCTCCGCAACGGGAGAGGCCACAACAGTGAGAGGCCCGCGTACCGCAAAAAAAAAAAAAAGAAAAATGAGGTCATACTGGAGTAGGATGAGGGGGAGGGATAAATTGGGAGATTGGGATTAACGTATACACATTACTATATATAAAATAGGTAACTAATAAGGACCTATTGTATAGCACAGGGAACTCTACTCAATGCTCTGTAATGGCCTATGTGGGAAAAGAATATAAAAAAGCACAGATATATGTATATATATAACTGATTCACTTTGGTGTACACCTAAAACTAACACAACATTTTAAATCAACTATACTCCAACTAAAAAAAAAAAAAAAGAATACTAACAAACCAATAGAAGTTACAAGAGAAACATGGAACAGATACTCCCTTATGCCCCTTATAAGAGGTCAACCTTGCTGACACCTTATTTGGACGTCTGGACTCTGGAATGTGAGGCAATAAATTTCTGTTGTTTAAGTCACAAATTTTGTGGTCCTTTGTTCTGACAGTTCTAGTAAACTAATTAATGACTAATGTTAGTTTGAATTTTCTTGTTTACTGATGTTGCCATTTGGATATTCTTTGTGAAGTACCCATTCTAAGTGCACTGTCTTTTTCCTGATTGAATATATTAGCTATTGGGTTATAAGCTAACTTTCAGTTACACATGTAAATATCTTCTTCACAGTGTAGTTTTTTAACTCACTTAATGATGTCTTTTGATAAGCACAAGTTCCTAGTTTTGATTTAGTGTGATTATTAGTGTTTTCCCTTATGTTTCTTTTTATAGTCTAATTGTTATACCTTTCATATCTAGCTCTGCAATGTTTCTAGAACTGATTTGTGCATGGTATATGATAGGGTACAAGATTCATTTTTTAAATCAAATGTATTCATAACTACCCATGGTCTTCCTTGATGAAGCTTAGTCTCCTTTGTTATTTGCTTATAGGATCAAACCTTGTTATTTGCTTTATTAAGTCAAAGTTTGTAGTTTGTAACGGAGACGCAAAACCCTAAAGGAAAACTATCCCTATAAAAAGCTAATTAATTTTGTTTAAAGGTAAATTTCCATGAGAAATGTGTTCATGTTTACATGTATAAAAAAGCAAATTAGAGCAGTAGTTTGATATCTATTGCGTTGGCCAAAAAGTGTCTTTGGCTTTTAAGTAAAAATAAAAGACACATTTTTCATTTTCACCAAGAACTTTATTGAACAACATTTTCACCCTTTTGTTTTACTACCTTCTGCCATTTTTCTGGCAACTTCGTAATTCCATCTTCCCAACTTTTTATCTTTTTGAGCAAAGAACTGTTCCAAATGCCTTTTACAGTCTTCCAGGGAAATGAAATTTTTTCTATTAAGAGAATTTTATAAAGACTGAAATAAATGGAAATCCGAAAGTGCAATGTCTGGTGAATACGGCAGATGAATCAGAATTTCCCAGCCAAGCTGTAACAGTTTTTGCCTGGTCGTCAAAGAAACATGTGGTCTTGTGTTATCCTGATGGAAGATTATGAGTTTTCTGTTGACTAATTCTGGATGCTTTTCTTTGAGTGCTGCTTTCAGTTGGTCTAACTGGGAACAGTACTTGTTGGAATTAATCATTTGGTTTTCCAGAAGGAGCTCATAATAGAGGACTCTCTTCCAATCCCACCATACACACATCACCTTCTTTGGATGAAGACTGGACTTTGGTATGGTTGGTGGTGGTTCATTTAGCTTGCCCCACGATCTCTTCCATTCCCAAAGCGATTAACATAACCAAGCTCGTGCAAATGATTTTCTGGTCTTCATTTGGATATTTTGAGTATGTTAGCTATCTCCCACGTGGTATAATGTTGATTGTTCTCAATTAATGTCTCGATTTGATCGTTATCAACGTCAACTGGTCTACCCGACCGTGGAGCATCGTCCAGCGAGAAATCTACAGCATGAAACTTTGCAAACCACTTTTGACACACCTGATCAGTCACAGCACCTTCTCCATACACTGCACAAATCATTTTTTTGCCTTTCAGCTGCGTTTTTACCTTTCTTGAAATAATAAAGCATAATATGCCGAACACGTTACCTTTTTTCTTCCATCTTCAATATTAAAATGGCTACACAAAAATTCACGAATTTTTATGTCTTTTTTTAAATGCACGCTGATACAACAGCTGTCACAATACAATCGAACAAAACTGTTTCGAATGAAGTTAAAGACAGCTAAGTGCTACTAGAGCCATCTTATGGAAAAAACCAAACGAACCTTTTGGCCAGCCCAATAGTTTTTTTTTTTTTTTAATGGCCATGGGTTCGGGACACCATTATTCAGAGATCTATATAGATCTACATGTTACATTTTCCATATTTGCTTTGCTGGGTGAGGTAGAACTTGTGTCCAAAAATGCCAGAATTCCTAATAGCCCTTCCTCTTTGAATCTTGGTTAGTGTGAGAGCTCATTTTGAAAATGAGTATGGGTTTTGTTTCTTACATTTTTGAATTAATGACCACAAAGTTGGTGGACTTGGAGCATTTATCTGCCTATGGGAAGAGGGGAATTAGAGTGTCACAGTAGAGAGAAAATAGAAGTCATTTTGCAATTGATAGTATTACATTGAGAATGATTTTCTAAATTCCTTGATTTTATTAAGGACAGGCCTGAAAAGCTAGACAAGCAATAACCAAGACAGAAAAGGAAGCCAGGATTCTTGCCCATTTGACCCAAGAAAAATTGTTAGAACAATGTGCGGGAGAGGTGGTGTGCTGATTTTTAAATAAGTTCACAACCCAATTTCTCTTCTTTTGACTTTACCTTAGAAGGGGGACTTTGATAGATAAGTAAGTGTAATTAAAGGAGAAAGTAGCTCTTGTACCTACCCACGTCTATTTGGGTCTCTGGTAGGAGATTACCTTATGACTTCTCTGTATAATCTTTGGTGGCAGCCTTGGCAGTGCAAAAGGGTCAGGAGAGGGAAGTTTTGAGGTTGATTTTTTCCCCCTAATTACTCATGTGATACAAAATATTCTCAGAAATAGCCAAGTAATTGTCTGAGAAGTGTGACAGAGAGGACCACTGCACTGAGAATGAACTCACTCTGTATCTAGCACTGTAGAAAGGACCACCAGAGCTGGGGTTGGAAGGACATCAGTGAGGTATCAGATCACAGATCTAGAGGACTTTCCAAGTTGAACACAGGCTGAGTCAGCATTTCCTGACAGGGCAGTAAAGACCGGTTCATGAATTAAACCAGATCAAACATCCAGCAGAAACCAGGGCAACAAATAACATTGTCCTAGAGATCATAACAGAAAGGAGAGCATCCCAGCTTTTCACTTCCTTTCTAATGTCATTTAAAAAGCGTCTGAGGGAAGGAAGAATGGGAGATTGGTTTCCTGAGTCACTGAATACTTTTATCCAGCAGACTGAAGCAAGAACACAAAGTTTCATCAATATTTTCAAAGTTGGATAAGCTTAAAATCAGATTAGAATTTCAGTTTTGTGCATTTATTTTTCTGTTAACCAGAATATAAGGTTTGGAGAAATTCAGACTGGATATAGTTAAAATAAGGCAATTTTATTTTCTCTATTCATCTGATTTGAAGAGAAATGTATGACTCTTTCAAACATGTTAAATATCAGGCCATTGCCTTTTTTTCCAAAATAAAAGAGATTATTTCAGTAAGCACACAAAAAATGAATGAATTGACTGTGGATATTTGTTGCTTCTTCCTAAGAACAATGGGAAAATACTGAACTTCTGAAAGTAGGAGGGTGGTAGGGGCACTGAGCCAGCATTGTTGTGAGATGTTAAAAAATCACATTTCTATCCCTTGCAATCCCGAAATTGCACATAGTGAGATCACAGATTGCTAATATAATTTTATATTTTCTATTATTATAATTTTCAGTATACCTAGCCAAAAACAAAAAACCAAATGTGTGGTATGGAGTTACCAGTTCCATGGTCCTGGATTTCTGAGGCATCCATGTATCTATACAGTTAGAGTTTAGTGATTCTTCTAACAGATCAAGTCAAGTTCCCTCATTACTAAACATATTCCAATGTGAGCTATCTGTTCATAAGACAAATGTAGTGAGGTTTGTACTTGTTCTCACTCTGCAAGAGGAAAGGCCATCTTTTCAATGTTGAGAATCAGAGAAAGGTCCTCCTTCAGAGAATTTGAATAACTGAAGGAATCTACAAGTTCATTTGTAAGAGCACATAACAAGGTGTTAGTTGTAAGCTTAATGTAAAAGAACAAGTTGCATTTTATTCAACAGTAAACAATTAGAAGAGTAAATAAAATAAAATGCTATCAGGGAAAAGAATAGTATCTAGGCATGAATCAAAGTATAAGACCTTCTATAGGTAAAATTCTGAATCCTGATGATGACATTTTAGATTAGACTTAAATAAAATGACATACTATATTCACAGATAAAAACATAAAATCACAAACATGTCAATTATCTCCCAACCTACTAACCTACATAATCAGTGCAATTCCAATTAAAATCTCAACAGAGATTTAAATGGAATGTAAAATTCTACATTTACATGTAAGATTAAAGAGTCGAAATCCACCATGATAATTGTGAAGGATAAGGACCTAGGCAGGGCTTCACCTTAAAAGTAACAGGTCTTATGAAGAAGTTAAAAATTAGATAGTGTGGTATTATCCCAAGATAGACAAATTCATCAGTATAGTAGAAGAGAAAGTCTAAGTACAGAACCATGTATCTGTGGAACATATGAAAAGGTAGGACAACAGATCATTGAGAAAATGAGGGAGTACCTACAAAGCAGAGCTCTCAGAAGTGGATATGCATAGAGTAAAGAATACATACATACGTAAGACATACTACATACACAGTTCAACTCCAGGTCAATTAAGAATGTTAAGGTCAAAAATAAAACTTAAAATTTCAGTTGAAAATTTATGTCCTTATATTTTGGGCTTTGGAGTAGGGCAGGCTAGGGTTTTTGGTTGTTGTTGTTTCTTTGTTTTTTTAATTGAGCTAACATGGGCTTATAACATTGTATCAGTTTCATGTGTACAGCATTGTATTTCGAATTCCGTATACAAATGGGGGAAGAGAGTTACAGTCCCCACAGCTGACAAGGGAATATTATCAAGAATATTTTTTAAATAACTACAAATCAGTAAGAAAATGGAAAAATCCAACTTAAAAAAAAGACAAAATACATGATGTTATATGTCTTCTTATAGATCATAGGTAGGTTTTAAAATTATGAAAAAAGTCATTTTGATGGAGTAACAAAATAAAATGCTTCCTGGAAATGAACGTGAAAGCAATATTTCTGGTGAGGGAGTATATCTTTATCTGTTATGCAAATACGATCTTCTCACAAATATCTGAGAATGTAATATGCTACTATTCTTGAAGAGTAGCATAGAAAATCATTTATCTCTTCAGACTCTCCATTTATTAGAGCTCTCCTTAATTAACCCAGTATTGTTCCCATCCCTTTCAGAATTGCATTCTCTATCACTCAAACACCATAAGTGTCACTCCACCCTGAATAACTCCCAGTTGTTCCCTCTGTTGTTCTCTAACTGAAATGGGGCTTTCGGCAGAGATAATTTAGTGGAGTAGCACATAAGTGGCTGGTGACATCTATAGACAAGCTGAAGAGTAAAAGAAAGGACCTAGAAAGGATTGGAGAAGAGAAACCATGGAAAAGAAAGCAACTGGATAGGTACAGCCAAAAATGATGAAAGTAACACCATCGCCAACTTCAAAACAATATAATAGTTAATGGGAATGGAAGCTGCACAACCCAGGTAATAACAGTCCCATTGGCTCATTTATTTCTTTGCAAGGGCTTAAAACTCTGACTTACATTTTTTTACATAGTATTACTATCTCACCCTATCTAATTCCTAGGTCCTTCTTAATGAAATCTAATAATGGGTGTTTCAAACTAGGGTTTCTGTCTTAAATATATGTATAGAGTGATGTGAAATGATCTATAAGTTTTTTTAGGTTATATATGGAAAAGACAAGAACAATTAAGTTATTAGGAAAATCTTAAGATTATGAGGAAAGACAAAACATTGTAACCATAAACCAGATCAGAACTTACACCCTCTATTCCCATTCACTCCTTTATTCATAAATGTATCATTAAATTCTCCAGGATCATAAACTCTACATTTATTATTTAAGTAAAGAAGTTCTGTAAGGAAAAGACAAATGGGAGTCAAAAGGCAAAAGAAATTTAAAAAAGAGTTCAGGTGATAAAGACCTATTCAAACATGAAGGTAAAAATGCCTTCTCACAGAACAGTAGTGCAGAGATAAAACCACAACGACACTCGAAAAGAGGTCAGCGCTAAATCATAAATGAATAAGGCAATGAGAGACGTAGACGAGCTTGCGAGTAACAAAATACTCTGTAAACGTAATTTTTTACAGACATCAATTTCAAATTTAAAACCTGGAAGTTTGGGGAAGCTGAGCCTTTGGTGGGAAAAGGTGATTTTCCTGCCAGCACACAGATTAAGATATGTATCCACATGTAAAAAATTACAGTGACTGGTAGGTAAGGATTTTAATCAAAATATATATTACAGTCTTAAAACAAAGAACAGAGGCAATGTTTCAAGAGACCCTTACTGAAATGACAACAGCTAGCAGAGAAGAAGCCAAGTTTGAAGTAAAGTGGACCAAGAATCAATTGTTTCTAAAGCAACCTCAACTATATTTCCACATAATGGGTAAGTGATAATTATGAAATACTAATGAAATGGGAAAAGTGTAAGGAATGAGTTCTAAACTGAGGTTTGGAAGAAGTGAAGTAAATCATTTTATATAGAAGAAAAATAAATAAAAAGAAACTCCCAATAAATAATACATTATTTTAATGTGTCAAATATGTAAATCTATAAAGTTAAATAAGATAGAAAAGAACATATATAAAAAATGACCAGAGATCAGAATACCTTAGAATAAGTAGCAGTCTCAGTATTATTGTTTTTTAGTGTTGTCTTTGAATAGGGAACACTTGAAGGTTAATGTATGTAATCCGATTTGACAAAAACTTCTATGATTAATGAAATAAATTTATGTAATAAAAATGAAAGTACTCTAAAATAATATTATATTTTCACTGAATAAAATGATGTGTGAAACATCTGACATAGTAATTTTACCAGTCAATAAGCAAAAGAGAATACTATGACATATAGATTTGGTGAATTAATAATAATAAATTAATAAAAATTCTGGGTATGTACACTCATTCATAAAGGTGAATTGTGCAACCAAATAACAAATCTTTTTTTTTTTTTTATAATAGTGTTTATTTATTTTTACATGTTGCTGTGTTGGGTCTTCGTTTCTGTGTGAGGGCTTTCTCTAGTTGTGGCAAGTGGGGGCCACTCTTCATCGCGGTGCGCAGGTCTCTCACTATCGCGGCCTCTCTTGTTGCTGAGCGTAGGCTCAGTAATTGTGGCTCACGGGCCCAGGTGCTCTGTGGCATGTGGGATCCTCCCAGACCAGGGCTCAAACCTGTGTCCCCTGCATTGGCAGGCAGACTCTCAACCACTGCACCACCAGGGAAGCCCAACAACTCTTTTTAAAAGAAATTTAATAGATCTTATTTCTAGAGTAGTTTTAGATTTACAGCAAAATGAAACAGAAGGTACAGTGATTTCTCAAATACTCCCTGTCCCCATACATGCACAGCCTCAACCATTATTAATATCCCCCCTCAGACTGGTGCATTTATTACAACTGATGACCTTACACTGACACATCATTATCACCAAAGTCCATAGTTGACATCAGCGTTCATGCTTGGTGTTGTATGCACATTCTACAGGTTTGAGCAAATGTATAATGACATGTATTCACCATGACTGTATTGTATGGAGTAGTTTCAGTGTCCTAAAAATCCTCTGTTCTCTGCCTATTTATCTCTCCCTCCGTTCAACCCCTGTCAATCACTGATATTTTTACTGTCTCCATAATGTTGCTTTTTCCAAAAATCATAGAGTTGAAATTAAACAGGATGCAGCCTTTTCAGATGGGCTTCTTTCACTTCGTAATAGGCATATACGTCTTTTCATAACTTAACAGCTCATTTCTTTTTAGTGCTGAATAATATTTCATTTTCCTGATACTATGGTTTATTTATGCATTCACCTACCAAAGGACATCTTGGTTGCTTCCCAGTTTGGACAATTATGAATAAAGCTGCTTTAAACATACATGTGCAAGTTTCACTACAGATGTAAGTTTTCAACTCTTTTGCGTAAATACTATGGAGTGTGATTTTATGGTATGAGCATGTTTAGTTTTATAAGATACCACCAGTTTTCTAAGATGTCCCCCAAAGTGAGAACTGTTTTTTTAAAATAACTTCAGAATATCCCAAACAGCTCCAAGCTTCATTAGAATGAATCCTGGCAATTAATATAAAAAGTCTCTTATAATATGTCACATATATTTCGTTATATAATTATTTTTATAAAGAAGACTAATCATAGAGATCAGAAAGTAACATTTTACTTCCCCAGAAAATAAATAAACCATTTCAGAAAGTGGTGGAATAGTTCATTTCACTCAGGCAGAGAATTCTAAAATTTAGAATTTTACCTTTCTTGTTTAAAACTCAGAGATTAAATCAAAACAATTTTCTTGAGGAATTTAAAGAAGCTACATCTATGTGAACAACGTGAAGAAGACAAATGAATTTCACAAATTACTGACAAGTATTATGTTGACTTAATGAGAAGTTACAATTTGACTCATGACTGAGATTCTGTAACTTGTTGAAAGGGTTTAACACAAATCGTGAATTAATTGCTTTCATTTGTTTCATTATTGTTACATGTGATATGTATCCTGGGAGCAGAATGGACTGAGTAAGGTGTGATTAAAGCAGATTACCCTTTGCCTTCCTGACGAACTCATTTTCATCCTAAAAGACAACTCAAATACTACCTCCTCAGTGAATACTTCTGAGATCTTTTTATCTTACTCACATTGTCCTTCATCTGTTCTTTAAGAATCCTTAATACATCCATCCATTTGGACTTGTCATGTTGCTGTGGTTGTTTGCATGCTTGTCCCTTTGTGCTGCTTGAGCTTATCTTTGCACACGGAAATCTTTGTGAAATGCCTGTGGAATGAATAGAGAGAAAAGTGCATTTTTCTGGGTTATGATCTGACAGATAAATTGTAAAGAGTCCAAAAAGCATCAACTACTTTGCTGGTTTTCTGATTACAAAAATTCTTAACTTTATGAATGAAAAGTAACTGAAAATGACTCCTTACGACCTATTCATCAGACTGATTGTTCCTATTTACAGCCTTTAAATTCTATAGTATCAATTTAAATACATCATCCATTATAAAACATTCTCTATTCGCTCCACTGCTTCATGACAGCCCATTAACAATGACAGCCCATTAACAGTCTATCTCGCTCATGGAATACTTTAAAACTTTTCCCAGTCTCACTTCTTTTCTGACTAAATTTTGATATCCTAGAAGGCACTGTCTGTCTCTGTAAGAAAGGGTTTTATTTGCCACAAATTAGCCCTAGTGCTTTACCCAGAACACAGTAATTGTCAGTTGTTATTCATTTGAATAAATTGACTATATATTTAACATTCAGAAAAATCAAGGAACATTATTTCAAAAGAAAATATTTGTGCAAGAACTCATAACTCTCTTAAGTGTGTGTATGTGTGTGTGGGTGTGTGTGTGTATGTGTGTATGAAAAGAAATATTAAAAAATGCTTTCTCTTCATTTTCTTTTGTTACTTTAAGAAATGTAGAGGGCTTCCCTGGTGGTGCAGCGGTTGAGAGTCAGTCTGCTGATGCAGGGGACACGGGTTCGTGCCCCGGTCTGTGAAGATCCCACATGCCGCGGAGCGGCTGGGCCCGTGAGCCATGGCCGCTGAGCCTGCGCGTCCGGAGCCTGTGCTCCGCAACAGGAGAGGCCACAACAGTGAGAGGTCCGCATACCACCACAACAACAACAACAACAAAATGTAGAAATATTTTCTTCTAATGAACTTGGGTATGAGATAAGTTTTACCAGGAGACATGTTTGTTTCTGGTGGGAGTTATTTCCTGTTAGTGTCCCAGACTAAATCTGTGGTAAGAAGCAGCTGGAGTTCTAGCTTCACCGGAAAATTGGGGTCAAAATCTACCTAGACCTCCTCTGGATATATATCACTAAGCCCTGTGATTATATTTAGACTTAGCAGCCACTGGGAATTTACTGTGCAGTAGGAAAAACTCTTTCCGATGCTTGCTGTCCATCACATTTTGCAGTTAAAAAACAACAGTCTCTTGTGAGCTCCAAGTATATAGGTGACCCTTAAATTTTAAACCAAATTGTGGAGGTTTCACTCTAGAAATTGCTTGATTTTCTATACAAGATATTACTTTTGCCAACTGATTTATTTTAAGTGACACAAAACTAAGGTGAGCAAGTAGTTTGTTACCACAGAAACACGCACAGAGTGTTATTTTCCAAAATCAGAATATAAAGGTTATCATCTGTGAAGACTTAAAAAAAAAAGGTTGACAGAGTCAGACATAGGCAAAAGAAAAGACAGACATGAAAAAAGAAAAGATTGTTTTGTTTTTTCACTAGCATAGAAGCAGAAAATCAGAACTGGAAGGATTCTTCGAAAGAATGAAGTACCAGCCTTTCATTTATAGATTAAAAACACTGAGGGCAATGAAAATTAAGAATTTCCCCAGGGGTATATGGGTAGAAATTAAAGGGCAAGAATTTAACACTTTGAAATCAGTATCAGATGTAAGTACAAGTACAGTGCCTGGCGCAGGTGTGAGTAAAGCACAGGCCTCTAGAACACTTTAATTCTCTTTTCTCTTCCCTTTATCTTGTCACTGCTATAAAAGGTGTCATAGCACAGTGATTAAGAATGTGATTTTACAAGCCAGAATCCTTGAGTCCATAATCAATATTTTGTCACCTGGCAGCTGGGTTACCATGGGCAAATTGCAGAACCTCTCTGTGCCTTGGATTCCTTATGTGTAAATAAGGACAGTAACATAACTTTTATCATACATTACTGGAAAAATTAAATAAATTAATACATACAAAAATGCTTAGAAGAGTCCCTGGCCCATAATATATGCTAATGAATGTTACCTATTAATATTAAAATTATTATTATTATGATTGTGGTGAGGTACTATTTCTTGGCATTTGCCTATTGTAAATTGTCCAGTGCCCTTTTTTGCTACCTTGTTTCTCGCACTGGGATAAATATTAAAGATATATATCTGTTACCAAAATGTGTCAGAGATATAATCTAAGCTGTCAAACAGCAATAAAAACCTGAAGATATTCCAATAAATTAATTCATCTAATATTTATAGTTGTTAATGGCTTAATATATTTCACTTGCCAGATACAGGTTTCACTTTAACAGTAATTCTTTTAATTATTTAAATTGTAAGAGAAATGTATAGAGAAATACAGGATACTATATAGGATCAATAGGGTCTATGTATATGTTAGCATCTTGCCCAGGTGATAGGTTGCTTTTTCTATCTGCAAGTAAAAATAAAACTAAGCATTATGAGAAGACAATAATCAATTTTAACTGAAGATTCTAATGTGGGACTTCTAATATGGCAACATATGACCAATCTCAAAATTATAGAAAACCTATTCAATATGATAAACCAATTGGTCTATAAAATAAAAGTAATTTTTAATTGGAAGCACAAAATTGATTCAAAAAGTCTCATTGTATATTTTGTATATTTTAATATGTGTGAGTGTGTGTGTGTGTGCATGCATGTAATCAAACACATACATATCATCATATAATCAAACACAGAAGATAGTTTTTCTTCATCTAACATGCAAAAGTAAAACTATCAAAGCTAATTCATTCTGGGGACTTCACTTTAAAGCATACATATTTTTCCAGGCACAGCAATATGAAAGTTCATAATATTTATATTTTAATGGATCTTTCATTGAAATTGCTTTTTCAGAAACATTCTCTTATTTTCTCTGAAAGCAGTAGGGAAACAACTGTTATAAAATAATGAAAATCTAGGTTGCATCTCTAATAATTTCAGAGAGTCATTTGACTTTTTTCTTATATACCATTCAAAACATTTTCTTTATCTCCAAATTGAAAAAGCAAAACAAATGGAATTGCTTACTTGTTTCTTCCTCTGTGACCAATGTTGTCTCTGTATGCAAAGTACTGAGTGAGAGCAAGAGTAGGACTCCCTTTGACTAGCTTCAGAAATCACATCAAATAATTTAAGTGATAAATCCCAAGTCATATTAAAGTGACAGGACTGAGAGTTTCTGTTTATAACCTAACTCTATACATGAACAAGTCTTTCAAAAAATAACTATATGCTTTGGGGTAGGAAGCAGGGAGAGAGGTGATTAGCTGAATGACTAAAGCAGATAATGGCAGTGTCTATTTAATCATAACCTAGAAGACAGGGAATTTTAGACAATGGACAATGATGATTTCCATCTCACTGGCAAAATGATTACTCTCAAACTAGAAGCTATTCAAATTTGTAATCATAAAACTCCCATATTTTCAAATACAGTTTTCACTAAGCTTGGAATTTAATTAGACCTGATGTCCCATAATCTGATATGTTGGTTAGGCAAAGACTGGTATCCTAGACTGTATGAGAGTTATAGTTTTCATTGTATATTCTAAAGTGCCATTTGCTTTTCTTCATAATTCTTGAGAACTTGGTTACTGTGACCAGACCTCTGGGAAAGTGCCCAGTTTACAGACATACATGTGTTTTGAGCCAGAACCAAACATAATGGCACATTCACTAAGGTGATACAGCCATCAATTTTTAAAAATAGTAACTTTAATTTTTGCAATCTTGCATGTTACATACTGTTTTAAAGTGCCATTTTTTCTCAATATGTACATAAGATATAAATAAAGTCAGGTGCCAGAATATTACTTACAATTTGTCAAATGATTTGATCACAAAGTTCTAATCAAGCTAAACTCCCTAACTTCATCCTTTGCAATAACTGTGAATTCTTCTCTGAGGCATTTAGACAAATTTTCCATGATGCTTTCTAAAATTATTACCAAAGGATGAAAAATTTCATGATCAGAGGCCACCTATAAACTCTGGGGCTTCACTCTCATTTGGTAGATGTTAATTCTGACAGAGAAGGGTAGAGAAGGAAGGAGAGTCTGTCATTTGCAGTCAGAAAGATGTGTTTCTGAGACATCTTGGTGAGCTAAGCATGTTATACCCAGGCTGAAAACTACGTTTACTTCAGACAAATTTGAAGTAGAAGCAAAGCTCTTCATGGCATGGCTACCAGTACTCATTGGTACTCACAAGCAGCTCAGATGAAATAATGACACAGTATTCCGATGACCTTTGGTTTTGCAATCACATGCTTTCTCATGGTACTAGACTCAGTATTGCCACTGTCATATCCAACAACCATTACCAGAAACCAAATACTTAAAATGTATCTGCTATTTTTTAATTTGTAGTCATGGTGGTGGGGAGTGAGTCACAAGACAAGGTATCTACAGGGGCCAGCTAGGTAATGAAATAAGTAAGCTTGGCAGAGTTTGTCTGTGGTTAAATGGAAAGCATTCAGGTTAAAATTTACCTTAGGGTGACTGATGCCATCTGGAAATACCCTAGCATGGTTGATTATCCTGCCAGAAATATGCCAATTTTTAAAAGATGTCAAATAATTTTAAAAGTATTTTAAAAATTAAAGTGCTATGCAGGCCAGAGATAACAGCCTGCCAGTCTGTGAATTTTCATTTAAAATGTATATAAATACCCCAAAGGACAGCTTGTGTTTTTTTAAATAAAACCTAGAACATTTTTGAAAATAGCACTTGGATTTAAACTGCATAGCAAATCATAAAGAACTTAAAATATGGGTGTAGCCAAACATACATTCAATAATTCATTAGGTTACACAAATCTAGGCAATGTTGGAGGAAAGAGTGAAAATCAACTACACTGGAGAATATTGAAAAATTATATGATAATTATGATGATGTAAGAGTACATGTTAAAAAAGATATTTAAGGTAATTTGGCATATCCTAAAGAGAATGATGATTAAAGTATATACTGATCTTGATTAAAGCTTAGATGTTTCACTCAATAAAAGCAGAAAAATAATTAGTAATTGGGAGTGGTGGGTATTGTATCTGGTGTCATTTTGGGGTATATATTACTAATTTTCACATGACTAGGAAATCTATTCCCAACTAACCAGATGAGTATATCCAGATTCCACCTTACCACTTTAGCTCTGTTCAAAATAAAATCATATGTTGACTGTGTTCAATTATTCTCATTGCCTGATACTGCTATATGTCATGCTACATTAGACAAGTTAACTTCCACATTTAAATGCTATTTATTAGGAAATGCAAATGCTGTGAGAATGAGGTTTCTTTATCATTACTATCATTACTATTACTAATTCATTTATTTATTTTTTTAACCCCACCTTGTTTTAAGAATTATTCTCAATGGTATAGAGGTTACTTAAAAAAACAAAAATAGAGTTAACATATGATCCTGCAATACCACTCCTGTGCATATATCTGGAGAAAATAATTCAGAAAGATTCATGCACCCCAATGTTCACTGCAGCACTATTTACAATAGCCAAGACACAGGGGCAACCTAAATGTCCACTGACAGATGAATGGATAAAGAAGATGTGGTACATATATACAATGGAATATTACTCAGGTATGAAAAAGAATGAAATAATGCCATTTGTAGCAACATGGATGGATCTAGAGATTATCATACTAAGTGAAGTAAGCCAAAGACAAACATCATATGATATCACTTATATGTGGAATCTTAAAAAATGACACAAATGAAATTATTTACAAAACAGAAAGAGACTCACAGACATAGAAAACAAACTTATGGTTACCAAAGGGTGGGGGAGGGATAAATTATGAGGATGGGAGTAACATATACACATTACTATATGTAAAATAGATAAACAACAAGGATCTACTGTATAGCACGGGAACTCTACTATTTTATAATAACCTATAACAGAAAATAATCTGAAAAATAGACATACATGTATAACTGAATCACTGTAACTACACCTGAAACAAACAAGACATTATAAATCAACAATACTTCAATAAAAAATAAATTAAAAAAAGGAAAAAAAAAACTTTTCTCAAAAATATATAAACAGGGCTTCCCTGGTGGCACAGTGGTTAAGAATCCTCCTGCCAATGCAGTGGACAGAGGTTTGAGCCCTGGTCTGGGAAGATCCCACATGCCACGGAGCTACTAAGCCCATGCCCCACAAGTACTGAGCCCGCATGCTGCAACTACTGAAGCCAACACACCTAGAATCCATGCTCCGCAACAAGAGAAGCCACCGCAATGAGAAGCCCATGCACCGCAGTGAAGAGTAGCCCCCACTCGCCACAACTAGAGAAAGCCAGCACACAGCAAGGAAGACTGAACGCAGCCAAAAATAAATATAAATGATAAATACATTAAAAAAAGAAATGTTAGTTAAAAAATAAATATATATATAAACAATATAACACAATAAAATATATTTAAAAGAAAATTGATTTAAAGTAACAAAAATGTTTGGAAGGTAATGTGAATCTAGGTGTGTAGTAAGCATACACACACACACACACACACACACACACACACAGAAAAGACTGGAAAAATAGCAAGTGAGTAAACACATATAATATTCATACGTCATGACTCTTCCTGCCATTCAAAGGTTGGTCACATATTTGCCTCTAACCTTTCTAATGGACAAGACAAATGGTGAAATATGATTAATTATAGGAGTGTCTATAAAACAAGAAATTAGGGAGGGAGGGAGACGCAAGAGGGAAGAGATATGGGAACATATGTATATGTATAACTGATTCACTTTGTTATGAAGCAGAAAATAACACACCATTGTAAAGCAATTATACTCCAATAAAGATGTAAAAAAACCAAAAACAACCCAAGAAATTAATGTCTCTGATTTTATTTTTGATACTCATAAAAGAGAGAGATCTTTGCTACAGCTTCTCAAAGAATTAACACTATGTAATACACCTCCCTTATAATAAATATACAGATGAACTGCATAATTTCTTGTAACATCTGCCAGTACAATCTAAAGGAATCACATTAGCATATAAACCATTGAGTAATCAATTTAGTAGAGTATATACAATATACTAATATACTATAATAAGATCCACTTACACATTCCTAATAACATAGCTTCACTTTGAGTGAACAGCCTAGAATATATAGAGCAGGGTTTCTCAACCTCAGTACTATTAACATATTGAGCTTGATATTTATTTGTTGTGAAAAGCTGTCCTGTGCATTAGATGATGTTTATCAGCATTTCTGGCCTCAACCCACTAGATGCCAACAACCTCACTCTCCCAGTTGTGACAACCTAAAATATACCTAAACGTTGCCAAATGTCCCCTGTGGAGAGAGGCAAAATTTTCCCTGAGACATAGCCCTAGAGGCATGGAATGATTGCACAAAATCCTCCATAAATAGTATTTCTTTCAGTTGAGGCTTTGAAAGCTATTAAGTGGCTGTCAACTCAAGCTTAGTCTGTCTCAGAAGTACCTAGAGTACAGGTATTTGTCAGAGAGAATAGTATCAATACGTGCAGAGACTTAGACATGAAAAATGAACTGCCCTGATGTTGGCTGAGGGAGAAACTCCTAGCTATCTACCACAAATTCACCTTCTCTTCTTCTTGGACATCCAATTAAAGGTATTTACAGCTTCCCTTGTAGATAAACTTGGCTGCGTGGCAGAACACTAGCCAACGCGATGTGAGCAGAAGTGACAAGTATGATTTCTGGGCAAGACTTATAAGAAGCAGGTCTGAGCCCTCTTTACTTTTCTCACCATTCTTCTTATATATCCATCAGCATTGCCTTCATTTGGAAATTTGGAAAAAGTTCACAGTAAACCTCTCAGCAGTTTGTAAGCTGAAGTACCTGCAGAAACAATAGCTATTTGGTGAATACCAAAATACACAGGCTGGGTGCATGGTATCATGGAAATGATCAAAATTTGGTAAAACAAAACAACACAAATGCACACAGTTATGTGTACTCTACTTTAAGTAACATCTACAGGTACAGCTTTGATTTTGAACAGAATTCCAAATAATTTGCTGTTGTACCCACCAGATGTATAAAATGTGAATTAAGGTAAATGTTTCTGCCAAAATATTTTTTTAATAAATTTCCTCTTATCTATACCTATACATCCATCTCCTATTGGTTCTGTTTCTCTGGAACACTGATTAATAAAGTTATTGTTTATGTAATGCTTATGATGTTTGAAAATGATGATCACCCAGGAGATGACGAAAGCACATGATGGAAGGAGCCTTAGTCCTTGAAAGACAAGTGTAGAAAAGCTAACAGTCAACTAGGGACACCTGTGCTAGATTGTGCTGCAAATATGAAACTTCTAGTGTGTTTAAGCCCATAAACAATTTGGGTCTGTATATCACAATGGTTTAGCTTATGCTAAATAACACAATAGTAGTCTCTTTCGAGCATATGAAATATAGACTTTTTTGTGTCTTTTTACTGTTTTTATACATCAGTTTATCACATGGAAATTTTTATGTAGTGTCATGTGAAAATAAATTTCATAAATAAGATTTTTATCCTCAAGGGTATTATTTTGGAATGCAGATGACACAGCTAGACAATATAGGACATGAACACAACAGAATAGAACAGTAAATAAAGAAACAAATAGATTATCTGGCACAAGAAATCTAAAGATAAAAGTTACAATACTACTCAATTCCATTATTATTACTACTCAAAGTTAAAGCAATTGACTTTTAATTCTTAGATTTCATCTCCTTTATGAAGCCTCTATAAATTGATCCCTCTGCCCATATCAGTTACTGACCAGTGTTTCTCCCTGACCATGTATCAATCATGACCTTGTATTTTAACTATCTTCTGTCTCCTAAAATCAAGAGAAAGACTGTCAGCCTCTTGAGGTTAGAGCCAGGATCACAGGTAGTTTGTTTTGTCTGAAAGTCTATGAGCTCCAATTTAGAGATTAGAAAAAAAAAGAGAACAAAACCAGGGAAGCTGGCCACGTGTGTGTCTGGTGGGAAGGGAAGTAGGAGGGCATAACATTAGATGAAAAATATTGCTGAAGTGAAGAGTTCCACAGGCTCTTCCTGATAAGCCCTGAGGAAGAGTGAAGCCAAAATTTCCCAGTCTCCTAAAGGGAAAATCTAATGGTGCCTTCTGATATTGGCAATAAATGGGCAATGGCTAAAACCACAAAAAAGCTAAGGAATACATGTGCTAATAGAATAGGCACAATAAAATCTCTACTAACCCAAACTGATAGTTGAGATAAATTTCTTGAAAATCACACGAAGTACAGACTCCTTCTCCAAATTCTACCCCCCCCCCCATCAAGGATTTTTGAAATAAATTACTAGAAACCAACCAGTTTGGATTTGGTAAAACCAAATCCAATATTTGGATATTGGTAAAACCATAGTCATTTTACAGGGATCTTACTGAACTTTATGGGCCAAGTAATCTAGAGGAAATGTCCTTGTGTTGGGGATAAGGACACGACATGCTTAATTCATAAAAAGAAATGTAGATAATTGTACTGAATATATCTATAGTTTCCTAAATATGTCTGTGTTATGCAAAAAACAAAGTCTCTGAGTATTATCTAAAACCCAAAATTCCTAACTAATAGGAATTAAGGATCACCAATGATAACACAAATAAGAACTTATCCCTAAAGTTAACCACCTGAAATGTTTTTGTGTCTATCATGATTTGGTTCTTGTGGATTCTGGATCAACAGTCATCCAGCATTTCTGTAAACAGCTACATGGTCAATATTTCAGGCATTGCAGGCCATTTGTTCTTCATCATGACTACTTAACTCTGCCATTCCAGTGTAAAAGCAGCCATAGATAATAAGTAACTAATGAGTATGTGGCTCTAGTCCAATAAAATTCTGTTTACAGAAACCTATGGTGGGCTAGATTTGGCCTGTGGGCCATAGTTGGCTAACACTAAATCTACATCATATTCTGCAACTTTCTGTATCCATTTGAGCTTTGTCTTATTCTTTTCCTTTCTTCTTCTGGAACGATTAATCATTTTATTTTAGACAGCATTACTCTTTTTTTTCCTTAACAAAAATACATTCTGTATTCCTTGCATACCCTTTATATAAATATACATCCCATTTTCTTCCCATACCTTGTATACAAAGTTGTTTCCCTTTGCTCTTACTATTTCTAGTAGCTGTATTTTTACATATTGATTACATATTTTAACTACACTTTACTTTCCAGAGAAAGCTAGGAAGAAGGAAATTGTGAACTATCACATATTCACATCCTATAGTAGATTAGCAAATTTATAAATACATAATTATAAAACATATTTTTAGAGACTTTTTTTATAATACAACTTTAAATGTGGCAAAAACATATTTATTAATAGACCCACACATCTTTTGTTTCTCTGTAAAAAATCAAGAAGCCAAGAGTAGACAAATTTAAACTTATGTTCAGCAATCAATGCCTCAGTATATTATCTTATTTGGAAATAATTTAGATATTCAGTGAAAATCCATTATTTAGTTTAACTTAGTATAAACTTTTACCTTTTTTACATTTATTTACATTACTTTTTTTTTTTTTTCGTTACGTGGGCTTCTCACTGTTGTGGCCTCTCCCTTTGCGGAGCACAGGCTCCGGACATGCAGGCTCAGCGGCCATGGTTCACGGGCCCAGTCGTTCCGCGGCATGTGGGATCTTCCCAGGCCAGGGCACGAACCCGTGTCTCCTGCATCAACAGGCGGACTCTCAACAACTGTGCCACCAGGCAAGCCCATACATTACTTATTTTTAACAATGCTTATATTAGATGTCAAAGAGTTAACCATCATCTTATTTTTCTTGTTGACAAATTTTGTAACATAGAGATAGTATGAGCTTTTTTGACTAGTAAACCCAAGTAGAAAAAGTTGATGTTTGTATTACATTTAATATTGAGAATTTTGAGAACGAGTGTGATTATTAAATCAACAGACTTAAATTAGCTTTTATTTATCAAAGATTATTCCAGATCATGTGAACTTGAAAAACATTTGGGTTAGTTTCTATATTTCTGAGAGTTTTAGGAATACTTAATTTACATAGGTATTTATTTTTTAAGCCAATTAAATAGAACTGATTTTGAAATATCATTTATACGTGACATACATACATACATAAATATGTATAAACACAGACAGACATAAACAGAGATCTTATAGCTTTCATTTTAAAATTTTTGTCATTTCTCAGGTACAATAATAAAAACTCAAAAGAATAGCTAGATCTAAGTTGTACTTTTGGCTGATGGACTAAGTTAAGATTACCTACTCAGATGGTCAAAGTGTTGTTATTTTTTAATTTTTATTTTATATTGGACTATAGTTGATTTGCAATGTTTCAGATGTACAGCAAAGTGATTCAATTATACATATACATATATCTATTCTTTTTCAAATTATTTTCCCATTTACATTATTGCAGAATACTGAGCAGAGTTCCCTGCGTTATATGGTGTCCTTTTTAGTTATCTGTCTTATATATAGCAGTGTGTGTATGTCGATGGCCAAAGTTTTTTACTGAAGATTTTTTATTTGCATGATGTAAGGATTCTTTTAGAGGGAGACTATTTTTGGAGTCATTTATCTTCTAGAAATTTCTGCATACCAATCAAAGATTGCATTCCACACTGTCTTCTAGAGGTCTGAGATCTCTCTTAACAAGGGTGCCCCTTAAGGTGGACTTATCTAAGTTAAAGTTTCCCAAAATTGGCCAGTACAATTCCAAATTATCCAGAAGTTCAACCATTTTCCATAAAAGCACAAGATCCTGATCCATAGAAGTTATACCTCCAGGAAACGGTTGTTTTTGAAAGAGATGGAAAAATAGTTTTAGACTAGGTGGAACCCATCTTTGCCTTTAGAGTCCCTAGACGTCTTCACTATGAGGGGCCACGTTTTCCAATAGCTGTCCCCAGACACAGGGAATCACGTGTTTCCCACACCCCCTTTAGGACAGAATAGGGTGGCATAGCAAGAAGCTTCAACAAACAAAATACAAGTTGCACAATAAAGTCAGAGAGCTCTAAACACAAGGAGAGTGGAGCTCAGATTGAAGAGAGACTTACCCTCAAATTCCAGGGTTAGTGAGAAAGCAGTGAGAGGAATGGGCTCTGTGGGTACAGGCACTTGCTTTCTCACTGTCCTCAGAGTTGTTGGGGGTCTTCTTTAAATCCCATTTCTGATGCTGGAAACTGTCAAAAATCCAGAAATGGAAAAATTAAAACCACCAAATTAAGGAATCGTATTTAGTGAAAGTTTATTGTGCATATAAGAACAGTTTGTGAACTGGGAGCCTTCAGAAGTAAAAACTGATATGACCTCAGGGGCATGAAGTTACAAGATGGTTTATAAGGTGGTTTACCCTTTACAATGATTGGTTATTACAATGGGGCTTTCCAGACAGCAGGGGACCAGTTAAAAGTGATCATCTCTTACCAGTTTTAGGAAGATGACATAAGTCTATTTTATGATTTTCAGAGGCTTTTACAAGGAATAACCTAAGATAAGTTTCATTTCTCTTCATGAAATAAGATAGATTTAGTTTCATGTATGTGGCTAAAATGGTTTTGTCTCTTCAAGGAATTCTCAAGTTCAGTTTCCATTTGGTATTCAATTTTAACATCAAATCCAAAGTATATTAAAATACTGTTCTTTGATTCAATTTTCTTGTGTTTATCTTTGTTATTCTTAATATTCCTAAAAAAATTTTGTAGACATTTCCTTTAAATAGGTCTATCTTGTTTTCCTTGAAAACATATTGCCAAAGTCCGTGATTCAATTATAAAGTCAAAAATAAAGCTAATGCTTCACACAAATAATACCTTACTGTACTTACTAATATCTTTATGTAATCATGGGAAATAGGTATCCTTAGTGATTCCTATTTGTGTAAAGCCATATTTTACATGTCACTTTAGAATTTATTAAATTAATTTGCATTCAGGTATATGCTTAACCTCAGAACAAGGTAGTTTATTATATAGTTTATATGTTGCAGATACTTCTCAGTATTAAAATAGAGAACACAATTCACAGTCAATATATGGAAACATTGTTGTAAATATATTCCAATCAAATCATGTTAAAATCATTAGCTTTCTTTTGAGATACATCTGTGAGTTACGAGATTTGCCATGGTCTCATAAATAAAAGTCTATACCATTGGCATATTTGTGTCTATACTTTTGTGTTTGCTTCTGAGCAGACAAGCTGGTGAAATAATTTCACACTTTAAATGCATTTCACAGATATAACATTGTTATGTTTTAAATTTGTCCACATTCTATCTATGCTTTAGAGTTGATAGCTAGTCCCATGGTCGCCAATAAAAAAGAGAAAAACGGTACCAAAAATGATTGTATGAAGGTTTTTTCCCAATCATTTAAAAATTAATCTAAGAAAATAAACCAAAGTCATGCTTATTATTTTTCTGTTTTTCTATTTTATTAATAGACATTGTTTACATACAGTACTACTCTTCTTTAAGTCATAATTAATTTTAGGGAGATGGGAGCTTATGAAAATATTTTCATATTTGATGTAAATTGCTTTTGAAACAATATCAAATCAAGTAAGCTTACCTGAGAAGAAAAACTAAGTGACAAAAAAATGATAACTTGTCTCTTTTTGCTCACAGTAGCAATCAAATGTGGGTAAATGAGAACACTGCATGTAAATATAAAAAATATATGTTCTGCATTCCAATAACTACTATCTGTGAAGCCACTTAAGAACCATCTCTTCCACATAGAATTTTTGTTTTCCAGTCAGTCCAGTCTTTGTATTTGCTCCAAGAAGTCTTACTAGTTATGTGATTATACAAAAACAGAAGGGAAAAAATTTTAAAAATGACTCCAAGATTTTAGGCTAAATAACTAGTGAAGTGACTATATTCTTGTTTAAAATATAGAAGTTGAGAAACAAGCTATGTATAAGAAAATATAAGTTAAATTTTGAAATGAAGAGTTTGAACTAATGGTGTTACATCCTTGTGTAAATCTATGCACAACATAAATATGGAACTACTGTTTCAGTAGGAAGTTGGGACTCCTCACTATAAAGGAAGAGCTCAGACTTAATATCGACAGGGAGGATGTAAAAAACGAATAGCTGTAATTCAAAAACTCAGCTTGGTGTATGCATATAATTAAGGAATGAGATCTGGAGCCAGCAAGAGAAAAAGAAAATTGTATCTAGAGAAAAAGCTGAAAACAATAATGAAATAAATATTAAAATATAATATTAAACTATTCTGTCCCCAATATTCAAAAATAATGCATTGACCTCACTATCAATGGAGCATACACTTTCAAGAATTTGTTTTATTCTAGCTTTCATGGGGAATATATATTTATTTTCACTCATGATCCAGAAGCAAGATTCATAAAAAAGATGTCCCAGATTACAAGTGAAGGTGAGGTCCAGGGTAAGAAATAAACCATCTGGCTTTATTATCCCCACATCAAATTTGGTTCTACAATTGCTGACTAAATATTCAATTTATGGACTGTACAGAATAGAGGAGCAATGGACCCAGTGACTAGTCTAAACATACTACAAGTAAGTAAGGAGACACAGTGTCATATTGGTCCTATAGTGAGACAAAGCTCTACATTAGAAGGGTTGAAATTAAGGGCATGGAACTTAAGTTGGGATTTGAAAAATCAATGAAAGTGTTTAACACTGTATGAGGAAGATTTCTTTTAAAAGGAAGAACTGAGCATAAAGGATGTGTGGCTAAAGAATGTATGGGTGTTTTAATCACTTCCAATTCACGCATTTGGTGAGGGAGGGATACTCATCCTAGGGTGATGGGGATGACCAAACACACAACATCCAACACTGGACAGAAGAGATCAACAGCAGCTTATAACCACATTTACTTAGAGCGTGGGGGAGAGGAACACAGATGTGCCCACACCATGTCACCACACAAGGGTTACACTTGGGAACAGAGTGCACAAGCAGTAGCTGTGGGAGGCAGGCTTTGCAGCATCAAGAGGACGGGGTGAGCCTGGTTCCGATGGGAGGGTGTGGTTGATTTATTTGAATAATTCTGTGGGTTGGCAGAAAAATTAACCCACTGCTTTGGAGTAACTAAAAACTGTGCTTGGTCTCTTTGATAAGAAGGTTGTTAGACTACAGGTCTTTACATGTGGGAGCATAATGGAGAGATAAACATGCAGTTAGACCATTTGAGGCCTTCCTGGTTTCACAAGATGTCAAGGCAGCACATAAAGTTGAGCATCACCTTTTGTCCTTACACCACTATGGAGAGAGAAAACAGGACCACAATGTGGAGATGGAAACATGCATGTCAAGTGAAGGAAAGAGCAAGGCAATGCCATCTGACACAGATTTAGGAAAACCCAAAGAACAATGGAACAATAGAGTGGGGTAAGGCTACAGAATTCCTGACAGTCTCAGTGATGGGTATGGATTTTGTCAGTGATTTAATACATTCTTCATCTTTATGATGGAATAAAATTTCTTCAAACAATTTTAACCAATTTTTTTTGTGTTGGTATTCAAGTAAACAGTTGGCATCCTAATTACAGTCCAGATTAATTTACTGAGTCTTAAGTTTTATAAAATGATATTAAATTTGTCTATGATAGTATACTTCAACTTAGCATTTTTTCTTTACATAATTTTCAAAATACATACATTAGATTATCTTTTCATTCAACTGATCTGAATTTATGAATTTATTGTACTAAACACCTATGTAGCTCATATTAAAGATTATAATATAAAATTATTGTCTCAGAAATTCTGATTTAAATAAAAACAATTGTCTACATTACCTCGGTTTATTTATAATGCTATTGTAACCAAAATCAAATTACCTATAAATCTAATTTGGTTTTCTTTGTCTAAAATTATGAGGCAGAAAAAAAATTTTTTTGCAATCAATTTTTAGAAATAATCTTTACTAAGAAAAAAATATATATGCAGTGTTACTACAGTTGGTGCTTCTCTGACAGCTGTGAAGATGAACAAAATCTTCAGGACTTCTTTATACTGGAGCACGCCTGCTCCTGATTGATTCCAGGGCTGAGATGATATCACTGATTTCCATTAGATGTCCCAGAAAACAATTCTAAGCATTGAGGAGCCTGTCCTTCTATCCAGGCCCATCTGGAGAGCAGTAGGAAAGAGCAACACGAGCCAGGTGAAGAGAGTTGAATGCCTAAGGATCCTCAGTCAGTGGGACAAGGCTTCGCTCAACTGCCTTGTCATTTAGCTACAGCAGCAAGCTAGGCTCTGTCAGTTTGGAAAGGGGTCTCATTCCACAGCCGCAGAGTTATAAACTCCCTGCCACTCTCAGTAATAGCAAGAGTAAATGGTTGAGAGGCTGCCATTTAATCTGTCAGACATCACCACTTGTTATTTACCTAATGACAAAGGAACTCCCCAATCCCTGTCTTTAAAAGCCCTTGAGGGCTGGTTTACAGTGACTGGAGTGCCAAATTTATTCTGTAGTTAAAAGACCCTGGACACCTGGAAAGTGTCTTCGGAAAAGTGTGAAGGACTCCCATGAGCCAGCATTTTCCTTGCAAAGGTAGAATTAAATCCTGGGCTGTATTTTTTTCTGTTAATAGATGATATGATCATTATCTATAATCTACATTTAATCATTGTACAGTTTTGTTACTACATTTCTCATTAAAAATAGTACTCTATGTGCAGTGTGTATTTAAACCTCGTCTTTTGTGCTAAATAGAAAGTTTCAATACCCATGCTCTAGAATCATGAGAGAAAAACAAAAAAACTCTGAAGATTCTTCTCTTTAAGATTCCCCATATATTTAATAACATATGTCCCATGTGTTGTAAATTATATTTTCAAATCCTCTTCATTCCATATCAAAGAAGTGAAATCATTTTGTAGAAGCCAATTCCCTGACATAACTCTAAACTTAATGCTCATGGATAAAACTCTTAGATGCTCAGGCTTTTATGCTTAGTATTAAAGACCCCCTTTTGTCTTTGAATAAATGAGAAACCTAAGTTTATTTTCACAAGAGACATATGTCTGCAAGAAATTTATTTTAAATATTCATATTATTACCTGCTGGCCTCATCTTTGGCCCGTGTCAGTTAATCCTACCCATTTATTCAGATGAGAATCTGCAATACTTTTATTTTTAATTTGATTCTAATTTACTAGTCACAGATAATAATGGCAAAACTTAATAACTACAACAGTATCCACGTATAAGACTTCAATTATTTATGCAGTAGAGACCATTAGTTTAAAAAGAAAATTCTGTATGTAAAAGAATACACTAAAGGTAGATTTGCATACAGAAGAGTTCATGGACTCTACCCTTCACATATTCATATTACCACCTCTTGGCCTCATCTTTGGCCAATGTCAATTCTACCCACATACTCAGCAGAGAATCTGTGGTGCTGGGAGAACTAAAGTAGGACAGAGGGACTATGGAGAAGAAAAATGTCTAATGAGAAATCTTATGGTCATCCCTGCAAAATGTATGATAGTTCTCCCTCTCCAGCTTCCCCTTGAAACTTTCAGTAAAGACAATACTGAGGAGCTTTTCCATAAATATTATGGACTAGATATAGTTGAGAAACATCCTAAAATAAAATAGCTGCAAGCCTAGATAAAATATCAGAAACATTTTTTACAGTGCATGGGTGAGTTGGGGGCAACTAAGAGAAATACTAGAGTACCGAAACCATGAGAAAATAGGAATTCCAAGATAGCAGTGGAGCTGGCATTCATTCCAGGGAACCTAGGATTTGGACTTATTAGGACTAAAATGTTATCATAAGCCAGGAGATAGACTGTGACACACCCGAGAAAGTTTGTCCAGCTAAGGAATTCACCGTGAAGAACAGATCTACAGAGATCATGGAGTGAAATTGACAGCTAATTCACAGTTAATGGACGTACTCACTTGTCTCAGACCCAGCTCCAATAGAGCACAGCAAAAGGAAAAAAATGTCTTGACTGAGGAAACCCAACCACAAATTTACTCTCACTCCTGTTAAGGGCTAGAATTCACTCCATATGTATTTAAAACAAACAAAACAAAGCAAGGCAAAAGAGAGCAAAAAAGCCAAAACAGAAAGGGTGGAACAATTTCAACTGACCTATGCTGGCAGTGTCCCTAGGTAGTTGGCAGAGATGCAAATCATATTTGGAGAAATGGAGCCTAAATCCTGAAATAATTCTCACATATTAAGTTCCAGAGCAAATAAATTCTGATCATGAGCTCAGAAACTGTCAAAAAGTAGTAAACACATGAAGAAACACAGCTCACTGTCACAATATTAGCAAAACAAATATCAGATTTTTATGTAGGAAACTGCATATATATATATTGGAATGATCAGATATATCTTTGAAAAGGCTTTTAAATATGTTAAGAAAAATAAAAGAAGATTCAGAATGTCTCATGAATGAACAAGCATCAAAGATAAGCAATCCAGTTTGAGAAAGAACCTAGTGGAAATTGTAAAAATTAAATATCTAATCTTTAAATTAGAAACCCAATAAACTAGAAAGTAGCAGAGGATAAACAGCTTAGACTATCTGTGAATTTCGTAACAAATCTGAGATTATCCAGAGAGAGGCACAAAGAGAGATGAAACCTAATAAGAGAGGGAAATAGATCTGCGAGAGAGTCTGAGACATTCTGCCATATGTCTAATAAGGTTTTCAGAAGGGGAAATAAAAGGAACAGAATAAAAAGCAATATTTAGAATAATACCTGAAATATACTTAGAATTGCTGAAAGACACCAGCCTTAGATTCGATAAGTCTGATACCTCCCAAATGAGATAATAAAATAAAATAAACACTTAGTTTGAAACAAAACTACAAGCACTAACTGTAGAGAGAAAACGTTAAATGCTATCAGATAGAAAAGACAGGCAATCCACAAAATGACCAGTAGGCTGATAGCAGATACTCTAAAGCAAAACATAAAGCCAGAATACATAGGACTGTCATCTTAAACACAGTTTTCAGTACAGAACTACATTCCTAGTGAAGCAATTTCAGACTGTTAAGCAACTATATCTTTAAACAAACAAAAGCTAAAGAAGTTTACCACTAAGAGATCTTAGCTAAAAGAACTTCCAAATTTGTACTTAAATAAGAAGAAAAATCATTTGATAAAGTTCTGAGATACAGGAAGAAAATGTGAGCCAAGAAACTATACCCATGCAAACTATGATTGCAAAAGATAGATAGAAAGATAGAAGTAAAATATAAAACATAAACATTATTAGACATAACTCGATCATGGATTAAATAAAACAAGTGAGTGATCAGAATTAAAGCTTTCATAGGGCCTTATATATTGATATTTTAAGAAGAGTGTAAATATGTTGATCAAATTTAGACATGGTTAATGTTTAATTTTAAATACTAAATTAAAATGCACATTTAAATTTCAAGAATAACTACTAAAGTGATAGAAAGTATAACTTCTAAACCAATATAAGGGGGAAAAAAGAATGAGAAAAATAAATTCAAAAAAAGACATAATGCCCAATAGGAAAAGCAAAAAGTAAACTCCAAGAACTGATAAAAACAATTGGAAAAAGTAGCTCTGAGTATAAATAGTAACAGTGTTGATTTTTTGTCCTTCTCCTGTTTTTCACTTTTTTTCCTTTTCATTGTCTTATTGAACTGTTTATGCTCTTCAGCATAATTGTGAGCAAAAATGCTGAGAGAAGGCATTCTTTTATTTGCCTTATTATTTGAAGGAATGATTTTATATATCACAAAAGTAAAGAATAAGCACTTGTAAGTACCTTTCTTGGATTGGAGAAGTTTTCTTATATTGATAGTTTAAAAAATAAATATATAAAAAGGTTTTGTTAGAGTATGTATGATTTATTTTCTTTAATTTGTTAACACAGCTGGTTATATTCTAACATAATCTAGTGATAACATATGAACTGGCTGCACATATAAAAATGAATAAATCTCAAGAAGTTAACTTTTCATGAAAAAGCAATTTGTATAACTATGATTATTTCTAACAAAATCTAATGAAAAGCAAGGATATGATAAACATTGAAATAAATAATGGTTGTTTCAGTAGTACTTGTAATATTTTCCTTCCTAGGCTAAAGTTTGCTTTATGATTTATATAATATATCCATACATGTATATACAGCTATGTTGTAGTTTAATTGCCCATATAAGTGTGGGTTTATTTCTAGGCTGTATATCCAATTCCACTGGTTTATGTGTCTGTATTTGTGTCAGTCCCATACTGATTTGATTACTATAGCTTTGAAGTATAGTTTGATATCAGGGAACATGATACCTCCAAATTTGTTCTTTCTCAAGATTGTTTTGGCTATTGAGGGTCTTTTGTGTTTCCATACAAATTTTAGAATTCTTTCTTCTAGAGCTCTGAAAAATGCCATTGGTATTTGTATAGGAATTGCATTGAATCTGTAGATTACCTTGCACAGTATGGTCATTTTAACAATATTAATTCTCCTAATCCATGAGATTAATGTATCTTTCCGTTTGTTTGTTTAGTCTTCAATGTCTTTCATTAGTGTCATATAGTTTTCTGTGTACAGGTTTTTAACCTCCTTGTTAAATATATTTTTAGTTACTTTATTCTTTTTGATGCCTTCGTAAATGGGATTGTTTTCTTAATTTCTTTTTGACATGTTCTTACTCTATAAACATGCAACAGATTTACGTGTACTAATTTTGTATCCTGCAACTTTACTGAATTCATTTATCTGTTCTAATAATTTTTGGTGATATTTTTAGGATTTTCTGTATATAGTGTCATGTCATCCACTAATAGTGAAAGCTTTACTTCTTTTCCAATTTAAATTCATTTTTTTCTTTTTCTTGTAGAAATTGAAACATAAGGTTTCTTTTGCTTTACATATATTATTAAAAGTGGATGATAACAGTTAAATTTTATTCAGAGTTTAATATGTACCATGATTGGTACTGAGTGACCTAATAATATTACCTCATTTAGCACTTATAATAATTCCATAATATATGTCCTATTTTATACCCATTTTACAGATGAGGAAACTCATAGTTAAAGAGATTCACTAACTTATGCAGATGTCTCAGGTCCAGGCTTTGCATTCATGTGACTAGCCACTAATCTATACTGAATCTCTCTCTCTCTCTCTCTCTCTCTCTCACACACACACACACACACACACTTACATATACACATATTCTTTCCTTCAGACACATACAAACACACATATTCATACACACAGAACATCTCTATAGGCTGATCATGTACTTTCTGTTAAGTATTAATTTTAACATTGTTCAGCCATGTAACCCAAATGAAATATGTATTAACAATACATGTTCTGGGACTTCAGCCAAAATATGATGTAAAAATAGTGTTAAAGAGTCTGAATTAACTATTTAAGTAGAAAAAGTATAAACCTTTGCAGATATAGTTTTTTTTTTTTTTTTTTGCTAATGCTAGTCTTAAATCAGATAATTTAAAGAAAATGAAGAAAAAACCATTCATACACGGAATATATGATCTTATATTCGAGACCCACAATTAGATAAATCATGTCCTGACTCAAATAATCCTCACTACTAGCATATTCAAGGCAACATTCAAATTCATCATTGCCCTAAGTTTCCAAGTAAACAAAATCTTCTCTGGAATAAGGAGTGCAAAATGTCATACACATAATGGCTTTGTAAAATTCCTAATTACTAAATATTTGTTTTGAGTCACATTTGAAAGTATATTACATAGAAAATTTAGCCCCGGGAAATATCAAGAACAATTTCCTCTATATAACATTTTACAATTTCCCTCCCACACATTAGCTTCATTATCACAAATCCTTCTCCATGTTAAAGAACTCATGTTTTATTCTTTACTCAAAGTCTCTACAGCTCCTCACTCATCTTTTAATTAAGCTAAGGATTCAGGACAAGCCAGTTTTTTAATATGGAATAGGTCTAAGCAGAAACTAACACACCATTGTAAAGCAATTATACTCCAATAAAGATGTTTAAAAAAAAAGAAAAAAAATATGGAATATGTCTGTGTTATCCTGCAAGAGATTGAGCTACGTCAGTAAAACTATTTTTTATTTAATAACAATAGTTACATCACATTTTAACAACAGATTATTTTATGCTTCTGCCCTTTCAGAGCATATAATTTACTCAACTTTCATTGTTATCTAGATTAGATCTAACTATACCCTGAAAATTTTTGATAGATCTTACAAACATCTTTAGAACCAATGCAGACTAAATGGATAACAAATTAATAAAATAATCTTTAGATATTGTTTGACTGTCTTCAAGAGCTGATTTTTTTTTTGTTTAAACAGTTAATAGAATAATGCAACACATGTATTCATATTCCATAATTAAATGAAATTTTGGAATGCTCATCCCACAACCTCAAAATTGGTAAAGAAGGGGTAGGAAAATATTGAGCTACCGTCCTATCAGTAGACTACCTTAAGTAGCATGGTTAGTGCCTTGTGTGGATTTCCTCTTTGAAGAAGGAAATAATCTACTTCGTTTATGTAGATCAGATGCACAATGAGTATAGTTGAAAACAAATGATTTTTAAACTAACTAAAACTACTTATTTATTTTCCTTAAAGAGGCAAAGGGTTTTATAAAGAAGAAGTCTGCATTCCTCCCTAATTGACTTCATGGAGAAAAAAAAAAAAAACTTTAAAATTTTATATCTGACTCATTATATTTTAGACATCAGCTTAAAAGATATCTCATTGGAGAGGGTTTCTAACCTTCTAGTATAAAGGGGTTATCCAGTTATTACCTATCACATTATCCTAATTTTAAAAATTCCTATATATAGCTTATTTCTATCTGATTAAAAATTTTTATTTGTATGGTTATTGTGTTCCTCTATCTTCTGAAATGTAAGCTGCAGGAGAGAAAGGAAACTTTCTGTATTATATGTCACTATTTCCTCAATACTGAATGAACATAAAAATAATCAGTTCTCACTACCTGTGAGAATGAATAAGAAAATGTTGGTTAATTCCATGTCTGTCCTATTCTAGAGTAGAATAGACGTTACTTAGAATATAATTTCATCACTGCCTTTATCTGTCTTCTTGAAAATACAAACTGGCTTTCTTGGTTAGGCTAAAATCCCTCTGCCATAAATCACTGTTGATGGGGCTGTTACTGAGATCTCATATTTACTTAAAAAAAAAAACCCTTTTAACAGGAAAAGATACGTTTGGGCATTCAGTTCAATTACTTGGTATCTTTCCATGCTTTTCTCATTTTCAATGGCTTAAAACACATTTAAATATCTCCAATTATCTGCTCAGTATCACTTGGAAAAGAAAAGAGAAAACTGAAGACAAGCAACACTGGAAGTTATTTGGTATCTGAACATTCAGCTATTTAGACCTTGAACTCTAATTTTAGTTAGAAAATATTTTAAGTTCAGCATTACACAACTTTGAAATGTTTAAAAATCAATAGGCAATAATAATACTAAAAAGTTATTATTTGCATATTGTTTACTCTCCACTAAAACTCTTCACAGGGCTTTATAAACATTAGCTTATTTTAATATCAATAACTATCTTATGAAGTTGGTATAATTGTTAACTCCATTTTAGAGATAAACAAGCTGAAAAACAGAGAAGAAATATATTCCACCAAATGTTAAACAATTAGTTAATGTCTGAGATAATCTAAGTCCAGGATTTGTAGTTTTAGTAGAAGAGATACAATGGAACACCTTCATCCAATTATACAAACAAATATTATACCAAGATCATGAAATCCTGCTTAGAGTATCCAGCACTAGTCATTACTTGGTTTAAAATTTAAATGTCTTTGTTCGAATAAAAATACACACATTTTCATAATGAATGCATTATTGTAAATTAATTTATATAAGGCATATTACACCTATCTTGAATTAATGTAATGGTAACATTTCATTTAAGAATATGTAGAGTGGAAATATATATGAAATAACACTAAAGAGAATAGCAAATCCATCAGGATACTTGAGATATTGTATAATATTAACACTGAAATACTGGTAGTTCAGGTGGAAGACTGGAAAAGAAAAGTAAAAAGCAAAGAAGAAATTTTACTAATTTACATTATTCACGTAGGCATAGCAGACTATCTTTAGCTGGCCATTTTCATCTCTGTCTGTAAATCTGAATAGCATGTTCAGAGGGTAGGTATCAGAAGCAGAATTAAAATAAAAGTCTATATATTCAGGTTTATGATAGTTTTAAAACCCTAAGCAGTTATCTGACAATGCATATGAACAGATAACTCATTCAAGAATATACATATATTCTTCTTATATATATATATATATATATACACATATATAAAAAATTTCAACTTTCCATTAATCTTAAAAGTGCAAATTAAAACAATATAATTCAACACATACTTATAAAAAATTAAAAATAACAATAGTAAATGCTTGTCCTTTCAGCGTTATGTTAGATTGAAATTATTACAAGTTTTTCCTATCCTTACTAAGATTTCTCTAAAGTTACTGAAAACCATGAAAAAGGTATAAAATCATAAAAATCAAGAAAAAAGAGAGAGACCACTAGTGAAGAAAAAATTCGACACATATTCTGGCAAGATAGAAAGCTCTTAGAAGACTGTTACTGATTTAGTTTACTGGAGGAATTATCAATTCAATGTTTTACAGAAGAGTCTTATATGGAGGAGAGGTTCAGGAATGGTGGCACTAAACACTGTGAAGTATGGAGATTAGGAAGAGGGGAAGAAACAGGGAGGTGGTCAGAACATCCATGCATAGAGAAGAGATGATCCTGCTTCCCAAGCCTAGAATATCAGCACATAGATGTCTACTGTTAGAGTAAAAGTCATTTGGATTATACCCCAATAAAGATGTTAAAAAAAAAGTCATTTGGTATTACTTTGTTCTAGATTATCACATGAATAATTTAATCCTCAATACAATTAAATGAGTTATGTACTAATTTTATCCCCAGATGAAGAAACACTAGGTTAACAAACCTGCACAAGATAAAGGATGACAGAACAGGAATTTGAACCCATGTGTCTCACCTCTAATCCACTAGGCTAGATTTGTTGCCTTTCATTCCTAGGTAGCATAAAAAGCAAACATTTATTTTTTAGAGAAATGAGAAAGATGAAAGCCCAGGCACAATATATGCAAGTGCTGGGGTGGGATGGTGGTGATGGTTAAATTACTACAAATAGAATGGCCCAACAGTTACCTTGGTGGTAAGAGGATGGTAGTTTGAACAAGAGAAAAGAGAAGGAGTTTGAGAGACATGAATCAATGAAGCATTGATAATTACACAACTCTTATGCAATGTTAAGAATGAGAAAATAGGAACCCTGGAGAAAATAGGTGGTCCAATAGGTAAGACTACGCACTCCCAATGCAGGGGGCCTGGGTCCAATCCCTTGTCGGGGAACTAGATCCCACATGCATGCTGCAAGTAAGAGTCTGCATTCCGAGACTGAGTCTACATGCCTCAACTAAGAAGCCCACATGCCACAACTAAAAGATCCTGCATGCTGCAACGAAGATCCCACGTGCCGCAACTAAGACACAGTGCAGCCTAAATAAATAAATACATAAATATAAATCTTTAAAAAAATGTAAAAATAACAAAATAAAGCTTCCATTTAAAAAAAAGAATGAGAAAATAAGCAGCTTTTTAATTTAAAAAAAGCTGATTTCAAGGTTTGAATGATTTAGGATCTTCATGAGTTTAGAACAATGGCATTGGCCATACAACATTGAGCTTCTGCCTTAATGGAAGAGGTCAACACTTGACATGAGAGCCAAAAGCACACTTTTGAATTGCAATTAAATAGATGAAGAACACTCGATTATTGAAACTTTCTACAAATTGGGAAAATTAGGATAAAATTTAATCATACTGTATATGTTAGCTGGAACTACAGAATTAACAAAAACAAAAATTATAAAAATAGTAAAAGAAAAATATTTTCAAATTTGAACAGAATAAGACATTTTGGGGGGATAGCAACATTACCCTAAGTCTAATGACTTAATGCAAAAGACATAAAGAAAAGCAACAACGAAAAAACAAAACTAAAATACTCAGTGATTTCAATTTTACATCACAAGAGATTTTTTTTTCTCATCTTAAATGACTCTGGTTTCCTCCTATAAAATAATTGCCTGTTCCAGTGGTCAACTTCAGTAATCTGCCAGTTATAAATTTGTGATGATAATAAATCATTTGACCTGTTTAAGGATAATATAAAATGAGAATGCCATGCCACACAAAATATTATCATAGTAAGAAAATTTATGAAAAGTGCTTGACAGAGAATCTGGTACGTTCTAAACTCTCAGTACATACTATTTCCATTTCCTTTACTAAAGATTCTTGTTACCAAATGCAGTTGCTCCAACATTTGTGATTTTTTTAATGATTTCTCAGAAGCCCAAATCTTCTCTCTACTTTCAAATAACTTAACCTAGATTGGAATATAGGCACTGGAAGATTTAGGATCATTCTGTACAAATTTCAGTAACAATTGAACCCCATTATGGAATTGCTTTCTGAGATTAAAAATTACATAGTATAGAAAAATATATTTATACACACATATATGTATATAAATATTAGAAATAATATATATGGCATAGAAAAATAATTTTTTGAAAAAAATTGATAATCTGCAGGAGGAAATCCACTTTACTGGAACATATAAGATAATCTACTGTAAGGGCTCCTAGTTTCTCACAAGCAGTAGTCTAAATATTAGGCACATAACTAGCAACATATTTCTCAGATCCACAATTCTGAGGGTGGAAATATTAATAGAGCTCCTCTATTTAATCATATTCACCTATTCCCTTGATATTTTTAAATCACTTCCACTGTTCATTCAGCCTGACTTTCCGACTGATTTTAAACACTGAAGAGTTTAATTTCTCAACAGTAGTTTAAACACAGGGCATTTTGTTTTATTTACATATTTCTATAAATTCTAATGTAATAAAGGAATCTCACCTAATTTTTAGGGAAATAATGACTTCCTTAAAAAGTCAAGTTAAAGGTTCAATTATTCTTGATTAATAACCTCTGCTACTTGGAACCCCAGCTTCTGTGTTAAGAAGCTGATAATGGAAGTGCTTACATTGAAAGGCCATTAAATGCAAAATCAGGCGACAAGGTTTCTACTTCCAAATCAAGTATGGGCTACCTGTGTGACCTGTAAGAAGCACAAATTATCTTTGAGCCAAAAATTTTATGATTTATAAAATAGGGGGATTCTGCTATATTACTAATAAAACTTCCAGTTCCAAAAATGGATTTTAAATTACCAAATATTGTCTAAGTGTGTGTTGCAGCAGAATCTCTTAAACCCTGATGGTGTGAATATAAATTGCTAAAATCATTTCAGAAATCAATTTGGCACCATCTTATAAACTTGAAGATGCACATACACTATGACTCAGTAGTCCATATTCCAGAGAAACTCTTCTACGTATGAATTGAGAGGCTTGTATAAGAATGCTCACATCACTAATATGTTATATCCCAAAGCTTTCTCCATAAGAAGAGTAATGGAAAATAGTTTGCACAGAGGACTGAAAGTAAATGAGTCACAGTTGGACACCCCAATATGGATATATCTCAAAAACTTAATATTTAAAGAGAAATGAGTCATATATACCCTGATCCTATTTCAATAAAGAAAGAAAAATGAATAACTACTATTTAGTACACACACATATATAAAAAGCTATAACCAATACCAAAGATTAATTAATACAAAATTCAAAAAATTTGTAACTCTGGGGTGGAGGAAGGGGATGT
This sequence comes from Aethalodelphis obliquidens, assembly GCF_003676395.1. Classification (NCBI taxonomy): domain Eukaryota; kingdom Metazoa; phylum Chordata; class Mammalia; order Artiodactyla; family Delphinidae; genus Aethalodelphis; species Aethalodelphis obliquidens. Next base: position 17,891,245 of record NW_020837948.1, read on the forward strand.
GATTGATGAAGAGTGCACAGGGGACTTCTAACTTATTTCTTAAGCTGGAAGTCAGGTACAAAGGACATTATCATATTATCCATTAAATTATACCTAAATGTTGTATATACCCTCTTATATGTAACTATGTATATATTATTTTTTAAAGCTTGAAAATTAATTTCTCTAAGATGGCTAAATTATTGCTGTCATTTCTGCTGAACACAGAAATCTTCTGAATATACATAATTGATTGACATTTGCAGAATCATCATTCTCCCTGTAGATGATGAGAGTAGAGTCATATCCAATTTTCATTCTCTTAAGGTGGCAAAATATCCACAGACCCTTCCCAAAGCTTTACCTTTGCCTTTGGCCTTGGTGGTGATCAGAATGACACTAAATCTCTTCACTGGATTAAAGTGCTTCTAAATCCACATTCATAACAATTAATCATCCTTGTTAGTTTACCTAAGGGGCTTATCTGCCAGTGACAGCGATAGCAGCTAGGATAATTGAAATTCTCACTTAAGCAGTTCAACGGAGACAGCCCCATCCATTAGCCTGGTGCTAAAAACCACCCCTCTCTCTCTGCCTGTTCCTATTTGAAAAGGTCACTAAAGTCCTTCTTTTAAACTATTAATTCACATGTAGTATCCCTGAAAAAAATTCAGTTTTAACTCTAAAACAACTTTTATCATTTGGAAGATAATTTTTAAAGTCTTTAATTCAAGGGTGGAAAGAGCCTGGAAATGCATACAAAAGACTTCAGTCTGAGTGTCATTTGAACACCAACTTGGTTCCATGGCATTCCTTTGGTGAGGTGTCACAGGAATTTAATGACAGCTGTTTAGAGCTCCCTGAGTACAGATCATTATATGAAGCAAGTAACAGAAATATGACATAACAATTAATTTTGAGTTCAAGAAAAGCCCTACAGATAAACTTTTTCTCCCAGATACCATGTCAGATTTATACTTTGTCAGAATTATGGCCCTTAAAGACTGAACATATCTTGCTTTCCCACTTAGGAGGTTACCATCAGCAATACTGTCACTAGAGGCAGTTGAAAAATTATTGAGACATAAAGAGAAAAGCTAGGGATAGGTAGTTAGTTCATACATTCAGACAGTAAAAATCTTAATTGAAATTTTAAGTTTTTATACAAATAGATATTTTGCTTTTCAAGAGGGAAAAGTTCGGGTGCCTTCTTTGATTGGGGCAAATACAAATATTGCAAAGTATCCAGACCAGTGTGACTCGGAAGGGCTAGGTGAGCACCGTGGGGGCAACACAGCATCTCTTTTGCTAGAGCGAGACATGGAGCTGGAGAGATGGGTTAGAATCAGGCCATAGAAATCAGAAAGAGGTCACGGAAAAGATTTCTTCTGGAGAAAAGCAGAAGAATGAGGAAATGTAGAGACAGACGGGTCTTTAACTCCCATTTACTCAAGTTTGTAAAGACTGGTTTCAGGTAAAAAATTACTCTCCTTGAGAAAGATGACCAAAGTCAAATAAATATGAAATATTTGTGCCTTTTCTCCCATTTGTTAACAGTTATGGTGTGAAAGACAGAATTAAGGAAATGATTTTATTCAGGTTAAAGCAATAGAGAAAACATTCATTAATGAAGAACTTGTCAAAGAAAAGGAAGTGGGCCTGGGTTTTACAGAGGCAGGTAAACAAGAGAGTCATCCAAGAGTCTGATGGAAGTCATGAGGAAGGATGGAAAGGATGGAAACTGTCTTATGTGGGAACATTCAAGGGCAGAGTGCTGTTTGCCATCAGCCTTAATCCAGAACACAGGGTAGGAAGATTTCTAATTGTTTCTGCTTTCTGGGACCACAGGGATCAGACAAAGTTCAGCAATGCCCACAGTGATGACAAAATTATGTTGAAAATGACTGAATCCTCATTCTGAAATGAGGTACTTACAACCTACTAGGCACACGGCTTGCACTATGGATTGTAAATATGTAAAATGCGTACTGTGCTTCAGTTGCTCCTCATTAGTGAACATCCTGTCTTAATGTCTATGCCCGTGCATTCTCATGGTAGCTTGTGTTCCACTATGTGCTGCTTCTGAAGTTTGCACCCCAGAATCCAAAGATACACAGAGCAGAGGCAACCAGCCCTCAGTTTACAGGTATAACAATAACTGTTTGCTGCTGTGAATCACTAAGATGTGTAGGTTATTTATTAAAACAAATAAAAACTCTTCTCTTTTCCATCATAGTAGTATCTGTACTTATTGACCTAAAACTTCCTGGACTTCACGGCTATGCTTTAAGTATGCAGGGTCCTCACATCATTATTTCATCTAAATTTGTTTTTTTTGGCAGTACTCTCCATGCCAGGGTTTTTCCAAAATTATCAAACTACATTTGCATTTTTAAGGAGGCCTTCACTTATTTATTATAAAAGAGTGAATATGTGGGCAGTTAGGTGTTTAAGCAAAGGGGATATTTACTGGAAGTGGAGGCTCTGTGACCTTTGGATTATTAATTGAGTCAACTTCCTCTAACATCTGCATGTTAAATCCATTTTCAAAAAAAAAAAAAAGTAAAACACACTTCTGATTTAAAAGTGAGCAAGTGAGCATTTTAGTGTAATAAAGAGTAACAAAGTAATATGCATCTGGTCTCATTTTAAAATACATATATTTAAATAAAAATTGTCAAGCAATATCATAATTCATTTTAGGTTATGATATAACTATGCCATGGTATTTTTTAGTGCCTGAAAGTTGAAAAGAAAGATCCTTTAATCCTCAAATGCATTAGAGTCTCTGACCATAGACCCAAGGTAACCTAGATGTGGGAGATAGAATAAGTTCATATATGTGGCTGTCTTCATGATTACATTGGAAAACAATTCTTATTTCTTTCATGATTGCTCTATATGTGATTCTTTTCTGAAGTTATTAACACAGTTGACCTTCAGACTAACTGATTTGTTCTTATGATATACACATAAAGGTATGACATTTAGACATGGCAATTTAGAAAGCTTAGTCCTGAAAACAAAAAGTAAATGCCAAAAATCAATTGAAACCTCCACTATTCATGGTCAAGTTCTTAATGAATTCCTGGGTATTTTTATCTGAGAGTTTCAGGTAGATGCCAGCCAACTGTTGGCAAAGCACAAAGGAATTTGGAAATACATGTTCAAATACAACCTAAATCTAATTATTCCTGACATTGTCAGAAAAATCTTTCATAATACTCCTAAGAAACAGCCCAACTTATGTAAAATACATGTAAAGCAGATCACTTTCCTTTCATGTATTATTATATAAATCTTATTACAAATGTGGAAATACTTGACAAAATGCCATTGAGAAGTGTTTTGTATTTAAAAGTTTTTGAATGTCATCCTTGAGCAAGACTGCATATCCTATACTCTCTCCTGACTCCAGATCTTCACATTTTGTGATTTAATTTTAAATCAATGTCTTTAGATTATTTTTATGCAGTATGATACTCTTTAACTGACACACTTCTGTGAACCCCTAATTTGAAACATAAAATCCAGGTAAGTTAAAATTATAAAATATAAACCTTGAAAATTTGTAATTTTTAAACTTTTTAATTTGAAGTAACTTCAAACTTGAGGAAACTATAAAAAGGTACAAAAAAATTCTGTATTCCCCAAATGTAGCATTTTGTCACCTCACAACACTTACTTTTCCATTATCTCTCCCCTCACCTCTTTATCTCTCTGGTTAATCATTCCTGAAATTGGTCAATTTCATTAATTTTTTTTCAAAGGATAACCAAATCTTTGGCATTATTATAGTTCTCTAATGTTTCTTTGTTTTCTTTAATTACCTTTCTTCTGCTTTGGGATTTAGTGTGTTATTCTTTTCTAACTTTTTAACATGGATGTTTAACTCATACGTTTTTACCCTCTTTTTTATTAAATTATTATAAGCAATGGAGGCCATACATTTCTATTGATTACTTTAGATACTTCTAAGGGTATATTTTTATTCAGTTTTATTTACTTATACCTATTATTTTTATTATTTGATCCATAGATTGATGGTTTGTTTTTGATTTCCCAAGCCTCTTCCCTATTGTATTGTGAGAATTTTAATTTATTAGGAGATGGTGGTACATGTGATATATTATCTATGAAATTTGTTACTCCGTACTTGCAATAACTTATTTTATAGATAATTATTTAATTTAAAAAAGTATATTATTTAATTGTTGGATACAGTGACCAAAATTTTAATTGTATAGTTCAAATTGGCTATACTATTAATGATTTTTTTGACTGCTTTATCTATTTGGTAATAAAAGATGTTTTAAGATATATAACATGATAGTGGAGTTGTCAAATTTCCTTGTAATTCTATCCATTTCTGCTTTGTATATCTTGAAACTATCTTGAAACTTGAAAGTAAGTTGTAACTCTCACATCTTCCTTGAAAATTGATTTTTTTTTAATATATTGCCTCTGTCACTGAGAAGCATTCACAAATGTAGCTAATACTGTATCCAGCATTTTCAATAGTGCTATAATATGATGGGTTTCCTTGCCTCTGGACTTCAAACTGGTGCTACCATACCCCTAGTATAGGAGAAGACATTCCAGTGGGTATATATTTATTTAGTATTTTTGCATCCTATTTTCATAATTGAGATTTGCCTAAATTTTTCCTTTATTAACTTATTTTTGTTTGGTCTTAGTGTCATAAAAAGTCACCTAATAAAATGATTTTAAATGCCTTCTCCCTTTTTCTTTGCTCTAAAATACTTTTTGCAACATAGATACTACCATTTCTTTGAAGTTTATAGTCTTGACTATCAATAAAAACTTAACTAGCCTGGAAGACTTTATAAAAAGGGAATTGTCCATTTTCATTAATTTTCATTATTACTTGTTCATTTATGTGTGCTTTAAAATCAACAATTTTTTCCCATCTACTTACACATTTTATGGGGCTCTTTGGTTACAATTATTATTGTGTTTTTTGTAATTTGAACTTTCTCTTGGATTTTGTTTTTACAAATTTTTTTATTATTGATAATTATTTGCATTTTCCAAATGTATTAACTAGTACTAACAATTTTTTTCATAATTCCTAGTTGTACCCATTTGTCATCTTGTTGCAGCAATGTCAAAAAATTATTTTAGAAAAGTTTATGGATGATGAATTGTCTCAGTCTTCAGATATATGAAAATATATTATTTCTGCAGTTTACCGTTATTATTGTTTAGCTAGGTTTGGGATCCCACATGCAAAAATTCTTTTCTTCCAGCTCTGTGAAGTTTACTGCAATGGTAATAGCATGAGCATTGGAGTCAAGCTGGCTGGGTTTGATCCCAACTCTGCTGATTTCTAGTGATGGGGTCGTATGTTACTCATTTTACCTCTCTGGGTCTTACTTTAACTTTAACATGGCAATATTTATTGTACTTATCCCATAATTGTTTTGAGCAGTAAATGCATCCTTTGAGTTCATGTATGTAGATTCGTCATTTAGCTTAGTGGACTCATATTTTAGTATATTGGACACTGTAAACTGGAGCTGTTACATTTTGTTATAACAAAAGTTGTTATTCAGCTTTTGTTTGCTCTTGGGAAAACTCTGTGAAAATAAACTCAGAATTTTAAGAATTATAATCTAAATTCATGTAAACTAAATGTATAGTCTTCATAGTTAGGGAGTAAAAGGAAAACTAACATTTAGCTGACTGCCCAGTAATAGTAAATATGTTCTTAATTTGAGTAATACTCTTGCTATTGTATAATATGTAGTATTTTGATACAGTATATTATATAATGATTTCATTGAGTTCTTAGCAATGTTTTTTATCACCATTTTTCTGATCCTATAACATTTAATCGAGAAAGGCTTGTAATCAATTGTACATGGTCAGGGAAATATATCCCTCCTTTTCTTTTTTAAAAATTCCCCACAGAATGCATGGACTGTCAAAATTCTATTAGGTACTCTGCATATCAGTGCTTTCCCTAACTAGTTTATAGTTGGATTAAGATTCCAATTTAAGGAAATTCCCTGAAGACCAGCATTCTTTCAAGGTCTGCTGCTTTTGCCATTAAATTTCAGCAAACATGAATAAGATGGCATTATCTATTAAAAAGACTTATTTTTCTAGCTAGATAACCATTATTCTTTGCAGTTGGAAAATACATAATCTAGTTTATTTCAATAACTTGTAATATAGTGGTACTAGGAAAGAGAATGAGTTATGGCTTGGATATATAGGGTGGAAAAAACCCAGAGGCTTGAAAGTACACTGGTGTTGGGTAAATCAAATCACAAACAAAATTACTCTGTTGATTCAATGTATCTGGCATATTATGTACAGATGGCTTTCTGATTTTATTAATGAAAAGAAATTTTAGATAATATCTAAGAATTAGATTTTAGTCTAATTAAATAGTCCCAAATTATTTGCCATTTGGTATATGTTAGAAAATAAAGTTAAAATAGTGAACAAAGTGACTGAATAGAACTGTGCTGGAATTCATTTCCTGTCTTCTGTGTATGGGAAGGGGAACAACAACAATAGCAAAAGGCCTGTTTGTTTAGTCCTTAAGTGCCTTCATTTCCATACAAATTAGACATCCTAGGTGAGGACCACTGATTTCAAGACTAGATTCTTTTATTCATTTAGAAGTTGTCACACACAGTGTCCCTGCATTAAACAGCCAATGCCTTTGATATAATCAGTGGCATTCACCGTAAAATTCCTAAAATATTTTGAAAAAAAGTAACTTGAAGGGGAAAGGGTTCATCATCTCACTCTTTCTGGAAGCAATGAATCAGTGCAGTTGGAAGACCAATTTTTTACATCTGGGATTTGTAAAATCTTTTAAAGAAATATAATATAGAATATGAAAGGGATTTAAAAGGCCACTTCCTATATTTCTTAAATATACTGAGACAAGAGAATCTCAATAAATCTTACTTCTCCATAGCCACGAGCCCTCACGATAGACCACATGCTATTATTTATTACGTATTTTATGTCCTAAGTATAACTAGTTATAAAGCTGGTCTCTCACAGTTAAAACGGTGCTATAATATACCTGTGAAGGAATTGGGCCTAGCACTTAATCCTAAAATAAGGTCCTTTACCTTCATTGATGCCTGAAATTCTATCAGTGTTCTTGAATTCTTTTGTGTAAGGGTTTTCATCCTAGGATAACATTTTAGTGTATGAAAAGCTACATCACACTCATGGCATAAATACAGTCACCTTTATTTGTATAAAGTAAATTAAAATGGACTCAAGCCCTCACCAAGGAGATTACCAGGGAAACCAGCATATTGTGTCTCACCCTATTGCCACCACTTTTATCCCATGATTGAAGAATCTCCAGACACTCAGGAATTGAACTCCAAAGCACAAGTCCACTATTCTTCTTCCCAAGAGGAGAACATCCCTAACATCTATCATCCTGCTATAAATGGTGTTTTTCTTGCTATGATACAGTACCATTGTCGAACACTAAATCCTCCACATCCATAGCAACCCCACAAGTCTCCACTGCAGACAAATTTCACTGGCCAAATTTGCAGCAAACATGTGCTACCTATATTGTTTTCCAGATAACAGCCTACCTTGAAATCCTAAATTCAAAGAGCTAGTAATTCTTTTTCTGGAAAATAGATCTTGATTATGTTTTAATAGTACTTCAATTTTGAAACACGATTGGCTTTTGCTGCGGGAATTCTTTCTGCTCCTTGGTGCCAATTTATTCTCATAAAGTCTATTGATAAACAGACTTTTCAACCCTCCCTTTTCATCACTTCCACTAGAAAATGTACAGCCTCTCCAGACTGAAACATAAGTATAAACTTATAACAATGATAGCCATGACACACAGAATTCTCAATACTATTAGTCTATTCTCTTATTATCCCATGGATTTCTGTTCCTGTAGTTAAGTTAGGTACTTATCTCAACCTTGATTATGCCAGTTTGTTAGGGTAATTATAATTTTAGTTTATATAAACCTATGAAATATGATTGCAAAATGAAAAAACAGATTATTTGTATGAAAGTAAATTAAATGCTTTGAAAAGACCTTACAAAGGTAAGTCACTTAAAAAAGTAAAATGAAAAGTATCTGTTGAATTATGTATGTCAATGTATAAATGTTACAAAAGTTTTTAACATGGCTTTCATAAAAATATAAAATGAACAGAAACCACTATGTTAATAACTTCATTAATGAGGCACCAGTAAGGTGATAAAACTGTTTCCAAGAGCATTACAAAAAATTTTTGTGAGTTTTAAAAAGATAAATTTAGGATAAGATTGCGAAGTTAGTTACTAAACAGGGTTAATGTTCTAAAGCACATCAAAACCATAACCCTTGGTCAGAAATATCTAAATTAATATGTAACTTTACAATATCTGGGTTTTAATTAAATAATAAATAGCAAAACCCAAAGCATATGTTGCTAAAATTGTTATAGTTAATACTGGGGCAGGGCCTATAAATGGTATCGTAGTATGACACTGAAAGAACATGCCACCTCCCATGTATTTTCAAATTTGGAATACTTTTTATTAACACCTGTAGGGGAAGCAACTCTAAATTTGGGGAGAGGATCACATAATAAAACCACAGAAGAACTCTGCATTTATACTGCTTTGCACCAATCTTTAGAAACTTGCTCCATTTTAAAGAAATCCAAACTCATATTTTTAAACTGTGGTTTATACAAGAAAGAACACTGAAAACTTCTTTAAGGACACATACTCAAACAAAAGGTCTTAGTTTGTACCAGAAGACTGGCAGACCAATATAATTCAGGTGTTGTCCATCAAAGTAATTCATTTTAAAACGTGTATGCATTAATTTTATGATTCTTCATTAGTAATGGACACCTAGTTGCCCAGAATACAAAGAGATAAGCAACCTACCACTCTATTAGGATAACAAAGAGTTGGAAGAATCTAAGACATGTGACAAAATTCACATTCTTTTCATCTTTCAATTGTCTTGACCATTTAATAGTTATGTGGCTTTGGCAAGACAAGAGGAATTTTGGGCTTCCCATCAATTAGCTGGGTGGATTTTAGTAAGTCATTTAAACAGGATTCTAAGGCCTCTCCTAGACTGAATATTCTGTAGTCTTGTATTTCTAGGTTCTTCAGTATGGTTGAAGGTAGTGAGGAGGGTCTTTAAATAAGATTTAGCAGATTGTATTCAAAAGGACTAGACTTTATAGCCCAAAACCCAGGATTTTCATTTCACTTCCAGTACTTTCTGGTTATTGACTTGGTGGCAACATGCAGCATTTCTGAGCCTCGGTTTCCCTGGATTTAAAATTTAGAAAATAATTATAGGCCTTGTAGATATATTTGTAGATATATTTCAAAGATTATAAAAATACATGCTGAATAAATGCTAACTTTGGCAATTACTATTTAAATAGTTCAATAACATTATTAATGAATTAAAATAAGTATCAGAATTATCATTACTGAAAAATTCAAACTCAATCCTGGGAAGAAGTTTCATGTTTTTATAAATATTTTTCAGCTTCTATTTCTGAAATATACTGAGTGTTTCTTAGGAACTTAAAGATCTAAGTCAGCTACTTCATGGGGGCAGTAGATCTCATTCATTCTTGATTACTCAATGATGATAATCTAGGAATTTTCCTTTCTTCATATCAAGTTTTCCCATTCTAATGGATTTTTTCTGTGGCATTGTTTAAAATATCTTACAGAAGAGAGAAATAAACAAATCTTTAGATGGATTTTAAGTGGTTCAGATTAATGAATTCTGACACTTAGCAGAGGGTGAAATTGATAGGACATGAAGACCTATTATTGATAGATAGGGACAATGGGATTATGAGGGAGATGTTGGTCAAGTGAATTATGAAATGAATCTACCATTTTCAGAGCATGCCCATAAGTATAAGACATCCTTGTGTGAAAAGCATTATCACAAAATATTTTTCTATTTTTTGAAGTATTTTAGCATAATATTCTTAAATTTTGTGAAAGGAATTTGTTTCAAATCTTTTAAAACTATTTCAAATGGCTCTAATTCTACTTACAAAATGTTTGTATTATGCACAATTGAAAGATCCAAATTATATTCAAAGGTGAACATGGATTTATTTCTATCTCCTATTGACTGTACAGATTTTCTCTAAAATTTCTCTGGCAGATGGTCAGAGTTTTTGAATGTTGTAGGTGACATTTCTCTATTTTAGTAAAATAAAAAAAAATTTGGCAATAATATTCATCCATTGATTCACATTTTGGCTTCTGAGATATATCTATTTTCTCTACTATATGAAAGTCCTTCAAATGGTTTATGAGACACAAAATCCCAACATTATCCGAGTTGCCTTCTCTTGATACACACCAGTCTTATTTGCAGTCGTGTTACATGAATTCATATTCAATACTGGAAATGAAAGCTAAAAGAAATCTTAGTAATGAGTTAGACCAGCTCTTGTTTTGATACAGGAAGACACTGAATTCTAGACATGTGAAACCACAAATCATGCACCTTTTAGAGCCAGAAGTTAAGAAGGCAGATCTCTTTCCTCTCTTTTTAATGCTTATATTTACCTGACCATGCCACGTGAAAGGCTATTTAAAAGAACTATCATTGATATACAGATGAAATAGACAGAAAGTATGCTTACATGATCCCTATAAGAATTCAGATGACACTTCTATTTGCAGTTAACTGATATTTCTAAGGCTTGTTTTTCACGTTTTCATATCAGATGCATTACAATTTCTGAATTTTATTTTTTAAACTTGAATGTGGGACTTTACAATTGTTTATCTTAAATTGCACCTGTCAATTTGTAATCATCATTTTAACTATCTGAAATATATTTGAACTCTGATTCTGTCTTCCATCATAATTTATCACTAATTTTCTAAAATTACACCAATATGCTTGTTTTAACCAAGCCCTTGACTAAAGATTGAACATTGAAGAACAACACTAACCCTTTTACCAGAAGTTTCAATGAATAAGGGAATCAGATAGATTACATATTTGAATAGAATCCACAAAAAACAATGCTTTGATAAGAAAATGTATTTAAATCAAGCAAACTTCATTAATAAATTTTGCATTATATCTATCTGGAAACATTCCAGAGTAAGATAGATGTGTCAAAACATAAATTGGGCATGATTAATATTAGTGAAAACTTGATAATGGTTCTAAAGACTCAAAGAATGATATTTAGCATGAACTACAGAGTTATATAGAAAATTATAACATTTAAATTAAGAATTATAGAAGAGTGAATTAGAAACACCAGTATACGTTTGTTACTGGGATAGATCCTTACTTCCAGACTCTCACAACAACATGTTAAGCCTCGAATTTCCTATTCAGCTATCAAGGGTAATTAGCCTGTGTTAAGGAAAAGATAGTGAAATAGAACCAATATTCAAATCAACTCTGTTTTTTCCTTTTAGATTCTGATAAATGAAATTGTATTTCATTATAGAAAATAAAAGCCCCTTTTACCAATTCTAAGGTAGAAAATATAATTTTGATTTTCTATTTATTACATTACTGTACATATTTGAGAATTCCTTGTCTTTCCTTTTCCCCTTTCTCCCAGTCTCCAACTTAATTTTGCTTGTCTTGTTATATCTAAAAACATTGTAGTAGAATATTTCAGTGCCTTAGACAACATTTTACCAGAGAAGTCCATTTTAAGCAATAGATACGGTGTTTGACTTTCACTCAGACACAGTGATTTTATTATTACTTTCAGTTTTCCTTTTGAGGAAGTAGAAATGTGCCTGTTTAAAATCTGTCACCCCTAAATACACAGGGCATTGGAATAATACAGTGTATCAAAAATTTCTCAAAAAATAAGAAATCATTATAAACCTTAAATCAAATGTCACATTTTTGTGTTTAAAGCAAATGGTGGTGCCCTCCATGGTATAATGGATATTAAGTAGTGCCGAGAAATAAATTGCTGTCTATGAAAATGCAGCCTGTAAATATGCAACTGTGTACCTCCCAGGGGACAAGTGATTATGCCTGGCAACCACCACATTAATTTTACTGCCTATGTATCTCCTGGGAGGTAATGGACAAACTACCACATTTTTAAAAATCATATGTAAGTTTCCCCTGAACCATAGCCTTTCTTGTTTACAAACATTTTTTGCAGACTGTCAAATTTAAAAGCAAAGCAACTAGGATCTGAGATATCCAAGGCCAACTTTTATTTTTCCTTTTGGATAAGAACTGACCACTAAATTTCTATTTTCTCTTCAAAATGTCTTTAAAAAGGCTAGTTTTTCAGGGTATAGACCACACCTTAATAGGACCTTGTTGTAAACAATGTTTAGATGTATCTGGTAGATTCCACATTTCTATTATTTTTTACCTTGACGACTGCAATATCCCCAACTGATGTGTCAACCCATTCTGTAAGGCTGGCAGAACGCTTTATTAAAGATGTAACCTGTATCATGCCATGGTCCTGTTAAATGCCTTCCTACATATAATTCCAGCTCTATGTCTCTTGTGCCTCAATGACACTTGTGTACTTTTTTCCCATTTTTCACCTCAAATTTTACTCTATGGTAATAGGATACCATGTGTAGTCACACACTCACTCACACACACACACACACACACACATGCATATATTGAAGGTGTGTTTGTTTTTAAAAGGATTCTCTCTTTATGTAGGTAATTTATTTACCTCAATGTCAGGCTATCTCTGATTAACAATTTCTATTTAATATTGGATTCTGAGAAGCTCTACTATTCTATATCAAGATTAGTTTATAAAAACAGATAGAGTAAATTGAAAGATGAAAACTACTTGTATTGTCACATCAGTAGAACACACTAGAAGCCATGACATTTAATTAAAAATTCCAGTCTTGGTCGCACACATTATTGTTCCTCAATGATGTCTTTGTGATGATATCTTTCAGAATGGAAAAGTGGAAAGATAAAGTGGTTTGTTTTCATTTGTAATGTCTATAGCTACTATTTATCAGTACGTTACTTTACTTTGGAAACTAAGCTTTCTAATCTGTAAAATGAGTTATGCTAACATATGTCCTCTTAGGTTGTTATGAAAATTAGTGCTGTTTAATATGAAGAATGATGTACAGTTCCTGACAAATAATAGATATTCAATAAATAGTTGATATGATTATTCACCATAACTTAAGGGATTGATGGCAGAATTAAGAAGATTAAAGTAGCATATAAAGAGATTTCCTTGAACAATTATGGTTGGTTTTAAATAAATTATTCTGAAAATAAGATAACAACAAGGATAAGTGACAATGTCCAATAAATGAAGAGTATGTGAGATGAAAACATTATGTTTTGCCTTGCAGTGGGTTAGAATCTTGTGTCCACTCCCCTGCTGGTAATGATGAGTTAAATAAAGATAAAATTTAAATCTGATGAATATTTACCCTTGTATCATCACTGATTATGCTACTAGATGAGACTAGATAAAATAACATCAATTTATATATGACTAAGACACTAAAACTCTTTGTTTGAAAAAGGAATACAAATGTATAGGGAGTACAAGTGTGCTATGATGAAATACGTCTTTCTGTTAAAAAAAGATAGGAAGTAAAGTCCAAATCTCTTTTACTAGCTTAACAAAGAAGTTGCACAATGATTTAGAGCTCTAGGTAGTATGACTTCAATATAAATAGAGAAAAATAACAAATTTAAGTAAAATTACCAACTTGAATTTTAAAAGTTCTATATCATACTTCAGAGGATGTAATTTCTGAATTCTGGGCACCTTAAAACAGTATTTTGTACAAATAACTTTTCTGAGGATGTTTTTCAATAACAGAAATATATATTTTCTTATTGTTTCCCATGCTGGACAGGTTGGAAGGACTAATTGACTGAGGAATGCTGTCAACTCACCACTAATTCACAAGAATATTTACCTCTGAGATTTGGTTCATGTGCTTAGAACATTCTCAACTGTTATTTTTTGTCCCTTTTTTGAGAGGGGAAGGGGAGATGTCTGGCTAGCTCTAATTCGACCTTCAATACCAAGATCCCAGAACAAAGTTCTCCAGAAAATCTTTCTAGAATCTTGAGATAAGTTTACTGTGTTTTCTTTGCTTACAAAGCATAGTGCGTGTCAGTCTTACACTGTAGAGTCCTCAAAACCAGGAAACATACCTCATTCATATCATATTAAATCTCAGGACATAGAAGAGTACTTCATATGTTATATGCATTAAAAATAGTTCTACTTAGATTATTTAATATTTTAAAATTGACAACCCATTTATTTGTGATACAATAGAAAACGTTAAAGTCTTTCTGATCACAGTAAATCAAAAAGGCAGACCCCTCGATTAAGCACCCTCAGAATACAATCCCAATGTCCTCTCCCAGCTTCTGCAGGTACATTCTGCCCAGACAATGGAGTATTTTGTGGTAATAAACATTCTCCTCCCCTCTTATCAGGTGCTGCTTATGGCCAGCTAGGTTATGTTGGTCAAATTTGCAGGAGAGGGCAGAGCATGAGTGGGATACATACTCTCCTGCAGGACAGAGGCTTCTACACTGACTTGAAGCCAGGGGGCAGGGTGATAGCTCACACCTGGGAGGAGTGGGCCACTTGTGCAGTTTTACAAGGTTCAGTGGAAACTGGGAATTTATGGTTTTTAGGAGTATTACCCCGGATTGTTCCCATACTGGTCCCACACTTTCCCAAGCTGGATCCTGGCCTTGGCAAAGTAGACTGCCTTGTTTGGTAATTTAACATTTTTTGTTGCTTGGCTATTCTGGAAATTAAGTCCTGGGTGGTATCCTCAGCTTCCTCTACCTTCTCCCATCAGGGGGTGCTACCAAAGAGACCCTCTAACTATCAAGTTTGCTTTAAGTTGATGATTAATTATTCTCACTTAGTTATTGATTTCAGTAGGTAGCCAATTCCATCATCCTTGGAGGTGTTCTCCCCTTCTATATCTCAAACATATGTCACATTCCTTTTCACTAATATGCCCCTTCCATTTACCACTGAACAATGGGGTCACCACCTTTTTTCCAGGCACAGTGTACTTCACCTATGACCACTGACAGTAGTCTCACTGCCACCCAGGCAGTGTATGATCCTGCTCCCAAGTGCCTATCTTTGAAACTTCATCCTCTGAATGCCTGCTTCCCTATGAAGCCAACTCTGAGGTAGATTTTAGTGTTCAGGGTATTAAGGAATGCCCGTATGATCAATACCTGAGGAAGGAAAGGTAAGAAAGCAGGAGTGGGCAGAGAAAGAAGTAGAGCTTCAATAAAAGCCCAAGGACAAATGTGACTGAAACACAGAGAACTCTGGAGGTAGAATGATCTTTCAGATATGCCCCAAGATAGGCTGAGATGGCCAGACTCTGTTCTACTTCAACAGTTAGTGATTGCATGTAGACTGCCACTGGAAGGGGTGTGAACTGGAGGGAGACAGCTTTCTGAAACACAGGCATTAATAAAAAAAAGAGTCAACAGGTGAAAGTTGTTCCAGTAACCAGACAACAAAGTTCCCCATTAAGGGCTATGTCATTGCAACAAAGAGCAGTAAACACTGTGGTAACTAAAAAAAAAGAAAAGAAAAATAAATTTATAACAAAGAAGCTAGTTGAGAGAATTATTAATAAACTAATACTTGATAACACCTGATGAAGGCAAGAATGTAGGATAACATAAACAAATAGAAAACAAATACTAAGGTGGCAGTTTTAAAATCATAGATATATCAGTAAATGTGCTCCATGTAAAGAGAATAATATGCCAATTAAAATTTAAACAATATTGGAGTTGATTTGACAATGTAAATATATACCTCTTAAATGTAAAGAAATAGAAATTAAAATGTTAGTAGTTGGAAAAATGTATGCCAAAAAACACTAAACAAAATATTTTAATTAGAATTAAGGGAAAAAATCAGAAAACTAGAAATATTTTTATAACTTAAAAATACTAGGACATAAGGAAGATATAAAAATTATGAACTTCCAATCACCAAATAGCAGCTTCAAACTACAGGAAGCTAAAATTGACAGAAAAAAAAAAAAAAAAAAAGAGAAATAGGGGCTTCCCTGGTGGCGCAGTGGTTGAGAGTCCGCCTGCCGATGCAGGGGACTCGGGTTCGTGCCCCGGTGCGGGAAGATCCCACATGCTGCGGAGCAGCTGGGCCCGTGATCCATGGCCGCTGAGCCTGTGCGTCCGGAGCCTGTCCTCCGCAACGGGAGAGGCCACAACAGTGAGAGGCCCGCGTACCGGAAAAAAATAAAAAATAAAAAAAAATAAATAAATAAAAAAAAAAATAAAGAGAAATAGGCAAACTCACAATAATAGAAGTATAATTTAGTACATTTTTCATAGTAAATGATAGAATATGCAGATAAAATATCAATTTAGAAAGATGTATTTGATATATTAAGATATTTTAATTTGACTGACATATCTGGAACACTCACCACATAATGCAGAATACACATTATTTTCATGTGCAATTTAAACGTTTACCAAGGTAAGCCATATACTAGGCTATAAAGTAAGTTCTAACACATTTCAAGGAATTGAAAATATATAGAGCTGTCCTCTGACTATACTATGTGTAAGCTGGGATTAAATATTTAAAGATAGCTAAAGAAAGTCATCCTACATTTGTAAATCAGCAGTACACTTCTAAAAAACTATGATCAAATAATAATTAAAAATAGAAATTAAATTGTTTTACTGAATTATACTAAAAGCACAGTATTTAATATATGTGGGAAACATTTAAAGCAATACTTACAGGAAAATGTATAGTACTAAGTTTAGATTTTAGAAAAGAATATCAATGGTCTATGATAGAGCACAAAGAGTTAGAAAACAGGGAAAAATAAAGAAAATAGTAAAAATCTGTAACGTAGAAAAAATAACACTACTGAGAAAATCCATGAAACCAATGTTATTTCTTTAAAAAGCTAATAAAATTGTTAATCCCCTAGTAAGAATGATCAAAATAAAAGGTAAACACAAACAATATTAGGAATGAAAAAGGAACGTCACTACAGATCTTTCAAATATGTATTGAATAGATAGAGTACTTTATGAAAAATGTCATGCCAAAAAATTTGAAAATATAGGTGAAATAGCTGAATACCTTAAAAAGCACAAGTCATAAAAATTACACAAAAACATGAAAAAACTGTTCTATATCTAAAAAATAAATTAAGTAGGGGCTTCCCTGGTGGTGCAGTGGTTGAGAGTCCACCTGCTGATGCAGGGGACACGGGTTCGTGCCCTGGTCTGGGAAGATCCCACATGCCGTGGAGCGGCTGGGCCCGTGAGCCATGGCCGCTGAGCCTGCGCGTCCGGAGGCTGTGGTCTGCAATGGGAGAGGCCACAACAGTTAGAGGCCCACGTACCGCAAAAATAATTAATTAATTAATTAAGTATCTGATTAATAGCATCCCAATGAGTAAAACTCCAGGCCTAGATGGCTTCATGTATATTTTCTCCTCATGTTTCAGAAACAAAATGCCAATACCATACACAGTCTTTTTCTCTTAGATAAATGTGAGGAGAGGGCAGTTTCCCACTCTTTTATTAAATAACTATAATGTTGATACCAAAGCATGATGAATACATTAGGAGAGGGAAATCATATACCAATATTTCTTATAAAGATACAAAAATTTTAAAGAAAATATTATCAAATCAAATCTAACATAGCATACCATGGCCAAATTTTTTCTAGTATGTTTATTTTAACATTTCAAAAATTGATGTAATTTATCACATTAAGACAAAGAAAAATAAAATGATCATACTGACAAATAATAAAAAATTATTTGATAGAATTCAATATACATGTATGATGAAACAAAAGTTTTAGCAAATTAAAAGCAGAAGTGAAATTCTTATGCTCATAAAGTTACCTTAAAAAAAACTATATGATATAACCTGAGTAATGGTAAAATATAAGTTTTACCCTGATTGGAGGGTGAGAAAAAATATCTTAGGTTCAATATTCAATGGAGAACATATCCAGGGCTAAAAGGCCAATAAATCAAAATTATAAACAGAAAAATTTAAAGAAAAGTTGACATTTACATGTGCACAAATATGTATATCAAAATTTTTTTTTAAATCCTGAATATAAACTGCTAGAATTCATAATTTTTTTAGCTGCTGAATCTAAAAATCAATTTATAAAAATAAATTGTATTTCTAGGTACCAGCCACACAAAGTTGTAAAATAATATTATAAACAGTATTTAATTTAATATCATGAAAAAAACATCAGAAAGCTAGTCATAAATTTAACAAAATCTATCCAGTACCACTACAGAAAAACTACAAAAGATTACTGAGAGAAATTTGAATAGACCCAAACAAATGGAGAGATATACCACTTCCAAGTATTGGAAGGCTTGAAAGAAGGCAATTCTCTCCAAATTAGGCAACCAAATCACTGCAGTAACAATCAAAATTCTACAAGATTTTTTTAGGGAGGATGGAAAAATTTGTTACCTGACTCTAAAATGTATGGGGAAATTAAAAACCAAGAATAGCCAAGATAATAGTGAAAAAGAATAAAGCTGCACTTTTACTATGTTGTATCAAGTAGTTATAAAACCAAAGTAATTAACTTAGTCTGGTATTGGTGCAAGAAATCAGAAGAGACATTGGAGTTCAAGTTCCATCAAAATGGAGAAACTTGAAAATCATCCTAGACACTCATTCAAGAAAACATGAAAATGCCCTATGAGTAAGGAATATACTTTAGCAACAGGACAAAATAAGCAGACTCAACTAAAACAAGTGTTAAAAGGATTCACATGTTCCAATGGCAAATTTAACTACCCACCAACAAAATTTTCAACCAACTCTAGATGAAAGTCACATAATCTAGAGCCTACACAACATAATCTGTGCAATGACAGGCACACAATAAATATTAATTATAGCAATACTATCTAGACATGGAAAGAAGAAAAGAAGTGACTATTAATTGAGAGGTAAAATAATGAATATAAACAGACCCACATAGAATACAAACTTTAAACTTATCAGTTGAAGACTTCAAAGTAACCATGTTTACTATATTTAAGAAATGAGATTCTTTTAAAAAAACAGCATGGAAACACAAAAATGGACCATGTTTTGGAAAAGCTACATACATTTCAAACTTTTTGCCAATTTGAAAACAGAAATGAAATGTATACATTCCTTGAACATAACAATGTATTACAATAAAGAAGGAAACCCAAATAGTCCTTTATCTACTGAAGGTATTGAATTTATAATTTAAAGCCTTACCAGAAATAAAGCTCCAGGCACAAATAGTCCAGTGCATTCTAAGCTAATGAATTCTTTCAAACATTCATGAATGACTATTACCATCCACCCATAAATTTTCAAAAAGCCAGACACAAAAGAGTATATATATTTTAAAATTTATTTACATAAAGTTCAGGAACAAACAACTATTCTACAGTGATAGAATTGAGCTCTATGCATGTATATACATACATAAAAAATACACATATTTTTTAAAATGCCCAGTAGAACACATACAAAATATGGGTGATAATTATAGAGCAAGGGACTTGAGTAAGTATACTACTGATTTGATTGGTACAGGGAACTTCTCAAGACAACTTTAGGAACTAGCTGTTACGGGAGATCATAGATTTTCAGTGGCATAATTCCATATGATTGTATGGCTTTCTCTTGCAGTGCTCAGTGATTCTTACATAGGGAAGGTAAGACTAATGGTTGCATTGATCCAAAGCTGAATAGGTAAAGGTAGGTGCTCTGGAAGCTTAATGGATAAGGCAAGGAGGGTTATTAAAGTGGCGAGTCTAGGCCGGAGAGGGAAGAAAGGAAACTTAATTGGGATGAGTGATCCAGAGACAAGAGCTCTCAATGAAGAAAAAATGTACAGAAATTTTAGCAAGGCATGTGTATGTCTTGTAGTGTGGATCCCACCTACCTCTGCAGCTGTGCTCTATAAGGGTACCTTGGTCTTAGTCCTGCTAAATGACAAATGGAAGGCCATTCCATCCCTCTCTGCCTATGTTCACCTGGTCTTTTCTTCATTTCAGGCAGCAATCCCCTCCAAGATACTCCCTCTTCTACAACTATGCACACTTCCTTCTCTCAAATCTATGTGATGACCAAGTCCTCCTATGTCTAGGACAGTGTGGGATACAGTATAGGCCTGCAATGAATGGTTGGTTGGATGAATGCAAGTATGAATATAAGTGCATGTGTATTTTTTATTTTCTTCTTTTCCTTCTTATTTTTTGTGTGGTTGGTTCTTCAAGTAATACACTTAACAATTAAGCTGAAATTCTCATGTTCATTAGGGACTATTTATGAAATAAAAATGTGATTATAAACAAGCGAGAAAAATGAATTTCCAAAGCAATTTTCCTGTACTTTGAAAACATCTTTACATTTTAATTAGAGCTCACATAAAAGCTGAACTACTACAACATTGAATATTGTAGTCACCACTCTCATTAAAAGAGTTATTAAGTTCCTAATTAGATGGGTTTATGTTCTACATATTAGCAAAACATAAACAGCATTCTCATGTAGGACTGTATAATCTAAAATAAACTAATTACACGTGTACCTTCATGCATGTATGCCCCTTTTTCATGTTGCATCACCTCTCTTGGATGACCTTTCCCACCCTATATGCTTACTAAAACCCTATTCAAAATTTAGCCTCAAAAACAAAAATTTATAGATTTCCCTGACCTTCCTTTGATCTTCATATTTAAACTCTAAACATTTTTTTCTCTTTCTCTTTGTAAGTCTTACAGATGTGCTTAACTAACTAGCAATAGTATCTGGCATAGAAATGAGGAGAAAAGTAGCTGGACAATAATTTAATTTTAGGGATTCCAAGTATATGTATAAATTAATTTGTATAATAATATCAATAACAACTAGCACTTTGCAACATGCTAGGTATCATATCTGTAGTTCTCATAAGAATCTTTTGGTTTACATTTTATTTATATCTCCATTCAAGAAATGATGAAACTGATTTAGAGAGAGAATGAATAATTTTCCACGGGTTCTGTAGCTGGCAAGTAACAGCTCCAGGGTCTGAACCTGCTCTAAACGGCACCAAAGCCTATATTCTTTCTACCACATCTCATTGCTCCCCTAGAATCCAAATGTAGCTTCTTGAAATATCTACACATATGTTCTTGTGGAATTGAAATTTTGATAAGCATCTGTGATGGGCAAAATAATGATGAACAAAGATGCCCATGTTCTGATCACTGGAAGCTGTGTATATGGAATCTTACATGGTAAAAAGGACTTTTCAGCTGTGGTTAAGGATCTTGAGATGGGGCAGATATATTAGATTATCCAGTGTCCCCAAGCAATCACAAGGGTTTTTATAAAAGAGAAGCAAGAGATCCAGAGTCAGAAAGATTTGAAGATGCTACATCCCTTGGCTAAGAGCCAAGGGATGCAGGTGACTTCTAGAGGCTGAAAAAGACAAAAGAACAAATTCTCCCTAGAGCATTCACAAAGAACTCAGAAGACATCTTGATATTAGTCTAGTAAACCCTCTGACTTCTGACCTCCAGACCTTTAAGATAATGAATTTATCATTATCATGCATACAAAATTTTGTTACTTTGTCCACAAAACTAGTCCCAGACCCTCATACAATGTAGAGTTTTCACCTTTCAAAGCTGTTAATGATCATGTGAGCTGTGGCACCACAATTTTTTAAAACTATTGTTATGAAACCCAAAATGCTTCCAGTAGTTTATACAATTTTCAGAAAATAAATAAATAAATAAATTTTAAAAAGAAAATAATTTTAGGGAGGTGAAGCATAGTAAGGAATACAAAAAACAATATTTCTGAATACAAAGCAATATTTCCTTGCTTTGTCCTCAAAGAAAGGTTGTATTTATAAAATGCTACACAAAAAAATGTCATAATATTTGAGATGCTGTCAAAGGGATACTTAATTATAGCAAAATAATTATGGTAATTATGGTAAAAGATGGCAATGTGTTTTTTCAGGTCATGTCTTTTCTGTTTTCTTCAAAGATCATTTAAAATTAATTTGATGTTATTTGAATTAAACAATTGTAGCATTGGAAGTCACATACTTGCTTTCACATCCTAATGTGTTTTCATTATATTTTTCTTTAAAAGTCAACATATTTTCAAACTTATCTTTTATAAAAATACCACTGAATGGTAAATTTCAATAAAGTTTTAATCTAATAATATGGTTATCCTAGATTTCATAAATAAGTCAGGAATTGAGTGTGTCTCACTGTTTTAAACGTAGATCAATAGTGATTCTGTTGATATTTTCTGCAATTTGGATACTGATCGAAATAGTAATTGCAGCAGGAAAGTAGAACAGAAACAGACTGTAATATCATATATATTCATTGACTCTATATATAATTGTTGAGCACAGTGCCAGGTATTGGGAGATACTCGTGACTAAAAATATGAGTAGTTTCTACCCCCATAGTTAACCACTTTACAAGCTGGTAGATGGAAGATATTAACTAAATGATGGCACAGAGAAATGTGGAAATGCCAATGTTGAAATCATGGTTAAGGAGAAATGAATAATATTATAAGATCTTGAAATAGGGACACCTTTTGAGCAGAGCTCTAGTCAGGTATATCAGGAAAACCTCAGCACAGATGAGAAGAAAGGTAGTTCCCAAGCAAGAAAGGGAAGCAAAACCTCTCCAGGCAGCGGGAAACTGTACAAAGATAATAGACATTTGAAGAGAATGAGGGACAGAGAGATGGTCAGTCCAGCAGGAGTCAAGAGATTGCCAGGGAAATGAGGCCAAAATGAGGGAGTAGTTAACTAGGTAAAATACTGCTAAAGGGTAGACAGTGATGAGAATCTGAGATCATAAATAATTTTGCAGAAGCTGCTTCATTAACTGCTGAACAGAAGAATAGCATGAAACTGAAATACAGCTAAGAGTAAAAGGTGAGGAAACAGAAACATCAATACCATATTGATTACTATTGTTTTGTAATATAGTTTCAATTCAGGGAGAGTGATGTCCCAGCTTTGTTGTTCTGTCTCAAGATTTCTTTAGCTATTTGAAATCTTTCATGTTTCCATACAAATTTTAAGATTGTATTTTCTATTTCTGTGAAAAGTGCCATTGGAATTTTGATACGGTTTGCTTTTAATCTGTAGATTGTTCTGGGTAACATAGACATTTTTACAGTATTTATTTGTTCAACCCATGAGTATGGAAAATCTGTCCATTTATTGGTGTCTTCAATTGCTTTCATCAATGTTTTCTAGTTTTTAGTGTTCAGGTTGTATTTCTAAGTATTTTATTATTTTTGATGCAATTGTAAATATAAGTGTTTTCTTAAGTTCTCTTTCTGCAAGTTCATTGTTAATGTATAAATATGCAACAGATTTTTGTATATTGATTTTACACCATGCAATTTTACTGAATTTGTTTATTAGTTTTAAAAGTTTTTTGGTGGAGTCTTTAGAGTTTTCCATGTATAAAGTCATGTTTTTATTCTTTCCGCTTTGGATACCTTTTCTTTCTTTTTTCTGCCTAATTGCTCTGGCTAGAACTTCCAGTACTAAGAATGGAATTTGACCACTATCTTACACCATCCACAAAAATTAACTCAAAATGAATTAAAGACTTGAATATAAAACCAGAGCTATAAAATTCCTAGAAGAAAACATAGGTGGTAAGCTCCTTTATTGTTGTTAGCAATACTTTTTCGGATATGACTCCTCAGGCAATGGCAACCAAAGAAAAAATAAACAAATGAGACTACATCAAACTAAAAAGCTTCTGCACAGCAAAGGAAACCATCAACAAAATAAAAAGAAAATTTACTGAATGGGAGAAGATATTTGCAAATCATATATCTGAAAAGAGGGGATATCAAAATATATAAAGAACTCATAGCCATCATTAAACAGTCTACAGGTAACAAATGCTGGAGAGGACCTACTGTATAGCACAGGGAACTCTACTCAATATTCTTTAATGACTTATATGGGAAAGAACCTGAAAAAAAATGGATAGATGTATATGTATAACTGATTCACTTTGCTGTACACCTGAAACACAACCTAGTAAATCAACTATATTCCAATAAAAATTTTGAAAAATATATATTAAAACTTACACATTTAAGGATTGAACCAGCTAATATAGTGAAATTCCCTTATTAAACTCAATGCATTGCAATATTTTTACTAAAATTCTATTCTTTTATGTTTTAATTTGAAGGCTAAATGAGAATTCGGTGAAAATTTGGATTTGACTTTGGCAAAAAACTGTTCTTTCATTATAAGAAAAAAACACACACACACAAACACACATATGCAAATCCAAGATACTTTATGGTGTATTTGATTATACCAAGGTTATCAATACCCTCTTCTGAAATGGGAAATTTCAAGATAGTAAGTAATTAGTCTGTGTCTTATAATAATGTAGAACTAGAATGGGCCATTTGCTATCTTGAAGTACAAAAAAAAAAAAAAAACCCAAACAATAAACATAATGTCAGATGTTTAGAACTCAGAAACCATATTTCTTTGTCTCAGGAAGCCATTTCCTCTAACATACTAAAACTTTCAATAGTTTAAGAATCTCTGGTCTACTTATTCAAGTCGTAAGATTTATTTGTGACAATTATTCTGTCATATAATCATCTGAAAATTTTGATCAGTCTGCCAAATAGCTCTTAAGGGAGAGAAATTACTTTCATTTCCTAAAGCTTCCATCTGGGAGCTGCACAAGTGCTTAGAGCAAATCAGGAAAGAAAGCGCTCTTCTCATCAGCTCCAAGGAGTCTGTCCTGGGTTCCTCTCACTACTTGCTGCTGGGACCAGAACTAAGATGTGTCCCAAGGAAGATGGGGGGTTCCACAAGTCTGCTGTCACTGGGAGAACATTACTATTCCTGTTTTCCCTTTAGGTCCGTTCATGCTGCCCTCAATATACCAATCTTTAGAATACACAGTCAGAAGGAATGGTAAATCCTTCTATTGCCATAATCTCAAGACTTGCTCTAACATGTGCCACAGAAATAATCTTTCATCACGTAAAAGAACAGTACAATCCTGTTGACAAAGACCCCATGACAAATGACTCAAGATTGGCACAGGTCTTGGTTATTTTTTTCTTCTATTTAGATGCCTTGTACAAATATAAAAGCTTTTTATCCTCTCTGATAAAATTTTATCTTTAAAATTATTGGAATGTTTGCTGGAAGATGGGCTTTCTAGTACAAGTCAATGAAACACTATTTTGACTGTCATGGAAATTCAAGTCACCAAAGTGGCAAAAGAAGATGTTAAAGGCGAATACAGAAGATTACGTAGTTGTGAAAAAAACTTAGCTCTCTTAATAATGAAAATACTGAGTTTTCTCAAGTAATCCAAGATCTGATAAAGACAACATGAAGCACAATAAATTATTTTGATAAGAAAATCTTTGCTGTCTAGGCAGATTACTTAAAAGGTAAAGAAAAATCTTTGTTTACAATTTCATGATAAGAACAGACCAATAATCTAATAAAACTTTGTCTTTTTAACAGACAGAAAACAAAATTTTAATTTTTCAAAAACTTAATTAAATCCATTCCAATCTGAGCCAGTTTGACCACACATAAAATTCCGTTCCCAAGATTTCTTTTCCACAAAGCTACAAGTTTTTAAAATATCCATTCAGATTTTGTCCTATGTTTTTCATTTTTCTCATTCCAAAACAGTCATTTTATTTCCCTTACCTACTTTTCATACATGATCATTTCTTTTATCCTGTTATTTCTAAGTAGTTTTAACTACATATATTTATTAGAATTCTTAATCCCTAGAATCCTTTATGCCTAGTGAAAACTAAGAAGTAAGTGATTGTGGACTGTAACACTAGAATTCTGTGAATTGGCAAATTCATAAACACATTTCAGAATTTTTAGAAATATATTCTTCCTCAGAGTAAATTTTTAATGTATCATAAAACACGTTTACTAATAAAACCAAATATTTTAGTTCCTCTGTAAATGGAAGCCAAAGGTAGATAAACCTGTATTCAGTAGTTAATGTGTCAGTATTTTATCTTATTTGAAAATGATCTAGATATTCAAAGAATATCTCCCATTTAATTTATCTCAGTGTAACTTGAAGGTTTCAAATTACCAAAAAGATTTGGAAACTCTTTTTAAGTAGACCTAACATAAAGCATAATTATGGTTGAAAAAATCATTTATAAAGTTTTATCTTACATATATTTAATTTACTAATTAAAAATTGTGTTTATTTGTAAAAATTTCACATTAAACAGCTAACCATTATCTTATCTTTTGTGTAGACAAATTTTATAACAGAGATAACATGAGCTTATTTGACTTTTAGTAAGCCTAGGTAGAATAAAAATTATATGTCTACATTATATTTATTACTGATAACTCTAAATACATGTCTATTTTAATTAAACCAACAAAAAATCTAGCTTTTATTTATCAAAGATTATTCTAAATCACGTGAACTTAAAAACATTTGGGTTAGTTTTTATTTTTGAGACTGCTTAATTTATATAGCACTGGTTTACCTTTAAGTCAATTAAATAGAGCTCTTTACAAATTAATTTTGGCAATAGCATTCAGAGATAGAAACACATCACACATCTATAACATATACACACAGACATACATAAACAGATGCAAACAGAGACCTTACAGCTTTCATTTAGAAAATTTAGCCATAAGACAGGTATGATAATGCAAAACTTAGCTTGGAAGAACAGCTGGATACACATTGTTTTTCTGACAGATGGAATAAGTTAGGGTTATCTTCTCACATGGCTTAAACTTTTTACTAATATTTTTGTTGTAGATTAAAAAAATTTTTCATTCATCTAGTTTCCAGGTAGCCTCCTTTTTTCCCCCTAATTTTAATTTTAGTTTTTCCTTGGTTGTTTAATGGAATAACAGGTACTAGTTTACTGGAGAAGCTCTGGGAGTCTTATCAACACTGGAAGGTGCCAACAGGAGGCACCACTAACTTGGTGGACTTTTGTTTATAGTCTTATAGTCTCTTCAGAGTGTAAAGAAATTTCAGATAAAGGATCAACAGACTGCGAGTATTCAGGTAAAGAAAGATAGAGTGGAGTAGTAGGAGTCATATCAGACTTTTAGTTTTAGGTACCTCTTGTGTCTTAAATTTTTTTTAGCCTTTTGCAATGAATCTTCCAATGAAGCTATTTTGGAATCTTGAAGACTTTTGGAGGCTCCTGCTTGCCAATTAAAATAGGTATCTCCTTCTGTTTGTCTGATTGGGGAACACTTATTTTCAAGTGCACTTCTTAAATGAACTATCTTTACTAACTGGAACATTCCCCATGATGACCATTGCAATTCTAGTTTGTCTTAGTAAGATTTTGCCATTTTTGTAGATGTCTACAGCTTCTAAGACCCCAGTTCTTAGACATAAAATATGCAGGTGTGCCGGAGGTTACATACCTTATTCTTTGTAAGTTGAGGATCCTATTCCTTTAGCTAAGCTTAGGGTCTCTTGGAGGATTAATACCTACGAAGGATATGCCACTGGGTAGGGGATTTTCTGGTGCTTTATAATATACCTTGTTGTATGGAAATTTTCTTCAGTTTGGTGGGTAACCTAGTGCAAATCTAACCCATTCAGTGACCAACTTAACCCAGCAAGGGAGCCTTAGAGTTATTACCACCTAACTATAACAAATTTTAAGTGCTCAACTAGTGCCCACCAATATTGTGTCTTTGGTTTCCGAGAATCCCATAAGCAATAGATTTGCTATTTATTTCATAAGATTTCATTATAGTAGCAGACTTCCTGCTGGCTTTTAATAGTCAAACTTAGGCCTACTTAGATTTTGATGTGCTGTTGGTCAAAAAGACTCCAAATATCTTGTCTTATTTCCCCAAGTCCCCCAGCAGTTTATGCTATGGACGTACCTCAAAGTTTTGTGAGTCTCCTCACAGCTGCTATGTTGCTTGCTTTAGACTGAGAGGTACCCATTATTTCCTCTTGAAGTAACCCTCCTGAATTCAATCAGATTTACTGTTTCTAGATGCCTGAGCACAGTTCCTGAGACCTGTCAGGAGCTACCTCTCAAAGGCACTTACCTTGCAGAAGAGTTCTGTCAAAAACCCAATTGTAGGCCACTAAGTACACCATAAAAATCTAGAGCCTCTCACACATCTATTTTTACCCTGTGAAAAATCTAGGGTCTCTCACACCACATTTTCTACCTGGAAGGATTATGACAAACAAACTAAAAGAGCTCAGAACACAAAATATTGATAAGTAAAGCTTACCGAGGATTCCAGAGAGCAGCCGAAGAGGCTCAACAAAAAAGGGCTCTGAGGTACTTACAGGTGCGTGTAGGAGCCTTCCCCAGAATCTTTAGTAGCTGTCTTCAGGTCCCACCTCTTTGACAAAATTGTCAAATGACAAAACTAAAACAATTTAGTAATGAATTTGATGTCCTTTATTCAAGGGAAAGCAATCCATAAATTGAGGGAGTACAACACCTTGTAAGCAGTAGAGCACTGTTCTCCAGGGATTTGGGACAACATTTTAAAGAGGTGAAGAGGCAATATGGAAATAGGGCATGGTTGGCTAGGAGGTCAGAGGTTTCCTGAGAAGGCTAGCAGGTCCTATTTCCTAGAGTAAGGTAAGCTAGCTAAAGCTGAGTTAGGTGGATTGTGATTGGCGTATATTAGGTTTTTCTGACAGGTGTTTTCCATAAGTGCAGACTCTGGGGCAGCTGCCATTTTGTGGGTCCTGATATACAAATTAACTGTTCTGGCCCCATGTGTAAAAGATCCTCTGATGATTCTCAGTGCTCTTTTAAAAACCTGAGTAATTATCCTAAGAACCTATTTCAGAGACGTTGGAGTATATGTCACATATAAGATATGTGATTTTCAGTGAGATACAGAAATTTGTAGAAAGCTACGAAACTATGAAAGTTTTAAAAAGATCATTGTGCTGATAATCACAAGAGAAAGAAGGCTCAGAATTCTTAGGAAGTATTTCCTCCAAAAGACACAATAGTATCAGATTTTTACTGAACCAGTATGGTTATGCTTTGGAAAGACTCATATATCAAGGGAGAAAGTTGAAACCGGCCTTTCAAGGACTTAGAATCACAATTATTGACTTAGTTGAAATTGTTTCTGTGCCTTCCTATCTTTCAAATATGTGCACATGTGAGACAGTGATTGGACACACCACTCAGTATTTTTATATTTGGTAAGAGCACCAAAAGATTTTGCCTACTTTTCTAGGACAAGCTTCACACTATGCAGAGCAATTTCAATATTAAGGCTGATCATCTGTCCAGAGATGGCCATTAAACTCACAGACCAAATCTGAAAAACATTTGTAAGTATTTAGCTACTCCTGAATAGCTTTCACAGCTAGCTAAATTATTTTCTCCAAGTGGTAATTGTTTCATTGTCCCAAGACATTTAAGGCTATTAAAGTCTAATGACCCAAGTCTTGTTTTTCCTATAAAGGTGGAAACTTTTTTTGATGCTTTAGCTTTTCCTTTATTTGTGTTTAACTGGCTACCAGTTTTACAAAATACACAATTATATCTATCTATAGAGCACAAATCCAATAAATTCAGTGAAGTCATGGGTTTGGAAAAGTTATATTTTTGATTCATTATTGACTTTACTGAAAATGTTTTATATACTGAAAATAGTCATTTTCATGTTCAAATGCAAGAGGTAAGGGTACAATCAAGTGATCTGAAAACCCACATTTAGCACTCCTATTTTTGTGGTTTATTTTACTACTAAGATTTTTAGTGTGTACTTTACCAAAGATTTTTGGCCTATTTTGGTAAAACCCTTTGTCACAATCTTGAAAAAGTGGTATTCTCTGGATACCATTTTATGATTTTCAGCTAATTATTTTCATCTAATTACTCTCTTATAAGAGTACAAATATGGTACAGACTTCCTTATTTGCATTTTTCCCCTCTATGGAACACTTTGTTTTCCATCCTGTGAGAAAACAATGTTATAAATGGTATTTAGCCAAATTAAAATTTAAAAGAAAACATGACAGAAGATTGAATGAATGAAAAAACAATTTTGTAATTACACTGGAAATCCATTTAAATTCTCCTTTTACTATGTTTAATTTTAGATATTTTAACTTTTTATGTAACACTAGCTCAAATATTGTCCTAACTAAAAAAAGAATCCAATGGACAAATGTAAATAAAATCACCCTATTATTAACCAAAGTAGCACAGATGAAAAATGAGGAAAACATAGAGTTCAAGCTAAATGCTACACTTCTGTATTTTTCCTGGAGAAAATAATCAGGAAAAAATATGCATGTTTATTCTTTCTTTTATGGGTTAATCATTTAAATTCTCATTAATAAAATTATCAATTTTGAGTGAAAACCAAATACACTCTAATTATACCCATTATATTTTATTAGCACCAGTAGAAAAGAACACCAAATCCAACATTAGCTTGAATTGTAAGGTATATTTATGAAAAATAGTTATATCTAAATTTTTAGAGCACTTTCTAAATCTTACTAGGCTGCTTAAGTTGAATGCTTATTATATTGCCTTAAGCTTATACAATATTTTTACTTATCATTCACTGTTTTGATGTTTGGAGAAAAAAGCATAAAGAATATTATTTTTAGCCAAATTCATTAGTTTTTTCCAATCACTTATTCTTATTTATTCAACAAAAGTTTACTTGTATTTCTACTAAGTGGCAGTTATCATATTGTTACCAAACTCAGGTTCGGCTGTTGCCACTCAAAAGCCAATACTCAAGAGACAAGTGTAGGTGGAAAGGAAAGGTTGGAGGTAGGTAATCTGCGTAGAAGGCAGACCCAAGTCCAAGAATCAACTTCAAAGATTCTGTGAGACAGTGAAAGTTTTTAAAGGGAGAAAGCAGAAGTTAATTACAGGTAATCATTTGGGGAGGGAGTCAGAGTCTTTGTTATCTTCTACTGTGTGCAGACTTTCTTCTCATTGGTTGGTGCTGAGGTAACAGTGCAGTGTTCCAGGAATCTTGTGCTCAGCCTGAAGTTACCACCCTCCACCTGTGTGGGGGCCTTAGTTCCTGCAAAAGAACTCAAATATATTGTTATGTATATTCCTTGAGGGGGAACCAGGACCCTGCTTTTTCCCTGAACTATTGTTTCTTGACTGTTCCTCCTCTGTTTCTTCATTCCCCTCCTTCCCTGATAAACAACTGTTTGAATCTGATCTTTGGAACTCAGGGAAGGTCAAGGAGGCTGAATGAATCTTATTTCCTACAAATAAGAATCAGGGGACCTGGAAAGCATTTGTACGTGGGAGGTCCCCACAGGGTCCTGCTCAATTTCAATATTAAATACTAAGTATATGTTGATGAAATAGAAAATGCTGCCATTTGAAATTAGTGACAAACCCATTATGATAATACAGTGAAATGACTTTAATACAATAAAAATATTTCAGTAATTTCAGACCAAGGCAGTTTTCACTTAGTGGTCAAAAAACACTACTTTGACAGGAGAAATACAAACAAGGAGTTAATGAAATTTTACTCTGGTGTTTGAGAAACCATAACTGAGACTTTGTGTGCAAGTTTGCAATTTTTTTTATAACTGGTTCAGCTGACATAATCAGCAAGAACTCACTATTACTAAACATGGAAACTCCAGTTTTAAAGTATGGCTAAAAAGTTAGACTTGCTTCCAATACCACATGGTTATAACAAGGTAAAAATTTCTAACATATGGTACAGCTTCTAAATGTGTGAGTTTAGGTTAATGTTGAAAATTAATCCTAACAATTGCCATTTTTCAATATTTGAAAATCTCACAAATAGGCCTGACAAAACAATACAAATTGAAGAATTCTGAAGAGGGAAGTTTCCTGAGGCACAATATGGGGAAAACTGACATAGCAGATAGCCACATATTTAATGGGCCTTAATATCCAGGTCCAATAGAAACAAATCATAAAATTTCAGTTAAAATTCCCACCATGTCTTCATTGGACTGTGGTTCTGAGGAAACTTCTGAGGTGAAAACAAAAGCTGTGTGAACATCAATTAAAATGGAAAAAGTAATTAGTTTTAAATGGCCAAGAAATCCCTATATATTTATAGGATGTTGTTATTATCCTCTCTTTAGGCCCATATTCTTGAAACTGAGCAGGGCCCTGCAGGACCCTCCCAGGTACAAAAGCCTTTCTGTGTCCCCTATTTATTTTTTGTAGGAAAAAGGCTTCAGCCTCCTAGACCTTCCCTGAGTTCCAAAGGGCAGATCCCAACAGTTACTAATTATGGAAGTGAGGAAATGCAAAATCAAAGAAAAAACAGTCAAGAAACAATAGTGAAATGATAAAGCAGGGTCCTAGTTCCTTTTCAATGGATATACATAATATTCTGACACCTATCTTTAAGTTCTATAGGAACTAAGGTCCCCACCCATGTGGAAAGTAACTTTAGGTTGAGCACAAGATTCCTGGAACACCACCTTAATACCTCACCACCAACCAATCAGAAGAAAGTCACACACCCTGCAGCCCTCACCCCAAATTTTATCTTTGAAAACTCGTCCCTGAAAACCACTGGGGAATGTGAGTCTTTTGAGCATGAGCCACCTGTACTCCTTGCTTGGCCCTTGCAATAAACCTTTCTCTGTGTTAAACTTTGATGGTTTGGCTCGTTTGCCCTCACTGTGCATGAAGCACACAAATTTGGGTTCGACAACATTCTTCATATATACAAAATGTCCATTGTGATATCCTACACTAATCAGAAATGTAATTGGTCCAATTTTCCCATTTCAATTAGACAGTAATGTAGCAAAATGCTCTTGTAAATACCATGGAATAAATATATCTATTTGCTACTATGACTAATGAGAAAACAGAGTCTGTGGCTTGTTGTTTTACATACGTATCTATAAATTCTATGTATATGTATATAACAAAATATATATGTTTATATATTTATATATAAATGTAAACATATGTTTATAAATAGACATGTGTATATGTATACACTTGTGTCAATCCAGAGACAAATCTACAAAACAGAAGACATTTATTTCAAAAAATGAATTCATTACTATTTCTTAACTCTATAATTTACCCCTAAAGTCTCTGAGGCCTT
Source organism: Aethalodelphis obliquidens (assembly GCF_003676395.1). Classification (NCBI taxonomy): domain Eukaryota; kingdom Metazoa; phylum Chordata; class Mammalia; order Artiodactyla; family Delphinidae; genus Aethalodelphis; species Aethalodelphis obliquidens. The sequence continues at coordinate 17,924,430 of NW_020837948.1, forward strand.
CAGAATTAGAGTAACTTTAAAGGTATTATTTTTTGTGTGTATTTTTTTTCCTATATTTAATTTCTTAAATCTAAAGCTACGACCCTAACCAATTTAATTCCTTATAAACACAAACTGGAATACTTAGATACACTTTTTGGGCTGGCTAACACTAGAGTATTACAAAACATAGATTTGAAATGGATTGCTAAAGTTTATTAGGTTTATTTTTTTCAACAGAAACAATAAAAAGTAAATATTTAAGAAAATGATTATCCATAAGGTTGTTGAATTTAAAAGTTAGAAGATGAGAATTAAATAAAAAACTAATTGGTATTTATGCATGTTTGTAAAGTTTTCTTCATTTAAACTGAATAAAATTAAAATATAAGAAGTGAAAAAAGTCATCTAAACTAAAACAGGGAATGCCTCCAGTCTCAGCACAAATGTATTAGTTGAAATAGAGTTTGGAGCAAACTGAAGAGGATAGCAGAAATGATACTAAGTTCCCACTCAAAGATATGATAAAATTTGTGGGAAGAAATTCCAAAAGACCTTCCAAACACTTTTCAACATAGAGTAATAAGAATTGTGTATGTGTGTGTTGTACAGAAGACATAAGATGATATCTTTTCCATCTATTTCATCAGGAATAGGGTAGTGGGACAAAAGGACAACAGGAAAAACTGCCAGACTACACACCACCATTTTTGCCTATTGACTTAGATCCCTAAATAAGAAAGATAAGATTGAACGGTAAGGGTGGAGAGCAGGTAACTGTGTAAACACCTTATTTATCAAAATTATAGTGGTAGGCCATAAGAAAGCTCTGAGTTGGAAGGTAGATAAAATAAATTTAAATTTAATTCTGTCATCTCACCCCAAAGTGAGTCAAGGCACACACTCACCACTTTGTGGATGGAAAGGAGTAGAGATGTTCAAACAATTTTGATAGTATTTAGAGAAACTCAAAGAAAAGTTTCACAGACTGCCATTAACCATATCCATAGGTTCTTCCCTCCCCTCACAGGCAGGTAAATGTCTGAATAATGACTATACAACAGATATTCTTCAGTAAAGTTATTAGTTATATTCAAATAGGACCTAGGTAAATATGGAGAGAGTCAAGAAGAACCCATATACATGATCTTCAGACAGACAGCTTATCTAGATATTAGTTGCTTCTGATCAAAAAATCAACAACAAAAACAAAAATGAGTAACAACAAAATAAATGGGGACTATGGATCATTTTCTATAGAAATGGGGAAAAGAGGCAAGAAGGAGGAAGTGTAGAAGCATGAGGAAAATTTAAAGTCTTGCAAATAATACATTTTTAAAATGCTTAGAAGTTAATGTAGCAATTAAAATATAATTTTAAACAATCTGTATTATCCACCACTGCCACCCCAATACTTAAAGAAAATGTGAAATCTGAAATATTAGATATTTGGAAAACTGAATGTAAAAGAGATAGATAATGAAGAAAATTATTAAGAAGAAAGGACATCAATGTCTGAGAAAAAAATCTAACAAGGATCCAGACATAATGAATAATTAGAAGACCACAGTTAGATTCAAAACACAAAAAATATCAATGTGATATATACAAAGCATATTTTAAATAATGTGTAGCCCTAACTTTTCAGGTGATTACATAGGGATAAAAGTAAATAACGTTGAAATTCAATTCAAGATGATGGAAAAATAATGGTATTCAAAACCAAATAAAAGAAATATGAATGAATAAATAGTGAGAAAGAGTTTAAAAACCAAAATATGACAAATCCTAGAACGGGAAAGGAAGTAAACGGTTGTATGGAAGTGGAAAGTAGATGACACATTGGATACAATGTAGAAAGAATAAACAACTTTAAGAAATAAAGAATAACAAGTAAAAAATCATCATTTTCACAAGAAATTAAAAGAAATATTAAAGAACATTACTTAAAGTAGTTAATTTAAGCATCTTGCTAAAAGTGACAAATATCTATGAGTAGGAAATGGGGAATGGCTTGACTACAAAGGACCAGTGTAAGAGAATTTGGGGGGCAATAAAATTGTTTTGTATTATGACTGTGGTGATGTATATATGAATATGTGAGTGTGTCAGAACTCATAGAACTCTAATGGCACAGTGGATTTTACTGTATATGAAGTTATAAAAACTTCAGCGAGGTGTGAGGAGAATCCCAGTGGAATACTAACTATAAAAAAACAGACTTACTGTATTACAAATAAATAACAAAACCACATTGATGGGGTGGGGAAGAAAAAGATAAAATTAACTGATCTGGGAAAACACTATTTTGATTGGAATCTTTAAAACTAAACACAAGGATACAGGAATAAAAGAGTTAGTGAGATCTGAATCATGGCCTGTGCTCCTCTACAAAAGTATTTGTCCTAGAGGGGCCACAATGACTTGGAGAAAGGAGCAACTTTTTCCAATTTGTAAAAACGAATTGTCACTTGTCAAGATATGTCCTTGGATAATCAAAAATTCTATATGGATAAAGGTGGTCTTCCATAAGAATGGGAAGAAAAGTTCATAAATCTTCATTTCATTGTGGTGTAGGAAAGACGATACAGGCATAAAAGCAATGGAAATATGATTACAGGAAGATATCAATAAGTTAATTATATCTGAAACTGCAATTTAAAGAAGTATTGGGACAAAACTCATAAAATTCCCTTAATTAAGTTGGGGTAACATATTTTTCTTCTTTGAAATTATCCATGCAAATTAGTAAATATAATTCTAAAATTAAGAACCTACTTAATTTTGTTTAACCTGATTCAAGTGTTGTACACAGAAAACTATTTGAAATAAACACATCAAGATATTAACAGGTGTTATACCTGAGTAAAGATTTATGGGGGATTGTGATTGTTTGCTTTCCTTCCTTTTTTCCTTTTCCAAATTTTCTACAATTTTCAGACAAAAATGAATAAGCTGAAGAATTTCTACCATCACAAATTAATTTTGGAAAAATATTTCCAAAATCGTATGTCTTTTTAAAAGAATATTATAATGTAAAGGTTTGAAACTTTTTATTGCCATATGTTATGGACTGAACGTTTGTGTCCTCTTCAGATTCAGTCACTCTTTGCAGATGACGTGATACTATATATAGAAAATCCTAAAGAAACTACCAGAAAACTACTAGAGCTCATCAATGAATTCAGTAACGTTGCAGGATATAAAATTAATACACAGAAATCTCTTGCATTTCTATATATTAAAAATGAAAGATCAGAAAGAGAGATTAAGGAAACAATCCCATTTACCATCACATCAAAAAGAATAAAATACCTAGGAATAAAACTACCTAAGGAGGCAAAAGACCTGTACTCCAAAAACTATAAAATGCTGATGAAAGGAATCGAAGATGACACAAACAGATGGAAAAATATACCATGTTCTTGGACTGGAAGAATCAATATTGTCAAAATGACCATACTACAGCTACATGTAAAAGAATGAAATTAGAACATTCTTTAACACCACACACAAAAATAAACTCAAAATGGATTAAAGACCTAATGTAAGACCTGATTCTGTAAAACACTTAGAGGAAAATATTGGAAGAACACTCTTGGACATAAATCACAGAAATACCTTTTACGATCCATCTCCTAGAATAATGGAAATAAAAACAAAAATAAAAAATCGGACCTAATTAAACTCAAAAGCTTTTGTACAGCAAAGGAAACCATAAAGAAAATGAAAAAAACAACCCACAGAGTGGGAGAAAATATTTGCAAATGATGAGACTGACAAGGGATTGATCTCCAAAATCTACAAATAGCACATGCAGCTCAATATCAAAAAAATAAACAACCCAATCCAAAGATGGGTGGAAGACCTAAACAGACATTTCTCCAAAGAAGACATACACATGGCTAAGAGGCACATGAAAAGATGATCAACATCGCTAATTATTAGAGAAATGCAAATCAAAATTACAATGAGATATCACCTCTCACTGGTCAGAATGGCCATCATCAAAAAGTATAGAAACAATAAATGCTGGAGAGGGTGTGGAAGAAACGGAACCCTCCTACACTTTTGGTGGTAATGTAAATTGGTACAGCCACTATGGAGAACAATGCGGAGGTTCCTCAGAAAACTAAAAACAGAACTACCATATGATCCAGCAATCCCACTCCTGGGCATATATCCAGAGAAAACCATGGTTTGAAAGGATACATGCACCCTAATGTTCATTGCAGCACTGTTCACAATAGCCAAGACATGGAAGCAACCTAAATGTCCATTGACAGAGGAATGGATAAAGAAGACGTGATACATATATACAATGGAATATTACTCAGCCATTACAAAGAATGAAATAATGCCATTTGCAGCAACATAGATGGACCTGGAGATTATCATCACTAAGTGAGGTAAGTCGGACAGAGAAAGACAAATATCATATGATATTGCTTATGTATGGAACCTTAAAAAAATGATATAAATGAAATTGTTTACCAAACAGAAACAGACTCACAGGCTTAGAGAACAAACTTATGGTTACCAAAGGGGAAAGGTGGGGAGGAGGGATAAATTGAGAGTTTGGGATTGATATATACACACCACTGTATTTAAAATAGATAACAAGGACCTACTGTATAGCACAGGGAACTCTGCTAATATTCTGTAATAACCTAAATGGGAAAAATAATTTGAAAAAGAATAGATACATGTATATGTAAAACTGAATCACTTGGCTGTACACCTGAAACTAACACAACATTGTTAATCAACTATATTCCAATATAAGATAAATATTTAAAAAATATCCGGCCAGCCGGGGTCCCCGCACTCGTGGGCCTGCACCTAACGCACGGCTCGTGGGATGCCCGCGGTGGGATGCCTGCGGCCGGATGTCCTGCATCTGCAGTCCTTGGCCTCCTGGCAGCCCGTGGCACCATCGCCTTCCTCAGCTACTACGTCTACTTCGACCAAAAGAAGCATGGTGACCCTGCGTTCAAGCTCCGCCTGCGGGAAAAAAGAAGAGCCCAGCAGCAAAAGGCTGAGGGACGGGGCACCAAGGTGAAGTGCTTTAGTGACGCCGAGGTGGCGTTACATTGTGGGATCCAGCAAAGAATGAAAAATTACAACTTTTTCTGCAAGAGGTACGAATGGGAGAACTTTGGTTATACAGAGATTTTTTCCCTTATAGATTATTACAAGATATTGATTATAGTTCCCTGTGCTATACAGAGAGCATCAAATGGGGGTCAAACATCTCAGAAATGCCCTTTTGGTGTGTGGGCAACCACAGGAACCTCTGAAAGTTTTCAAACACACACTTCCTCCTAAGGTATTTGAGATGCTGTTGCACAAAATTCCCCTTATCTGCCGGACCCACAGCTAAGAGCTAACAGTCAGGGGACTTCGCTGGTGGCGCAGTGGTTAAGAATCCACATGCAGTGCAGAGGACATGGCTTTTAGCCCTGGTCCGGGAAGATCCCACACGTCGCAGAGCAACTGAGCCTGAGAGCCACAACTACTGAAGCCGGCGAGCCTAGAGCCCGTGCGCCACAACTACGGAGCCTGCCGGCCATGACTACTAAAGCCCATGCGCCTAGAGCCTGTGCTTCGCAACAAGAGAAGCCACCACACTGAGAAGCCGGCGCACCACAACCAGAGAAAGCCCGCGCACAGCAACGAAGACCCAACACAGCCAAAAATAAATAAATTTTTAAAAATTAATTTATTAAAAAAAAAGAAAAAAAAAGAGCTAACAGTCAGCAATTTTCTTAAGTCTGCCTCTATCTCCAAAGCTCTTCTCTGTAGTCACCAGTATCAAGATTTTGGTATACCTAAATGAAGGCAATTGATCCTAGAAAATATTGGAGATGACTGAGTGAATAAATTTAAAAAAATTTAAAAAATAAATAAATAAATAAACTAAATTAAATTAATAAAATTAATTTAAAAAAAAAACTATTCATATGTTGAAACCCTGACACCCCCTGCGTGAGTGTGACTGTATTTGGAGATGGGCCTCTAAAGAAGTAATTAACGTTAAATGAGGTCATAGTGCGGGGCCCTGACTCAATAGATTTAGTGTCCTTATAAGAAGAGACACCAGAGAGCACTGTGTGTGCGTGTGTGTGTGTGTGTGTGTCCATGAACTAAGTAAAGGCCATATGAAGACATGGTGAGAAGGTAGCTTTCTATAAGCCAGGAAGAGAGCCCATGTCAGAAAGTGAATTTGCAGGCACTATGATCATGAACTTCTAATCTTCAGAACTGTGAGCCAATAAACATCTGTCGTTTAAGCCACAGTGGTATTTTGTTAAGGCAGCCCAAGCAAACTAATATACTGTATAACACTGATTTTCATAATTGCTCATATGTTCTTGCTATTTCAAACATAGTTGCTTATTCATTTCCAAATAATTTTTCATTGAAGTACAAATTCCAACTTTCTAGCAGTATCCTTCCTAGTAATATGGAGAAACATGTTCCATGGTAAAGTTGTCAATAACTGAGTAGTTTTGGTTGTGTTTCAGAAAACCACTGGCATTATAGTCATTTCTCACAGAGACTCATCCGTGATGGAAGACAAAAAATATCTCTATCCATTCTACAGACATTCCATGTTGTATGTTTCCATGGCATTATATTTTTAATAAACAAATGAATAAATATTACTTAAAATTCCCAGAATTTAGACCCAGCCCTGCCCTTTCTCCAATCTATATATTTACAGAAACAAAGAAAATAACAAGACGTAATTCTTAATTCTATTGTAGAATCAATCAGATCCTTAGTTTACTCTGACTATAAAGAAAAGCTTGAACAATCCTAAATTCCAATTTAGTGGATTAGTTCTGTGTAGTAGCATTCAAGATATTAGTGTGATATTCTCATTTATACCAGAATATACCAATATTGAAAAAAACTTCAAGTAACAAAAAGATTCCAAAACGTGCTTTAAATAAAGCATTATGGGAATGATAAATCATAATTGATACACTAAAATCAGGCCATATAAAATTGCATAAATATATTTGAGGTGTGGCAAAAAGCTACAGGTAAGAGATAGGCAGAATGGCTGAGCAGAAAGGAACTTTGAGATCTTCAGTTTAAAAAGCTTCAATTTACAGATGTATTGGTCATTCCCCATTGTCTCTTTATGTCCCTCTTCCAATCTTCTTTACCTTGCTCTGAACCTCAGTAGGCTGCTTTCTATAAACAAATACAAAAAGACTTTTTTTATCCTTTAGGTTTGGTTATGTTTGAACAATGAGTTCCTAGCCAGGGATCAAATGGTAGGAGGAGAGAGCTGTCAGGGTATTGGTCCCCCAGCTCCATTCCTGCTGAGACAGCTAGTTGTCAGTGCAAGTGTTATTAGTGTTATTCTACCAAAGGTTAGGAATCCTGTATAGCCTTCCAATAGTTCTCCCCTCCAGCCCCTTCAAGCCTATGGAGAGAAGCAACTTCCCAATAGTGGTAGCCCTGGGCTTATTCATTCTTCCCTGTTGGTTTCTGTTAACTTTTAAAATACCTGATTAAACTCATGCCAACTGACCCTTTTTTAGTGCACTGTTCTCTGCTGGGAAATGAACTGATAGGAAAGATGAGATCTGTTAAGTCGTAAAGAGATAAAAGTGCAAAGACTAATTTATCTTGGCCTCATTATCATTTGCCTGTGGTCTTACAAAAGCAAGGAGCTTTAGGGTAGCTATTATAAAGGCTGCCCCTAAAGTACTGGATCAAAAATAACATTCAAACTTTCTAGTGTAGGATAAAACCGAGAGTGTTACTATTTGTTCCATTTCATTAAAATGTTAAGCAAAAAGAAAACACAAAAACTATAAGCATTAGTTAGTCTGTTCTTCAGACAAGGATCAAGAGAGCTCATAAATGGCTTTTCATGTGTACCCCACTAGGTGCCTCAGGTTCAGGATACCTGATCACAGCGACACATGTAAGTGGAAGAGCCTAAGCTAGAACTAAGCCTTTTTCACATTTGCGCTGTGTGATTGGGTCTAGGGACTGATCAGCATAAAGGACAAGCTCAATGCTTTTTTTTTGTTTTTTAGTTTTTAATAGATCTTTATTGGAGTATAATCATTTCACAATACTGTGTTAGTTTCTGTTGCACAACAAAGAGAATCAGCTATATGCATACACGTCCCCATATCCCCTCCCTCTTGAGCCTCCCTCCCATCCTCCCTATCCCACCCCTCTATGTCATCCCAAAGTACCGATCTCCCTGTGCTATGCTGCTTCTTCCCACCAGCCAACTATTTTACATTCGGTAGTATATACATGTCAATGCTATTCTCACTTCACCCCAGCTTCGCCCTCACACCCCATGTCCTCAAGTCCATTTTCTACACCCCATGTCCTCAAGTCCATTTCTATATCTACCTCTTTATTCCTGCCCTTCACCTAGGTTCATCAGTACCGTTTATTTTTTGATTCTATATATATGCGTTAGCATAAACTATGTCGCCACATAGTTTAGCCATCCAATAGCTCCATGTTCAGCCATCCCATCCATATTGGGATGAAGAAAAGAGAAACTCAGAAAATAAACATGAAGAATAAAATGAGGATTGATAAATTTTACAAAAAGCAGCACAGAGTCTTTGATCATAATGAAATAGTTAGGTTCAATACATCCTGTGGGATCTTATCTCAAGGAAGCCAGAATGAACATGAACACCAATCCTCAGATTCCTAGTGAAGAGTGAGAGCCTGGGAAACTGTACGATACACACAGTACAACTGAAACCACAATGGTTATGAGGAGGTTTTCTGGAGAAATAACAAGGACAATTAACAAGAACACATTGGCTGCCTTAATTTTCTGACATAACTGCCGAAAGGCACAAGACGAACCTGTGAGTAGCAGTGACTCCTCTCCTGCACTCCTGTTAACTAAGCTTTAACTAACACCTTAGCAATAATTTGTTACCAAAACAGCTCAAGTATTCAACTAAATTTTTGAATGAATAGTGATTTCATTTTATAACCCACGTCACATCATTATCAAGGCAGAACCTTTCCATTTTTATAAACTCAAATTATTTCCATAAGGAGAAACAGATTAAACACAGTAACTATAATCAGCAAACTTTATGTAAAATTGATAGATTACTTGTTGAAATAAATTTTTAAAACCAATTATATATTTTCCTTGAGATATTAGGGTAATAAAACCCAGCTACTTTTATCTCCAATTGAGTTTCACGTTTCTTTACAAAGTTGTTCATATTCTGCTGATTTTTATATGCCTGCTCTAGGCAGGACTGTGACATCAGTACTCTGACCATCTCAGTTGTGTAACTGTGTTAAAATTTATTCAAACATCAAGAAAAATGTGACATTTTAGTGGAAAGTAGAGGGAAGACTGCTAAAATGTTGGAGTAAGTTGGGTATTTTTCTTTCCTTTCTTAAAATGAGGAATTCAGGGAAGAATGAGCTATCAGATTTCTGTTCAGCATGTCAGAGTTAAAGACCAGGGGCCAAAAGTTGTATAATCCATACCAGATGTGAAGAATAATGGTAGAAATAAAGAAAAAGGAGTCTTGACTTATGCATTGCTATAATTAAAAGAAAACAGAAACATTATTTTTTCTTTTATACTAGTGCAAAAGAAAATTACATACTTAAAACCATACAAGGAAACTTCAATTTTACCACACTAACAACAGTGATGCTTTAATAATATACCTGTAATCCAGATAAACGCTTTTCTTAGGGTTGGAACAAAAGATAAGGCATATAAGAAATAAAATAAGTTTCTAATGATTGCAGATTATTGTTCTGCTAGCTTTAATCACAGATGATTAAACATTTGACAAGATTTTTTTTTTTTTATTTTTAGTTATTTAAAATTCAGTCTTCTAGACCATGAGGTTACTCTTCTAATTTCTTCATTGGAAGAAAAACTCCTTTCACAAAATGTTAGTATTCACTTTTGTTTCCAGGTAAATTTTTATGCTTGGTATTTCCATTCAGTTCCAATGTCATCATTAATCTGTAGCAGATCTTTAAAATCTCTGGATAAATTTTTTTTTGGCTTATATTATTTACTCAACGTGATGGGGAGAAAATGGAAATTTGAAGAAATTATCTTCCAGAAAGTCATAAATTAGTCTTTATTGAAATCAATTTATCTTCTATGTTCATGCTATTTGTCTTTAAATTGCACACAGGCTGTTGCCTTTGGAGTCTTCCACAGACAGCCAAGGGTCTGTGGTTTTTGTCACTTCTGTTTTACCCTCACTCTGACTGTGAACAGCCTCACTATTCTTCAGCTGAGCACAAGCCTATCTTGGGTGTTTTACTCTTAAAATACAAAATGAACCAATTCCTGAGCACATCACTTAAATAAGAGGAAGAACAGAAGTTTCATTCCTAATAAATCAAACAATAATCTGACACTTGCAAACATATATGGATGCAATTATTTTATTTGTAAATTTATAACAGGAAAATAAGAAAATAAAATAAATTTCTAACATTAGAGAGTTAATTCAATATACCATACTTCTTTATAACATATGCAGGACAGAAGTTGAAAACATGTTATTTAAGAATATTTGACAGGCAATACTATTTTCCTATATTGTTAACTAATCAAAAATAGGGAAATATGGTAAACAGAAGAAGGTAGTATAGAAAAATGAACCTGTTAATCGGTATATGAATGATTTTTACTTTCTCTGTGATGGCTTTTCTGTCTAGTGCTTCATTTGCTAATTTTCTTCATTGTACATAAATTAATTTGTGAATATAATAAAGCAATTTAAAAATAGAGAGTACAGTGATTATTATAGTGGAATTCACTGTGTTTATTCTCTGACATGGACATATATATAAATATTTTAAAACCAAACATGAGCTAGGAGCATGAGAAGTCAAAAGTATTGAGAGACAATGAACAAACCTTCATTGGGGCAAGACTTTTATTCTTTCTGTTAGAGAAGAACGGACATACTAGAAGTTTGACAAATATACACTAACACTCTGTGGAGACATTATCATGTGCCTTTCAGATATTGCTTCAAGGAAGTTCTTGTCCCAGATTCAAGAACTCAGCAGATAACTTCACATGTCAGTTCCTTCAGAGATTGCCTCAGCCGCAGAAAGCAGCCTTATCTAAGGGCATGCACAATCTGGAAAGTCTGCATCCAATGACCATCACTGAGAGTATAGAGGCCATCACTGCTTAGGTCAGGACAACTCTAAAGAGCCATTTTAGCTCCAGAACTATCCATAGTGTGGAGTGAGGCAATTGTTGGGCCTGCATCACAGTTCAACTTCTCCCTCTGTCCAATTCTGTTCCCTTCCCCCACCCTTAAGTGTTAATCTCAAGTTTGTTCCCAAATACACAACATGCAATTGAACTCTGCCTCAGAGTTTGTGTCCTAGAGAACTAAACTGAGTCAAACAAAGCAAGAAAAAACACTCAGGTCCTGGGCAAACACCAATGTATCATTATATTATAGAGTATGTTTTGACCCGGGAGAAAATATATTTCTACTTTCTTGGACATATTCTCTCCCACAGAAAATTAAGAATTAGCATATTGATGTCCACTGAAGACTTTTATTAGAGTTGATATTTGTTTTGAAGTTACAAATTAAATTAGGGAAACTTACATTCAATCTTCCCAATAAGTAGCATCATAATTACCTTCACCTTTTTAGAACTTGCTTGTGCACTTCAGTAAAGTTTCAATTAATTTCTCAAATAAAGACTGCACATTTCTCATTAAGGATATTACTTATTAAGGATATTAGTACTTTCACTCAATCATGAATAGAATCTTAGTTCATTTTTGCATATTCTGGTGTATAGGTGATTTTGTTATTATATTAACATTCCCCTAGTTGATCACTTTGTGAACATTGTCCTTGTCTACATTTTTCTATGCTGTTATGTTAAAATCCCATGTCATTTTGTTTGTGGTATGTCTCATTTCAAAAGCATAGGGTGATATACATTGTAATTGTTTGTCCTCACTCAACAAGACAGTCTCTGAGGTTTAATGGAAAGATTTTATCCATACCCTGTTATTGTGATTACTGATTTATAGTTATATTTTACATTTGTTATTTACTCTCTATTTTTATCTATTCTTATTTCTTTCCCAGGTGTTTTGGCTTCTTGGTCTTTTTTTTTTTTTTTTTAAATATGTTCTGTTTTTCTTGTGTTTTAGGTGATTTTCAACCATTTCTCTATTTTTCTAGTTCACTATACTAACTTTTTTACACAAAAAATTACATACACTACCACCAATAAGGTACTTGCATTTATTTTGCTCTCAACTATTTTTGACTCAAATTATATTTGAACAATTATTTAGTGTCCTCTGTTTCACGTACCCCTTTATAAAAGCTACTGGATCTAGGAATTTTTCCTAGGATCTAGTAATACCAATAAAAACTTTGAAACTCTTCTGATTGTTTTCTGATGTTTGCTTATAAGATCTACTATTATTTCTTCAGATTCCTGAAAATGTGTTCATAATGTACCTACAACATCATTTTCATTATCACAGAAAATGTTTTCTGTTACTCCTTTTTGGCTGGTGTGAATCCTCTCAATATGTTTTCTTTAAACTTTAAAATATTTACATTCATTACTTCTTTAACTCTTTTGTTCCATTATATTCATTCTTCTGAAACTTGTATCACAAAAAATTCCAGTGCAAGTTTCAATGTATTTCCTTGGATCAAACATCCAGCTCAATGATTTTTATAATTTCTTTTATTATACTAAGGTTTATTTATACTGAGGTTTATTTAATTGAATGTTTTACATCTACCACCAAATTTTAAACATTGAAGATCTCAATTTTTTCTCTTTTTAGTGGTAGTCAGCTTTTATTTTATGGATATTATATATCGTTTATTTTTATGAAATTACTATTTTTTTAATTTAAATTAATTTTACTATTTTTTTACATCTTCATCAGAGTATAACTGCTTTACAATGGTGTGTTAGTTTCTGCTCTATAACAAAGTGAATCAGCTATACATATACATATATCCCCATATCTCCTTCCTCCTGTGTCTCCCTCCTACACTCCCTAACCCACCACTCTATGTGGACAAAGAGCAACAAGTCCCTGTGCTATGTGGCTGCTTCCCACTAGCTATCTATTTTACATTTGGTAGTGTGTATATGTCCATGTCACTATCTCACTTCGTCTCAGCTTACCATTCCCCATACGCGTGTCCTCAAGTCCACTCTCTATGTCTGCATCTTTATTCGTGTCCTGTCCCTAGGTTCTTCAGAACTACAATTTTTTTGAATTATGGTTTTCTCAGGGTATATGCCCAGTAGTGGGATTGCTGGGTCATATGGTAGTTCTATTTTTAGTTTTTTGAGGAACCTCCATACAGTTCTCCATAGTGGCTGTATCAGTTTACATTCCCATGAACAATGCAACAGGGTTCCTTTTCTCCACACCCTCTCCAGCATTTATTGTTTGTAGATTTTTTGATGATGGCCATTCTGACCAGTGTGAGATGATACCTCATTGTAGTTTTGATTTGCATTCTCTAATGATTAGTGATGTTGAGCATACTTTCATGTGTTTCTTGGCAATCTGTATGTCTTCTTTGGAGAAATGTCTATTTAGGTCTTCTGCCCATTTCTGGATTAGGTTGTTTGCTTTTTTGATATTGAGCTGCGTGAGCTGCTTGTATATTTTGGAGATTAATTCTTTGTCAGTTGTTTCCTTTGCAAATATTTTCTACCATTCTGAGGGTTGACTTTTCACCTTGTTTATTGTTGACTTTGCTGTGCAAAGATTTTAAGTTTCATTAGGTCCAATTTGTTTATTTTTGTTTTTATTTCCATTTCTCTAGGAGGTGGGTCAAAAAGGATATTGTTGTGATTTATGTCATAGAGTGTTCTGCCTATGTTTTCCTCTAAGATTTTTATACTGTCTGGAATTAAATTTAGGTCTTTATCCATTTTGAGTTTATTTTTGTGTATGGCATTAGGGAGTGTTCTAATTTCATTCTTTAACATGTACCTGTCCAGTTTTCTCAGCACCACGTATTGAAGAGGCTGTCTTTTCTCTATTGTATATTCTTGCCTCCTTTATCAAATATAAGGTGACCATATGTGCGTGGATTTATCTCTGGGCTTTCTATCCTGTTCTATTGATCCATCTTTCTGTTTTTGTACCAGTACCATACTGTCTTGATTACTGTACCTTTGTAGTATAGCCTGAAGTCAGGGAGCCTGATTCCTCCAGCTCCGTTTTTCTTTCTCAAGATTGCTTTGGCTATTCAGGGTCTTTTGTGTTTCTATATAAATTGTGAAATTTTTTGTTCTAGTTCTGTGAAAAATGCCAGTGGTAGTTCAATAGGGATTGCATTGAATCTGTAGATTGCTTTGGGTAGTAGTGTTATTTTCACAATGTTGATTCTTCCAATCCAAGAACATGGTATATCTCTCCATCTGTTTGTACCATCTTTAATTTCTTTCATCAGTGTCTTATAATTTTCTGCATACAAGTCTTTTGTCTCCTTAGGTAGGTTTATTCCTAGGTATTTTATTCTTTTCATTGGAATGGTAAATGGGAGTGTTTCCTTAATTTCTCTTTCAGATTTTTCACCATTAGTATATAGGAATGCCAGAGATTTCTGTGCATTAATTTTGTATCCTGCTACTTTACCAAATTCATTGATTAACTCTAGTAGTTTTCTGGTAGCATCTTTAGAATTCCCTATTTATAGTATCATGTCATCTTCAAACAGTGACAGTTTACTTTTTTCCTGATTTGGATTCCTTTTATTTTTTTTTCTTCTCTGATTTCTATGGCTAAAACTTCTAAAACTATGTTGAATAATTGTGGTGAGAGTGGGAAACCTTGTCTGTTCCTGATCTTAGTGAAAATGCTTTCAGTTTTTCACCACTGAGAACGATGTTGGATGTGGGTTTGTCGTACATGGCCTTATTATGTTGAGGTAAGTTCTCTCTATGCCTACTTTCTGCAGGGTTTTTATCATAAATGGGTGTTGAATTTTGTCAAAAGCTTTTTCTGTATCTATTGAGATGATCATATGGTTTTTCTCCTTCAATTTGTTAATATGGTTTATCACATTGATTGATTTGCATATATTGAAGAATCCTTGCATTCCTGGAATAAACCCCACTTGATCGTGGTGTATGATCCTTTTAATGTGCTGTTGGATTCTGTTTGCTAGTATTTTGTTGAGGATTTTTGCATCTATGTTTATCAGTGATATTGGCCTGTAGTTTTCTTTGCGACATCTTTGTCTGGTTTTGGCATCAGGGTGATGGTGGCCTTGTAGAATGAGTTTGAGAGTGTTCCTCCCTCTGCTATATTTTGGAAGAGTTTGAGATGGATAGTACTTAGCTCTTCACTGAATGTTTGATGGAATTCAACTGTGAAGCCATCTGGTCCTGGGCTTTTGTTTGTCAGAAGATTTTTCTTTTTTTCCTTTTTTTTTTTTTTGGCGGTACGCGGGCCTCTCCTGTTGCGGAGCACAGGCTCCAGACGTGCAGGCTCAGCGGCCATGTCTCACAGGCCCAGCCACTCCACAGCACGTGGAATCTTCCCGCACTAGGGCACGAACCTGTGTCCCCTGCATTGGCAGGCGGACTCTCAACCACTGCGCCACCAGGGAAGCCCTGTTGGAAGATTTTTAATCATAGTCTCAATTTCATGGCTTGTGATTGGTCTGTTTATATTTTTTGTTTCTTCCTGGTTCAGTCTTGAAAGGTTGTTCTTTTCTAAGAATTTGTCCATTTCTTCCAGGTTGTCAATTTTATTGGTATATAGTTGCTTGTAATAATCTCCATTGATCCTTTGAATTTCTGCAGTGTCAGTTGTTACTTCTCTTTCTTCATTTCTAATTCTATTGAATTGAGTCTTCTCCCTTTTTCTCTTGATGAGTCTGGCTAATGGTTTATCAATTTTGTTTACCTTCTCAAGAACCAGCTTTTAATTTTCTTGATTTTTGCTATTGTTTCCTTCATTCCTTTTTCCTCTATTTCTGATCTAATCTTTATGATTTCTTTCATTCTGCTAACTTTGGGATTTTGTTCTTCTTTCTCTAATTGCTTTAGGTGTAAGGTTAGGTTGTATATTTGAGATGTTTTTGTTTCTTCAGGTAGGATTGTATTGCTATAAACTTCCCTCTTAGAACTGCTTTTGCTGCATCCCATAGGTTATGGGTCATTGTGTTTTCATTGTCATTTGATTCTCAGTATTTTTTGATTTCCTCTTTGATTTCTTCAGTGGTCTCTTTCTTACTCAGTAGTGTATTGTTTAGCCTCCATGTGTTTGTATTTTTCACAGATTTTTTCCCCTGTAATTGATATCTAGTCTCATTGTATTGTGGTAGAAAAAGATACATGATATGATTTCAATTTTCTTAAATTTACCAAGGCTTGATTTGTGACCCAAGATATGATCTATCCTGGAGAATGTTCCAAGAGCACTTGAGAAGAAAGTGTAATCTGCTGTTTTTGGATGGAATGTCCTATAAATATCAATTAAGTCCATCCTATAAAATGTATCATTTAAAGCTTGTGTTTCCTTATTTATTTTCATTTTGGATAATTTGTCCATTGGTGAAAGTGAGGTGTTAAAATCCCCTAGTATGACACAGTTACTGTCAACTTCCCCTTTTATGGCTGTTAGCATTTGCCTTATGTATTGAGGTCCTCCTATGTTGGGTGCATAAATATTTATAATTGTTATATCTTCTTCTTGGATTGATCCCTTCATTATGTAGTGTCCTTCTTTGTCTCTTGTAATAATCTTTTTTTTAAAGCCTATTTTGTCTGATATGAGAATTGCTACTCTAGCTTTCTTCTGATTTCCATTTGCATGGAATATCTTTTCCGTCACCTCACATTGGTCTGAAGTGGGTCTCTTGTAGGCAGCATATATATGGCTAATGTTTTTGTATCCATTCAGCCAGTCTATGTCTTTTGGTTGGAGCATTTAATCCATTTACATTTAAGATAATTATCGATATGTATGTTTCTATTACCATTTTCCTAAATGTTTCAGGTTTGTTATTGTAAGTCTTTTCCTTCTCCTGTGTTTCTTGCCTAGAGAAGTTCCTTTAGCATTTGTTGTAGAGCTGTTTTTGTGGTGCTGAATTCTCTTAGCTTTTGCTTGTCTGTAAAGGTTTTAATTTCTCTATCGAATCTGAATGAGATCCTTACTGGGTAGAGTAATCTCAGTTGTAGGATTTTCCCTTTCCTCACTTTAAATATGTCCTGCCACTCCCTTCTGGCTTGCAGAGTTTCTGCTGAATGATCAGCTGTTAACCTTATGGGGATTCCCTTGTATGTTATTTGTTGTTTTTCCCTTGCTGCTTTCAATATTTTTTCTTTGTATGTAATTTTTTGATAGTTTGATTAATATGTGTCTTGGCATGTTTCTCCTTGGATTTATCCTGTATGGAACTCTGCACTTTCTGGACTTGATTGACTATTTCCTTTCCCATATTAGGGAAGTGTTCAACTATAATCTCTTCAAATATTTTCTCAATCCCTTTCTTTTTCTCTTCTTCTTCTGGGACCCCTATAATTCAAATGTTGGTGTGTTTAATGTTGTCACAGACGTCTCTGAGATTGTCCTCAATTCTTTTCATTCTTTTTTCTTTATTCTGCTTTACAGTAGTTATTTCCACTATTTTATCTTCCAGGTCACTTATCCATTCTTCTGCCTTAGTTATCCTGCTATTGATTCCTTCTAGAGAATTTTTAATTTCATTTATTTTGTTGTTCATCATTGTTTGTTTGCTCTTTAGTTCTCCTAGTTCCTTGTTAAACTTTTTGTTGTATTTTCTCCATTATATTTCCAAGATTTTGGATCATCTTTACTATCATTATTCTGAATTCTTTTTCAGGTAGGCTGTCTATTTTGTCTTCTTTGTTTGGTCTGGTGGGTTTTTACCTTGCTCCTTCATCTGCTGTGTGTTTGTCTTCTCATTTTGCTTAACTTACTGTGTTTTGGTCTCTGTTTTGCAGGCTGCCAGTTTGTAGTTCCTGTTGTTTTAGGTGTCTGCTCCCAGTGGGTAAGGTTGGTTCAGTGGGTTGGGTAGGCTTACTGGTGGAGGGCACTGGTGCCTGTGTTCTGGTGGATGAGGCTGTATCTTGTCTTTCTGGTGGGCAGGACCACATTCGGTGGTGTGTTCTGGGGTGTCTTTGAACTTATTATGATTTTAGGCAGCCTCTCTGCTAATGGGTGGGTTTGTGTTCCTGTCTTGCTATTTGTTTGGCATAGGGTGTCCAGCACTGCCACTTGCTGGTCGCTGAGTGGACCTGGGTCTTAGCATTGAGTTGGAGATCTCTGGGAGAGCTTTCACTGTTTGGTATTACATGGGACTGAGAGGTCTCTGTTGGACGATTGTCCTGAACTCAGCTCTCCCACTTTAGAGGCTCAGGCCTGACACCCGGCCCAAGCCCCAAGAAACTGTCAGCCACATGGCTCAGAAGAAAAGGGAGAAAAAGAAGGAAAGACAGGGACAATAAATAAATAAAATTAAGTTATTAATGTAAAACTTTATTAAAAATAAAAAGTATAAAATTAATAAAACAAAAGAGAGAAACAAAGAAGAGATCAGCCAAACCAAAAACAAATCCACCAATGATAACAATTGCTAAAAAGTATACTAAAAAAAAAAAAAAAGATATAGCAGACAGTCAGAACCCTAGGACAAATGGACAAAGCAAAGCTGCACAGGCAAAATCACATGAAGAAGCATACACATACACACTCACAAAAAGAGAAAAAGGAGAAAAAATATATGTATATACATATAAAATAAAAAAAGCAAGAGAGCAACCAAATCATTAAAGAAATCTACCGTTCATAATAAGCTCTAAATACTAAACTAAGATAAACATAAAACCAGAAACAAATTAGATGCAGAAAGCAAATCCGAATTCTCAAAGTCCACCACCTCAATTTTGGGATGGTTCATTGTCTATTCAGGTATTCCACAGATACAGGGTACATCAAGTTGATTGTGGAGATTTAATCCACTGCTCCTGAGGCTGCTGGGAGAAATTTCCCTTTATCTTCTTTGTTCACACAGCTACTGGGGTTCAGCTTTGGATTTAGCCCCACCTCTGCACATAGGTCACCTGAGGGTATCTTTTGGGAAGTCTGAGGTCTTCTGCCAGCATTCAGTAGGTGTTCTGTAGGAGCTGTTCCACAGGTAGATGTAGTTTTGATGTATTTTTGGAGAGGATGGTGATTTCCACATCTTACTCCTCCGCCATCTTGAAGGAGCTAATTATTCTTGTTTTAAGTGTTTTCATACCTTTATTTTGTCTTCTTAGAGATTTACTTTTGATGCTTCTCTTTCATAATTTGGTTTTCCTCAGGTTTATTTGGTAATAAAATATTGCCTTTGATTTGTTGATGATTAATGCTTAAAATTACATTAGATAGTACCTGTTATTGTTAATCTGCTATAGATTATAGCTTGTTATGAGAGAAGACTATATTGACTTATTTTAGTTGAATAACATTTAAATACTTAATATATACAGACACATATATTCATTCCTAAGTTTAAATTTATTACATTAGTAATGACATAACCAAAACAAACGTTTCATGAAAATAACATCTTTTGTTCAAAGGAAATTTTTTTATATTGGTCAGACCCAATTTTTTAAAGACCACTTTTCATCTATTGAATTTTTAATATAGTGTGAGGATAAATATTAATTCAATAAAGTTTTAAATTATATTTACTGTTTTGATGGGTATATTACTGTTACTCTTGATATTTGCAAAGTGGTAATTTTTACATTGTCAACTTCTTGACTGACATCCAACAATTTATATCCAAATAAAGCTAGAGTTTATTTGAAAATCACATTTTTTAAAATTAGGATGTAAGTATTCAGTCTGTAATGTGTTTTGATGCTTCACCACATTTCTTTAGAGCATTTAAATTATTCCCATAAGGGATAATATTCTGATATCTATTCTGATATCTATTTATCTATCTATCATCCATGTAAAAGCCTGGGCTGTGACACAACTTCATTTCAAACGCTCTCTCTGTAAGTATTTTAAAAAATAAAATAACAAAACACTATAAATGTCAGAACTGTCTCCAGTGATTTTATGCCTTGTTAATGTCTGTCTCTCCACCCTACCAAGTAGACAGACTGCTGGTATCCTAACTGTTACATGTATTGCAGCCCGTGGCAGTTAAAATCTCCCAACTCCAGAGGTGAACTATGTTTTAAACAGGGTTTTGAGGACTATTCTGAAACCAGAAGACATGTAACTGTTCCAATGATAAATATAATCCAAGCCCAAACATATGGCATATAAACAAACTTAGGCTTATATATTAAGGCAAGGTAATAACAGAATCTGTATATTTTAAATGATGCTGCTTTCATACTTGCCAAAGGACATCCAAGATGTCCTGCAGTAGATAAGTAGAGAAATAAACTGTGGTTTATCTAGACAATGGACTATTACTCAGCACTAAAAAGAAATGAGCTATTAAGCCATAAAAAGACATGGAGGAACCTATATGCATACTACTAAGAGAAAGAAACTAATCAGAAAAGGCTACATACTATATGATTCCAACTATATGACATTCTGGAAAAAGGTAAAACTGTGGCTGCAATTAAAAGATCAGTGGTTTCCGAGGGCAGTGTGTGTGTGCATATTTAGATGAATAGGCAGAGGACTGAGGATTTTTAGGACAGTAAAAAAGACTTTGTATGATATTATAATAATGGATACATGTCACAATACATTTATACAGACCCACAGAATGTACAATACCAACAGTGAATCCTAAGGTAAACTGTGGACTAGGTAATTATAATGTGTCAATGTAGGTTCATCTTTGCTTGTTTGTATATACAAATATATATATATATATATATATATATATATATATACACACACACACACACACACACACCCCTCTGGTAAGTGATGTTGATAATGCCCGAGGATATGCATGGGTAGGGGGTGGTTGTATATGGGAAAACTCTGTACCTTCCTCTCAATTTTGACATAAACCTAAAACTAGTCTAAAAAAAAGTCTTTAAAAATTTTTTTTAAAGATACTGATAAGGGTTTTTTCCTGAAATTAAAGATATGGCTTGAGGTAATTTGGCTTAGAGCTTGAGGTGATTTGTAAGAGTAACTACACTTACTGTTTTATGAAAGTAACATGGTTATCCATTTGGATGTCTTTCCAGTCCCTAGAAAAAGGTATAGTTACCTGAGGAAGAATTAACCAACTCAGTATTTTTAGGTGGATTACTACACACTTAAAACCTGGCCATCTTAAAAGAAAACATTCTTGCTAATCTCTGGATGTTTTGAGGAACTGGTGCAGATAGAAGAGCTGAGGAAAAAAACTCAACGAAATGATAAGTTCCTATTGCATAGGATAAAAAACCAGGAACACCATAGCACAGAGGTTCTCAACCAGGGCAATTTTTCTCTCAGAAGCACATTTGGCAATGCTAGAGATATTTTTGATTGTTGTAACTGGGGCAGAGTGGGAGGGGGAGCACAATGAGTGTGTAGTACTTAGAAACCAGGAATGCTACTAAACATTCTTCATGAACAAGACAGCTCCTCTCCCCCAACCCCAGCAAAGAATTATCTGATCCAAAGTTTTAATAGTGCCTAAATTGAAGAACTCTGCCATAGAGGAATGAAAAATCATCACACAACCAGAGAAGAACCAATGAACATGGCAATATGATAACAAGATCAAAGGCAGGATGATGCTTCAAGTCAGGACCTGGGGTGCAATACACACTAACAGAGGAAATGTGGGAGAAAATACACTAGGAAAGTGAGGTAGAAAATACAGGGGTGATCTCACTGTGGCACAAGTAGAGGTCAGAGATCTTAGGAACATTGTGTATGTTACAAGAATTTTTTGAGCCCACCTTTTCACCAAAGATTATTCCAGGCTTCTTGATAAAGGCTCAAGTGATTCAAAGGTAAAATCACTATCACAAAACCAATAACTCCATTGATAAACATAAAGTTAATGGGGTTCAATATGACCAATCCCTAAATTTACCTGGAGATAGTGGAGAAAACAGAGCATATAGTGTCATTGGGCATTTTCTTCTACTTTCTACCCTCTTCAAAACTACAGTTTTATTTTTTCTGAAAAAGTAATAAATCTATACTATCTTTTTCTAATTTTACAATCTGTGAATCATGAATCATGTTAGCCAATGTATCTCATCAATGAAAAGCCATAGTTATCACATTTCAACAGAGACACAGAACATGACATTATTAATACTGGATTGAGAAGCGATTTTATAACAGACAAAATGATTTTTCTTGTAAAGTCAAGAGACAGACATCATAATGTCTGTTCCTTTCAGAAAGTTATATATCTTTGCTACTTTAGGAAATATCTATAGAGTCTCTGAATTTATGAGTAGAGAAAAGAATATCAAGATGACACAAGAGGAAAGGCAAGAGCAGTGGCTAAGGACTGTGTTAATGACCACACAATAAAATAAATAATGCAGCAAAATAAGTAAGGACAGAGAACACAGCACCTATACATTATATTTAAAGTTTAACAAAACATTATGTCTTATATTTTGATCCACTGTCTTTCTGGTGATTACACCTAAGTAATGAACAGAACACTTATTATTTTGGGAAAGCAGGATTTTGCAGTGCCTGAAATCTCACCAACAAGCTAATGTATAAAGTCAATTCTATGCTTACAGATGTTCATAGCAATGGTGTCAGTATTTCTGGATCTCAAATGCTACTGCATTATTTTCCAGTGTTCTTGACTGGCAGAGAGATTTGCCTCACTACTTTCAACCATAAGTCTTGAGGCATGAAAAGTAGAGAGACTTTGACTCTGAGATAGGATTCCATCCATATTCCTGATTTTTCATCCTTGGCTGAGAGTCAACGTGAAATGAAGAATTTGTACAAGACAGAATTGTTTTGATGGCGAGTATATTGTCATGTACACATTGGTGGCTAATCAATGCTATTATCCTCTGCTCTATTAATTTTTAAAAGATCAAGATTAAAAGCCAAATCGCTACAACAGACTGATCAATACATTTAAGGTAATTTTGAAACAATGCAAAATGTAAACATCATAATAAAAATTCTTTCAGCAAGTTGCTGAGGCTCAAGATTTAATGCAAAATGTTGGAAATCATGAAATGTTTGATTACATCAGATATGCTAAAAGCTTTATTGTGTAACACAATGTGAAATAATGAGACACTGTACAAATTTGCCATCTAAGTTTGGGTCAAATACTAATCTCCCAAGTGATAGTGGTAGAAAATAGACAAATATTCAAGATAAATGTAAGCTTTTAGAAATAAAAGAGGTAACAGAACAAGGAGATACATTAATTTGCCCTAAAACGACTGAAATAATAACTACTTAAAATAGTTTGCCAAACCCTATATTTAACTAATCCTATACTTAATTAATTTTATCCTCTTGAGACTGAGAGTAAAATCTACCTTACTGAAGCCAGACTTATTTAAGACACAGATATTAATTATCAGAATAATCTACTCCCAAACACCAGTGAGAAAAATAAACTAGCAATAAGGAAAGTGGCTACAAATAAATAGGCACCAATTTAAAGCCTGAATAAAATAGCCAAGCAGAATTAAACAGCAGTGGGTTTAATCTTCTACAAAAGAAAACATTTGTAAAATATTAAGGACATAAGATCTATAGATATTAAATTTGTAAAGGAATCAGATGAAATTGTACTGTTAACCTTTATTTTCAGCTATGTTGACTTCGACACCACATATACGAGCAGCCCACATTTTAGTTACATCTTGAACAGTAAAATACTTTTAAAAAAATGAATGTTGACCTTTTAAAACCTTAACCTATGCTTCAAAGAACATAAAGACGTGTGTGTGCATGTTTATAAAACTTGACTTGTGTTTTATAATTTTACATTGTAGAGGTGTATTTTTGAAAGGCTATTAATATTACAACTAATAGATAATGTGACTTCTTCCACCAGCACAAAAAAATTATTAACACCTGTGAATATTCTGAATTTTACTTTACCAGCAAGCTAAAAAGTTAGTTACCACAGTTTCACAAATAATGGCAGGAGACACAAAACCCCTGGGATAGTGACAAAGGACTTTATTACTTATGACCCAGAAGGCAGCAGGTTCATGATATTCATATTTGTCTCCTTTGCTCTTCATGTACCACAGGGCTGAGGCATAGTTGCTAAGCTGGATACTGTACTTGTTAAAGATGTGCATTAGAGCTGAGTTAGTCCCTGACTCCCATAAGCTACTATTAATCACAACACCAGTTTACCGGTGATAATGATAAGGCTGAAGATGTTGTTGATATAAAACCACATATTAAGAGCTTACTGTGGCCAGGCTCTGTATTAAATGTTTATCATTTATTATCTTATGAAAATTTCACAATAACACCGAGATGTAGGATTGATCTATCTATCTATCTATCTATCTATCTATCTATCTATCTATCTATCTATCTATCTGCAGAGGATGACGGAATGTAAGCAGAAGGCGCTAATAAACCAAAGTCCACAGAAAAGGAATCCAAGATGCCTGGTTCCAGAGTTCATATTTTAATCACTCTGCCTGAGTCATTCCTTTCATGATGAAGTTACTTCTAATTTGGGAACTCTAAAAGACAATTGGTCAAATTTCTCTTCAAAAGCCTAAAAAACTATCCAAACAGGAATCACATGTGACTGGCAAGGTTTGCTACAGCATTTAAGTAAATTATAGTGAGAACAATGCACAGAAGATAAATTTTACATACTGGAATGAAAGAATATGTACCTTATGTAAGCTTCATGTAGGACAGTGGTTTTCAAAGTACAGTCCTTGGACCAGCATTATCAACATCACCAGGTCATTCATTAGACGTGGAAATTTTAGTCACCGTCATCACTGAATTGCAAACTCAGGAGATGTGTTCATGCAAACTGTTTAACAAGCCCTTCAGGTATTTGTGATGCATGTTAAAGTTTGAGATCCATGCTGGGGAAAACCCTAGCTGGCTTCCAAATCAGGGAAACCAAAAATAGTATTAATGGGGAGGAAAATGTACATTATTAAAATAGGGAAATTAATTGAACTGCTTCATACATAATTCTTACTCTTAGTTCTCTTTGAACAATATAGCTTAAAGAATATCCTAATAAGCAGACATTCTGCAAAGCTGTAGATTTGAAGACTTTTTTTTCTGGAAAATTTAAATGGCCCCAAAGAAAATCCCTACAGATTTGAAATTTGAAATGGCCCATACTCTCTTCTACCTCACAGTGAGGCCCACCAGACAAATCTGGCCTATCATCACAGAGGTTCCAATCAACTTTTTATGCCTTACTCTGAAATGTTGTACAGGTAAAACTATAAGTGAAATGTAAAAAATAAAGGCATTTTCAGACATTCAAACTCTCAAAACACACAGTTTCACAGAAAAGTCCTGAAGCTTTTACTCCACTGAAACAATGCAGTAGACAAAAAAAAGAAGACCTGAGATCCATCAAGCAGAGCTTCCAATAAGAACACTGAAAGCATATCCCATGAGTATATTTGTGCAGAAGATCTAGAAAGTAACTCTTCCAGATTGTTTCACAAAGGTGGAGTACTGTAACTGGAATGTTTCAAAGAAAAAAAATAAAATTGATAGATTATATGATGTATTTGAATATGTAAAAAATGGTATTCAAAGAGATTTTACAGTACTGTTGAATAACTGGACAAGACTTACTGAACTAGAAATGAGAAAAAAACCCATAAAAATAGTTTTAAACAGAAGAAATGTTATAATAATTACATCACACTTTTAGAAATAAAAACAAAAAAAAAATACACTGGATGAAATCAACAGCAGTTTAGACATAGCAGAAGAAAAGGTTAATGAACGTACTGACATAGCAATAGATACAAACTAAAATAAAAAGCTAGAGAGAGATCAACAAGATGGCAAGTAGGAAGACAGGTAAATCACTTCTACCCACAAACACATCAAAAATACATATACATGTGGAACAATTCTCACTGAAAACAACTAACTTGAGACTGGCAAAAATAGCCCTGTACAAACAAGGCTGTAAGAAAGATCCACATGGAATCAAGGAGGAAGGGAAGAGAAGTGATCAGGATGGGACATGTGCCACTGGGACAGGATTCAGAGGAAAAGGGAGAGATGGGCAGAGATCCTCTCTGGGAAGTGAGCAGTTCAAGCCACAGGTTGGGTGCCCCTGCCCTGGAGACCAACATGGGATAGATGAGCTCCCTTGGCTGGTTGTAGGGCCAGTAGGACTAACAGGAGGGCTGCAGATATCCTGGATTCCACTCATGAGGAACATACACATTTGCCTGCTCTCAAAGCGGGGCAGAGGGAGTGGATTAAAAACAGCAAGAGTGGTTGGCTGGTTTAACGGAACACCCCACGTCATGCCCCACCTTAAACAGAACAAACACTCCAACCTCACTTACGAGCTAGCTCTGATACACAGAGGCATCTCAGACCCAAACCAGCATCTGAGCAGGGTAGGGGCATCCCTAATTGGCATTTACAAAGGGAGCATGTCAGAAGCAGCACCATCTCTGCCTGTGGCTGGACCAACACATTCTAAGCCTCTACTACATAGAGAGCCCACACAGGCCACATCTGTCTTGCAGCACAGCTCCACACCTGGACAAGGACAGCAGAGGCCAAAGGGAGAGCTCCGTTATGAGGGACAAAAGAGGCTCAGACATTAGGTTGCCTCTGAGTAGTATGTGGGCAGCCATTGCAGGCACTTACTTAGGCAGCACATCAGAGGTGGTCTAAATCTCTTACCCTGGCCAGACTGCCACTGCCTGCACCCTGTCAATGCCAAAGGCCAACACCAGCCCTCTTATTCCAGTACTGTTCCCGTCTGGGGTGAGTGTGCCAATGCTGGGAGAGGGGAGAGCACACATGTATAAGGAACAAAGACAACTTGGACCCAAGCCCCAGGGCTTCTGCTGCAGCAACTTAAGACCCATCCCAAACCCCAATACAGCAGTGATGGCCACTGAGCAGAGAGGAAGCCCTAGCCTATATGTGGCTCATGTCATAGCCCTTCCATCTCCAGCCCCACAAACTACCAAGGTAATAGCTTCCAGCACAACCTGAGGAAAGACATGACTTGTGTTCACATCAAATCCAACTCTCCCAAAAACGTCACTGGGCACACACAGACTGTATAGAAATGCTCACACATAAGGATACACTTTCAAGACTGCGATAGGTAATTCACTTAATTTCATAGAAACAAAGAAAGTTAACCAAAATAAGAAGAAAGGAACTGATCTCATTTGATAAAAAATGCCTGAAGAAACAAATAATGAAAGAAACAATTTACAGATAAAGAATTCAAAACATTAGTAATAAGAATGCTAGCTACACTAAGGACAGGAATAGTTGGACACAGTGAAAATTTTAAAAAGAAAATATGAAAAAAAATCAGAATTGAAGAATACAATAACTGAAATGTAAAACATACCACAAGGAACTAATAGCAAACCCAGTGATACAGAAGAATGTATAAGTAACCTGGAAGACAGAATAAAAGAAATCACCCAATCAGAACAGCAAACAGAAAAACAAATAAAAAATGAGAACAATTTAAGGGACCTCTGGGTTAACATTCATATTATAGGGATCCCAGAAGAATAAGACAGAGAGAAGGGGGTTGAAAATGTATTTGTTGAAATTATGACTGAAAATTTCCCAAGCCTTAAAAAGGAAATAGATATCCAGATACAGGAAGCACAGAGGGTCCCAAACAAGATGAACCCAAACAGACTCACACCAAGACATATCATAATTAAAATGACAAAGTTAAAGAGAGAATTCTAAAAACAGCAAGAAATAAAGTAAAAATGTAAGTCATATACAATGTAATTCCCATAAGGCTATCTGCTGATTTTTCTGCAGAAACGTTGTAGACCAGAAGAGAGTAGTATGATATATCCAGAGGGCTGACAGGGAAAAACCTACAACCTAGGATTCTCTACTGAGGAAGACTTAGAATTGAAGGAGAGATAACGAACTTTTCAGACAAGCAAAAACTGAAAGAGTTCATCTGGAAAAGAAAAGACTATAACAAGAAGTTAAGACTCTACAGGAAAGAAAAAATCCCACTAGTAAAGGCAAATATACATTAAAGGCTGAGGATCAACCACTTAAATAAACTAGTATGAAGATTAAAAGATGAAAAATTGCAAAATCAACTAGAACTACAATAAACAGTGAAAGGATAAACATTAAAATGTAAAATATGACATCAAAAACACAAAATGTAGGGGAAGAGGGTAAAAAACATAGATCTTTTAGAATGTGTTTAAACTTAAAGGACTACCTATTTAAAACAAGTAGATATACTTACAGGTCAACATATATGAACCCCATGAAAACCATAAAGCAAAAACCTATAATAGTTACACAAGAACTAGAGAGAAAGGAACACAAGAATACAACTAAAGAAAATCATCAAACCTCAGGGGAAGAAACAAAAAGAACAGAGAAGAACTACAAAAATAACCAGAAAACAAGTAATACAATGGCAATAAGTACATACCTTTTAGTAATTACTTTAAATGTCAATGGACTAAATGCTCCAATCAAAAGGTACAGGATGGATGACTGGATAAAAAATAAGACCTATCTATATTCTACTTAAAAGAGACTCTCTTCAGAGCTGAAGACACACAGACTGAAAGTGAGAGAACACAAAAAGATATTTCATGTAAATGGAACTGACAAGAAAGCAGGAGTAGAAATACTCATATCAGAAAAATATAGACATTAAAACAAAGACTATAACAAAAGATAAAGAGGGAATTATATAATGAAAAAGGGATTGATACAAGAAGAGGATTTTACACTCATTAACTTATATACACTCAATACAGGAGTACATAAATACATAAAGCAAATACTAACAGACATAAAGGGAAAACTGACTATAACAATAGTACAACAATAGTAGGGGACTTTAACACCTCAATTACCTCAATGCACAGGTCATCCAGACAAAATAAAAAAGGCAACAGTGGTCTTACATGACACAACAGACTGAGCTGGATTTAATAGGTATCTACAGGACATTCCATTAAAAACCAGCAAAAACAAATTCATTTAATTGCCCACGGAACATTCTCCAGGACAGATGACATGCTAGGTCACAAAACAAATCAACAAATGTAAGAGGACAGAAATTATGTAAAACATTTTTTCTGACCACAACTGTAAGAAACTAGAAATCACTTATAGGTAGAAAAGTTGAAAAAGTACAAAAATATGGAGGCTAAATAATATGCTACTAAAAACCAATGGGTCAACGAAGATATCAAAGAAGAAATCAGAAAATACCTCAGGACAAATGAAAGTAAAAACACAATATTCCAAAATTGATGGAAATGTAGCAAAAGCAGTCCTATAGAGATACAGGCCTACCACAAGAAAGAATAAAACTCTCAAATAATCATCCTAATGTACCATCTAAAGTAATTTATAAAACAAGAAAAAACAAAGCCCAACATCAGCAGAAGAAAGGAAATAATAACGATCAGAGAGGAAAGAAATAAAATAGACACCAAAAAAAAAAAAAAAGCAAGAAAAGATCAATGAAGCCAAGATATGGTTTTTTGAAAAAGATAAATGAAATTGATAAACTTTAGCCAGGCAAAACAAGAAGAGAGAGGACACAAAATAAGAAATGAAAGTGGAGAATAACAATCGATACTACACAGATTAAAAAAAACATAAGACAATACTACAAATAGTTATATGCCAAAAAACTGGACAACCTAGAAGAAAAGAGCTCTAGAAACATACAACCTGCCAGGACTGAATCAGGAAGAAACAGATAATCTGAATAGACCAATCGCTTGTAGTAAACTTGAATTTATAATAAAAAAAAAATTCCCAGCAAACACAAGTCCTGAACGAATGGCTTCACAAGGGCATTCTACCAAACTTATAAAGAAGAGCTAATACCTATCTTTTTCAAACTTTTCTAAAAAAATTAAAGAGGACAGAAGACTCATAAATTCATTCTACAAGGTCAATATCTTGATACTAAAAAAACACAAAGACACTACACAAAAAGAAAATTATGGGCTAATATCTCTGATGAATACAGATGCAAAACCCTCATCAAAATATTATCAAACTGAATTCAACAATATATAAAAAGGATCATACACCATGATCAAGTGGGATTTATTCCAGGGATGCAAGGGTAGTTAAAGATTTACAAATCAATCAATGTGATACCCCACATTAAAAAAGGAAGGATAAAAATCACAGTTCACAAAATTCAACATCCATTCGTGATAAAAAACTCTCATCAAAGTTGGTATAGAGGGAACATATCTCAACATAAAAAACATCTTTTATGACAAACCCACAGTAAACCTCTTTTATAACAAACACACAGATTGCCTTGGGTAGTCATTTTAACAATATTAATTCTTCCAATCCAAGAACACTATATAGCTTTCCTTTTCTTTATGTCATTTTCAAATTCCTTCATAACTGTTTCATAGTTTTCAGGGTATAGGTCTTATCCCACCTTGGTTAAATTTATTCCTAGGTATTTTATTCTTTTTGATGCAACTTTAAATGGGATTGTTTTCTTGCTTTCTCTTTTTGATGGTTCATTATTAATGTATACAAAAGCAACAGATTTCTATATGTTAATCTTGTATCCTACAATTTTACGGAATTCATTGATTAGTTCTAATAGTTTTTTGGTGAAGACTTTTGGGTTTTCTATATACAGTATCTTGTCATCTGCAAATAGTGACAGTTTTACTTTTTCTCCTCTAATTTGGGTACCTTTTTATTTATTTTACTTGTCTGATTGCTGTAGCAAAAACTTCCAATATTATATTAATTAGAAGTGGTGAGAGTGGGCATGCTTGTCTTGTTTCTGATTTTAGAGGATAAACATAGGATAAAATCTTTGGGACCAAGAGCTAAGTGACAAGTTCCTAGACATGACACAAAAGGTATTATTCATAAAAGAAAATGGCTGATATATTTGGCTTCACTGATATTAAAACTTTTGTTCTAAGACCCTGTTAAAAGAATGAAAACGCAAGCTACCAACAGGGAGAAAATATTTGCAAATCACATATCCAACAAATAACTCATATCCAAAATATACAAATAACTCTCTAAATAAAAACAATCTAAGTTAAAAATGAGCAAAAGACTTACATAGGCGACCTAAAAAAGAAGATAAGCAAATGACAACTACATGAAAAGATGTTCAGCATCACAAATCACTTGGGAAATGTAAATTTAAAGAGCCACAAGATTCTACTGCGTATCTATTAAAATGACTTTAAAATACTTATACTATCAAAACTGGTAAGGATGCAGGGAAACTAGATTTCTCATACATTGGTGGGAATATAAAAATGGTTCAGCCACCACAGAAATGAGCCTGCAGTTGTTTTAAGAAGATACACGTTTACCATATGACCGAACAATAACACTCTCAGGCATTTATACTAGAAAGATGAAAACTTATGTTCACACAAAAACCTGTATGCTAATGTCATAGAAGCTTTACTCTATTTATAATCACCAATAACTTGAAATTACCCAAATGCCTTTGAATGCGTGACACATTTAACTGTTCTACATCATACAATGGAATACTCCTCAGCAATGAAAGTAATGAACTACAATATATTCAACAATTTGGCTCAATGTTACGGGAATTATGCTTAGCTGAAAATGGCAATCTCAAAAGTTTACATATTATATGATTCAATTTATATAAAATTCTTGGAATGAAAAAAAGAATAGAGATGAAGAATAGTTAAGTTGTTACCAGAAGTTAGGGAAAGAGGATATATGTGCCTATCAAGGAGCATGAGAGAATTACTTTGCAGTGACAGAACATTTCTGTATCTTGACTGAAGTGATGGGCATACAAATCCATATGTGTAAAATATAGCATTATACATAAAAACATGCAAAATATGAGTACATAAAAAAATAGTGAAATCTGAGTAAGGTCTGTAGTCTGATTTATTGTATTGTTCTCATCAGTGTCCTTTCTGATAATGCACTGTAATTATGTTGGGGGAAGATGGGTGATGGGTACGTGGGACCCCTCTCGACTGTGGACTGTTTTTGAAACTTCTTGTGAGCTTATAATTCTTTCAAAATTCAAAAGATGTTTTAAAGAGCTTTGCTCAGCAAATATCAAATAATGTAAATTCAAAAAAAAATCCTACCTAGACACATCATAATCAAACTGCCAGTGCTCACAGGTAAAGAAAATAAATTTCAAAAGTGAATGAAAAATTGTTTTACTATTTATGCCAGAGACTGTATTAGGTGTTTTTACCTGGGTCTTGTTACTCTCACAATAACCTTTATTTTAGGTATCATGATCTCTGTTTTCAAAACGACAGCGCTGACTCAAAGTATTCAAAGTTGCTAAGTAGCAGTAAGGGATTTACCAGCTCTAATGTCCTGAAGTCCATTTTGTCCATTGAAGTAACTTTCTTTATATACCCAAACATTGTCAATGCAAACTTCCTAATTAATCAAGGACATAATATACATACTGAGTATAATTTTACCCCTTACTGTTTCCGTATAAAGTCAGAGGAATATAATATGTTACTCTTTTCTAGACTATCATTTCAACCATTAAAATGGAAGAAATTATCATGTTGAAGCTAATTTACATCAATTAAGGTATATTGGGTTACAAACAACAGTAACTGACTCAGGCTAATTGAAGCAAAACAAGAATTTACTGAAGGGTTAGTGTGGATGATGCTTAATAAATCAAAATAGCAGGTGAAACAGCCAGGTCTTTCAAAACAAGGAGGAATTGAAGCAAGTCTAATAGTAGAGGTTCATAGGCCTGAATTTGAGCCGTGGACAGAGGATAACCCAACACTAACCACCACAATCTCTATCTCTTCTATTTTGATTTTCCAAGTTATCAGTACAGATTGATCCAACATGGATTGATATTTACCACTAGGTCAATCAGGGAATCCAATTAGTGAAGTAATGACTTCACCTGGCTAGCCTGACTTGCTCACGTATTTGTTCAGAAGGTAGAGCCTCTTATCAAGAGAAGAAAGAAACAGTCTTAGGCAGATAAAAGCAAAAGAACTGAAATCCATCCTTGGCTTCTATGAACTTATGCACACACAGGTACACATACAGTTGTTATACATATATATCCATGGGGAAGGACTGCACACAAATCTAATAGTTTGAAGATAATCATATATGTATATATACAGGTTTCCCAAATGCTGTAGTGCAGTTTTTTTGTTTTTTTTTTTTTTTTTCGGTACGCAGGCCTCTCACTGTTGTGGCCTCTCCCGTTGTGGAGCACAGGCTCCGGACGCGCAGGCTCAGCGGCCATGGCTCACGGGCCCAGCCGCTCTGCGGCATGTGGGATCTTCCTGGACTGGGGCACGAACCCGTGTCCCCTGCATCAGCAGGCGGACTCTCAACCACTGCGCCACCAGGGAAGCCCTGTAGTGCAGTTTTAAGCTTTAATAATTTCAGAAGGGTAAAAGCTACAAACTATAAAGAACATCATTTGAAAGTTGAACTATTTTAATTATCCTTTTCCTATACAGTTTTGTGAATTGTCCATAATACTTTTTTAATTTTAATTTTTTGTTTCTGTCCTTCTGATTGAAGATGTTGGAGTGACAAAGAGAGAAAAAATTAACCTTCAAAGTGTACAAATCACATACAAATAATTAAACATGCAAATTATGTTTTCCAAAAGTTGGTAGTTTTACACTTATAAAGTTATTGAACTTAAAACCGCATTATGATACCTGTATATACACATACTTGATTGTCTCAGATGATTTTCACATGTTCCATCATTTCTGATATGACTGTTTAAGAAGTGTTTGTGCACCTCATGTACACAAGCCCAGAGAAGCCAAGGGGTGGGTTTTAATTGCCTTTGGTTTTATCCAGTACCTTTTCTTCTCTTAATAATAAGAATGTCTGTCCTTCAGCCAAATAACTGTGCAAGTGAATATATAAAAGGGAGATATGGGGGAAAGTATACATTCATTTAAAGAAAAGCACATAGAAAAATATGTACTACCTTGGGATAAATGCATGGGGGTGAGCGCACAGGAGAAGGGGTAATACAATCTGTACTATTTTGCAGTGTTCACACTTGTTTGCATCACGTATGCATGTTCATGGATTTGTATGTGGGGGAGGGTAATAAAGTTGGAGTAAAGGACAATATCTGGGCTGGAGAGCTGGACTATGAGCCAGGTGTTCAAGCCTACAGTAAATGAAAGAGACTTCAGAAGAGAAAAGTAGAATGCAAAGTAGGAAGAGAAATTAGAATTTTGTTTAAACCCTCTGTCACCTTAGCAATCTCCTCCCCTAAATTCCTGCTAAGTTGTCATCAGTCTTCTGTTCTACTGCTGATAGGTATAGGTAGGAAAAACTTGCTTCCCCTAGTACTCACATCTCTCTATCTACACTGTCCTCTTGAACACAAAGCCATAGTGAAGATATTTTTAGTGGCCCCTGACTCTCTGAGGGTGGGAAGCAGGAGTGGGAAAGTCTTTCCACAGGTCACCTGAGGGTAGAGTATTCCCAGTATTCCTGGGTCTCCTTGCAACTCTGTGTGGATATTTTCTCCAGAGTATGGAATCACATTTTACCAGGCAGCTACAGAGGATTAGGTACATACATCTACAAGCCAGCCCTACCTTGATGCTGTGGGGCTCACAAGAACTGCTGAGTTCTCATCAGACCGTAGGAATGTGCTGGACCTCTTCATTTGAAATCTTCAGGCCACTGGGTCTCTGCTGCTGTAAGAAAACCAAAACAGAGAAGGGGATCCACTCAATGAAGAAGGCAGCTTTTCTTACTTTAGTGACAGGTGTTCAGTCACTCTCAAGATTTCCTACATGGTATAGAAAATTCAGGAAAATTGCCAGGTTCCATTCTAACTGTGACTTTTGGAGCATGGAAGATGAGTCCTTCATTTGTTCCCTTAACTAAAAAGACATACTCTCATTTACTGTAGTATGAACCTGGCTTTACAATGTCCTTGCAGCTATATTTATATTTAATATTTATATTTATATAAAATATATATAAATATATATCTATATTTAACTCCTCTGCTGGCCAACTAGAACAAGATGCTTCATGCTGTAACAAAAGGAAAGAATAAGATACAAGAATTGTGAACCTTCATAAAAGGATATAGATGTCCTTTGGGAAGCAACACATTAAATTAAAAGTTTCCAAAAATGGTTCATGGCATAAGGGTAGCCTCCATCCCCTTCCTTTTCCAGTTATGCCTGACACTTTTGAGGAGGCGGCCAGAACTACTGGCTCTTAGTATATAAGAAGGGAAATTTTTCCCAGAAAAATAAATGGATTTGACTACTTGTTCTTTCAAGTAGTTACACCTCCTCAGCAGTCTCCTCCCAGGTATAAAAATCACAAGATGGAGTCTGAGATCTCACTCACACCCAGAGAAAGGGTAGAACCATGACTGGCCTGCATGCCAATCCTTCTTCAAAGACAGAAGTCCTGTCGATATCCTGCCCTGTGCCTCTTGGAAGGGAGGCAGGCCATGGAATAAACCTAGAGGGGGTGGGACTCTGGTGACCTCTGGTTTACCTAGGAATGGTGGGCACAGCCTTCTCTGCCCTGCTGAACTGCTAGTCAGGTCTTTATTCTTGTCCCCTCAAAGGGCAGGGGCAGGAAACATTCTCATTAATTTACCATCAACCAAGTATTCCGCCTCCTGGACCCTTGGGAGGTATCTCTGGTGGATGCCACGTTTTCTCAGAACTTTGCATCCTAAATATCCTTAACATGCTCCCTTACCCCTGGAGTCCTCACCTCTTCTGCAATCCAGTCCACAGCAGTTTCCACTTCCAACAGATTCTTGTTTTCTCAATTATCGTGGTGGAGATGATACACTGATTTTCATTTTTCTTTAGTTTTCATGAGGACATCTTGCTCTTCTGCATGGTGTGATCTGCCTTCTTCTCCCTGCTCCTCAGGACAGCAGTGGATAACATTAAAATGGGTTCTCTGCTCCTATAGGTGGTGTGGTGGTAGAGCTGTATAAACTAAGGTGGGTACTATGACTGCTTAGAGAAGATGAAGCCTCCTTGGTGGACGGGCCTCCTTTACTTCCTCTCTTTTAGGGGCTGAAAAAGTCTGTTTATTTGCATGAGCATGTCTTCATGCCAAAATCTTTTTCTTTCTGTCATCCAGATGTTATCATCTTGATTTTCTTCTTCCTCCTCTTCTTTTTCCCTTTTCTGTTCCCCTTGCTCTTTAGCCAAGCCAAGGCAAGATAGAAAGCATGACAGCTAAGGCCGTCATTGACCCCATGTTCCGCATGCTCCTGAAGGACCTCTAAGTTGGAAAAGACCCAACAGCAACCCATACTCCTGAAGCCACCATCCAGGGCTACTAGCCATTCAGATGTCTTGGGCTTTGAACATTCCTCTAGAGCTGGAGGTTCTGCTGGACTTTCAGCCTTCTCCATTTCATCTTGGGCTTTGCTGTCCAAGCTGGACTCGCTGTCAGTTATGAGCTCCTTTGCAGACGCATGACAGAGGATGAACGGTGTATGGATCTATTCAGGATAGGTCATTTCTTCTATTCTTATTTTCTTTGAGGGAGGCTCCAATCCTTCCTCTGTATCCCATAAGATAGCCACACCCCTTTTCATTTGGACAGGCATGTAGTTAATGTTCATGACCCTTTTCTTTTTCATATGTACTGATTACATAAAGGACTTATTACTATTAACCAAATGAAATGGAAAAGAGACTTGTGGAAAAGAGGAGGAAGTCTCCCATTGCTTCAAATGCTTGGGTGGAGGCATCTCAGGGGATTCAAGATAAGAAACATCTTGACGTAATTGATGAATTCCTAGGAAAGAAAATTTCAAGCATAAGAAAACTAGGATAAGTATGTGAAGTCCATACGAGTTAAGATGGCCATGAAAATATTTCTGTATGGGCATGTGGAGTAGAAGTACATATATATGTGATATTTCACAATTCTGTGTGTGGCATGTTTTATTTGGAGAATATACATGATATAAATATCTAGTAATGAGGGTATGGTGTATGGATGTTCTGAAACATACATGGTGTTTTTAATGTTGGTGAAAAGGGATGGTGAATGGGTGTGTGCATGTGTGTTATGTGGTGTTTCTGTACATGTAAACAAGTACAAGAGTGTTACATGTTCTTACTGTGAGACAGTAGGACTTAGAATGTTAGAAGAAGTGTATGTGAGCTCTCAGAATGTGCCTCTCTATGAAGAACTGAAGGTTTTGTGGGTGAAGTTGTGTATAGGTTAGAAAGACTGTATATGAGAGTGCATCCCCTCCAGGGCATATGAATTTTCATGAGTTTGACCTAGCATAGGGAGTTAAAACAGGTTATATGTGTGAGGGGATGTGAATTATTTATGCGATTAGTGTGTAAACAGGTGATTCTGAGAATGATTGAGTGAAAGAATGGAGGCGTAAAGGTGTAGCTATGTAATGCTACTAGAGAATGGGAAGGACAGATGGGGAGTGAAGGTGTGTATATCTGAGAGAAAAAGTGAAAGGAAGGGAAATAGGGCCATATTTGATATGAAGGACTCACTGTACATGTGTGTGTGAGGATATGAGTGTGCTGATCTGAAGGGGAAGGTTCTGATTAAAGTCCCATGTGCATATCAGCACTGCCCACTACCTCACTCACAAGTGTCCCAGCGTTCATATGTTGAAAGTGCTGAGAAACTTTGTCCTGTCCTTGAAGGCATACTCCCTATTTGTCCTTTGGCAGAGGTTTCAGTCCTAGTCCCTCTGCCCTGAATTCCTTTCTTATTTTTGAAGGGTAAGTGAAATAAATAGGGATTAGGCTAAGCAGTTCAGCTGTACCTCTTTTCCAAGCTGAGATCCCACCTTTGTATCTTCCTTACCATCGTCACCAGCAAAAGTAACGTTGTGTGCAGAGGAGATGCAGGAGAAATATCCTGAGGCAGAGGCATTTTCTCCTGCTGTCTGACTCCAGGCTGGGACCACCACATATGACTCAGGCTGAGGAGCATCCTCTTGAGTCTTCCAGAATTCTAGGGAATTGAATAAAAAAAATTGAGATATGGCATTTTCTGGGGTCTGTGTCCATTCAAAAAAGAGTGGATATTATGTGTCAAACATTGTTACCACACATGAGACTTGCACTCATAGAAATTGAGGTGACTTTCCCATGTGAACCTCCATTTACTCCAAAACCCAAATAAACAATTATTTAAAAAGTGTGTGTTGTGGATGTCAGTGATGTTGGCTATCTTGTATGTGGTATTTCTAGAAATGTATACAGAATATCACAAACTTAGAACCATGCCTGAAATACAGTATGTAGTCACTAAAGTTTGGATATTATTAGCTCAATTTTCCTCATGAGAAATTTTATGAACCCAGTTTCTTGCATCTTCTCATACCTAGAAAAGCACTAAAATCATTAACAGAGACATGTGCTCCTCATGATGAGTAGCAACCTTCTTGTGACTAGCAGCAACCTTCTACCAAGATGTGTGTTTGCATGTACTCTCTTCACCAAAATCACATATATACCGACCTTCCCCCCACCTCTTTGGAGCAGTCTGTCTGCAGTTGTCTGTCTCCCAGGCTACAGTTCTCAATAAGTCCCCAATGAAACAACTGACAGTTCTCACGTTGTGCACTTTTTCAGTCAACAATATTTTTTCAGAGTTCCCTAGGAACTGGCCATGGTGCTGGAGATGTTCAAATGAAGACTTCACAGACTTGCCGTAGACTCCTGGAAGTGTATTTCTACGTTTCTCTTTGGTTTGTAATCTTCCCATTCATATCCTTTAAGAGTTTCTTCCAAAGGAGACAGGGAAAATAACATGGTATATTTCTTACCATAGATCAGAAACAGAGACCCTAAGCAGTCCTTGAAAGATGGGGTCATTTGTGGCCATGGTTGAGCAAAGGAGCTCAGTTCCAATTCTAGACCATCATGCAGACCCATCTCCCTGACTGATTCCTCCTCAGTATCTCCTCGTTCCTACACCCATATCATTGTGAATGAGCTTGTCTACAGAAGAGGCACAGGAGATGTCTTCTCAGTCTGAATTCTCTGCTGTCTGGCTGTAGCCATGGACCAAATGGACCATGGACCAAAAGTAAAATGATATTATTTCCCTTTGACAAACAATGAAGAAATACCATGTAAAATAACACACACGGCACTTCTCCTCATGAAATTTACAGTCTGGTTTCTGTCTAAAATCCAGGTATACAAATATATTTGTTGGAAAAATGTGTCTGATTACCTATGAGTGGCCTATGTTGTTTCCTGCAGTGTATCAAAGGCTCCATTTCTTACCTGGTACATAGTCAGGTACATGTATTATTTGTTATTCCTACTCTATTTACCAGAAGAATAAATTTGGTGTATGTTCATAGGTAAAGTATATCAGTTTGTCAGCTGTGTATTATCAAATAAAAGTCCTGCTACTTCCTGATAGAGTTAGAATTTACAGAAAAAAAAGAATCCACTGACTTCTATTTCTTGTCCCCAGCTCCCTCTTCCAGATATCTGCTCTGTGGAATCTCACAGGAAGGCCTCTGTTGCCAGAGTTTTGGGGGACCTGCTGGGTTCTGAGCTTGAGTAGGAGACTGCAGTAGGATCTCTAAGGTTGACTCCAGACTTCCACCTCCCAACAATGGCTATAGCTCCCCTCTCAGGAAGCAACTTACTATTAAATGGCATAGCCATCACTTGGCTTAGTCAGTGGTGTCACCTTTCTCAGTGTCCCCTGTCCCAAAGGACTCCGAGTCAGTTTTTCATCTATACTCACCATACTCATAGTCTATCTCAAAACCTTCCCAATTTACAGATAAATTCTAGGTTGTTGGAGTTTTCCTAAATAATTTGTGTATTTCTTGAATCACCTCTACTTCTCCCACTGATTTAAATACATCAAAAATATCCCAGTTACTTTTCTTACTTCCTCTTAATCTAAGTTTCCAATCAAAAGGACTATGCCTTTAAATTCACAAGCTTCAGCAAATAGGTAAATTCTTGTTCCTGATAAAATAACTCAAACACATTAAATCCCTTCCCCTGTTTAAATGCCTTAATTAAGCCTGTAACAGAACTTTTACTTCTCAAAATACATCTACTTTGTCTTTTAGATCACTGGAGAATTTCTGGTGGGTCATGTTAGTGTAGGAATGAGGAAATTTAGTGTGTGCCGTATATTTTTTACAGAGTTGATAAGTATGTCATGTTTAGTGAGTATAGTTTGATGTATTTTATGTAGTGGATGTAGGGATGAGATGGTCATTGTATGTGAAAGTAGTGTGAGCATGATATGTTGGGTGACACTGCAACATAATTTTATATATGCACTGCATAGGCAGTACATCTTTCATGTATTATGAGTGATGTATGTGCCATGACCTATTAAAATTCAAGTAGTTATATAATACCTATTTGATTTATATGAAAGATAATGTCGATCTGAGTAATTCTGTGAGTCCTGCTGAGACTTTTAAAGTGTTACAGACTGACTGTGTGAAAGATAGACATGAGGAAATCATGTGAGCCTCTAGGTTGTGGAATTATGTGAAGGGACTAAGGAATTGGGAACAGAGAGGAATTTTAGAAGGCATCATATGATCCTTTCTGTGTTTTTTTTGTTAACATTTTATTTTTTATAGCTTTTATCTAAAGAAATGTCTTCATTTCACCCCTTTTTTTTTGGTATGATAGCAACTGTATCTTAAGCACACTATTTTACATTGTTGACATTAGATGTCTATTTCTACCTTCACAATTGCTATTGAGAAGCTTACAGTCTGACAAATCATCATTATTTTATAAGTATCCTCTCCAGTTGTGTTAAGGTTGTTATTGGTATTCTGAATTTTTGGTATAGTGTACTGAGGTGTGGATTTTTTTTTTTTATTCTGTAATGAGCTTCCTAATAATGTTTCCTGATTCCAAGGATTTAGCTCTTTTATCAGTTATCAAAAATGCTTAGTCATTATCCCTTTGATTATCTGTCTTATTTTCTTTTACTCTTCAGAAACCTCAATTTGACATACATCATAGTTTCACATTTTATTCTCATTTATCTTAATCCCTCCTTTATATCTCTATTATCTCTCTGACGTATGTTATAGGTAATTCTTCAGCTCTATCTTCTAGTTCATCAATTTTCAACTATGTCTAATTTACTGTTTAATCTATCCACATTTTTCATAAGTTCTAGAACAATATTTTTTATTTCTAAAACTACTATTTGGTTATTTTTAAAATCTGTTTCTTTTCTTGATACTGCTTTGTGTTTTTACAGCTTTAATAATTTTGAACATTCTTAGTTACTCTCCCTAAAACACTGTTCAATTAAATTATCTTAATGGTTAAAATTTGCTGTTCTTGGGGCTTCCCTGGTGGCACAGTGGTTGAGAGTCCGCCTGCCGATGCAGGGGACACGGGTTTGTGCCCCGGTCCGGGAGGATCCCACATGCCATGGAGCGGCTAGGCCCGTGAGCCATGGCCGCTGAGCCTGCGTGTCCAGAGCCTGTGCTCCGCAACGGGAGAGGCCACAACAGTGAGAGGCCCACATACTGCAAAACAAAACAAAAAAACACTTGCTGTTCTTAGTGTTTGCAGAATCTACCTTAGAGTTATGTTTTATAGTTTTAGACTGTGAGCTCATTTTCAGCAAGTCATTATCTATAGGACCCTTCAATGTGGTGGACTGACAATCCAGAATTCTTTAACATTTTCTGCTGTCAGGTATTACTGGAGTACTACTAGCTACAATTTAATTTCATATTAATTCTTCACTTTTAGATTTAACTGATTATATAGCAACTGTGGGTGCATGTGGAAGATTGTAAGGAAATGAATGATGAGGACAAGTAATGCAGATGGGTCTGTATAGGGGTGAATGTGAGAATACTGGCTATAAAAATACATGGATGTGAGGTGGTCTTGAACTGGATGACCCCATCTCAAGTCCAGATCTTGAGGATACGACCACTTTTTGCCTGTTTTAAACTGTTAGTCCTTTCACACCTTCCTCATAATGTAACATGCCCTTGAGTGGCTCATACTGACATACTCTTCCATGTTTCTCTGGTAAAACTTTAATCTTCTTAGTCCTTCTCCCACCATTTCCACAAATAAAACACTTTATTCATCTTTTGGGGCTTGCTCCAATCCTTTTAAGTGTTTTTCTGTTGGAATTTATTGCTTCCACTACTGATCATATTAAAGAAGATCGAGAAGCATTTTGAGTTTCTTTCTATACCAGGCAGCCTTGAGTGGACTGATGAGCAGAATCACTCAGCTCATCTCTGCTCTGCCTAGACCCCAATAGTCTCTCTTTACCAGCAGCAGTGAGCTTGTCTTCAGAAGAGTTGCAGGAGAAGCAGTAAAATGGCTCAGATTAGGTCTGGATCTAAGAGAAAGACTTGTTCTAAAGATTCCTTACTGGGTTAGTTTCCTATTGCTGCTATAGCAAACTACCACAACTTAGTGGTTTAAAATACAGATTTATTATCTTAAAGTTCTGGAGGTCAGAAGTCCAATACGGGTTTTATAGCTTAAAATCAAGGTGTTAGCAGGATTGGTTTTATCTGGAAGCTTGAGGGGAGAATCTGTTCCCCTGCCATTTTCCACATTCTAGAGGCTACTTGCATTCCTTGGCTATGGTTTCCCTCCTTCATCTTCAAAACATACCACTCCACCATCTGCATCCACTGTCACATCTCCACTCTATTACTCACCTACCTCCCTCTCATAAAGATTCTTGTGATTATATTGACCCCAACAGGTAATCCAGGATAATCTTCTCATTTCAAAATCTTAATCCCATTTGCAAAGGCTCTTTTGACATTTTGACACTTAAGGTAACATATTCACAGGTTCCAGGAATTAGGAGGTTAACATTTTTTCCAAAGCAGGTGAGGAAGAGTGAATATTTCAGCTACCAAACCGAACCAAAAACAGTGTCAGAGTAAATTCAGCTGTAGCAAAATATAGTAAGGTGCGAACGGAAAACTCAAATTAAACAAGAACAATAGGGAAAAAGTGCACAGCAACTATGTAAACATATTGAGTAAAACAAAGAAGAATGAAACAAAGAAACTTTGTTTGAAAGTAAATATAGTCCAAGGAACAGAAGAACCATTACATGAGAATTTTTCATGCTACAGAATTTAAGCAACTAGATTCAGTAAAATAAGAGCACTAAGACAAGATGACTAGTCAATGAAAGGAAATAAAAATGGAGAATTAAGAGCAGAAGAAAAGAAAAAAGGTCTAGAGGGCTTCCCTGGTGGTGCAGTGGTTAAGAATCTACCTGCCAATGCAGGGGACATGGGTTTGAGCCCTAGTCTGGGAAGATCCCACATGTCATGGAGCAACTAAGCCCGTGTGCCACAACTACTGAGCCTGCACTCTAGAGCTCACAAGCCACAACTACTGAAGCCCGCACACCTAGGGTCTGTGATCTGCAACAAGAGAAGCCACTGCAATGAGAAGCCCGCGCACCGCAACGAAGAGTAGCCCCCACTCGCTGCAACTAGAGAAAGCCGCGTGCAGCAACAAAGACCCAATGCAGCCAAAAATAAATAAATTTATTTTTAAAAAAAAAAGAGTGCAGCAATGTCTGTCCCCTGCTGTTAGTGCTCTGTGCTCTACAATTAAAAAAAAAGCTCTTAACAAGGTCAAAACAGAATAAATAAATGAATTAGAACCAGGAAAAAAAAAACAGAATAAAGCTTTAATGGAAAAACTGGCATGGTGATTTAAGTATAAAGAGAAGAGATAAATACATAATTAATTAGAAGACAATAGATTAAAAAAAAAGAAAGGCCAAATGATGTAACATAACAGTAAAGAGATTAACAAATGAACCAGACAATTATTCAAGATAGGATACAGTAAAATATCCCTAGGATAAAGGAAGAACTGAAACCACAAATAAAAAGGGCATATATTATTTTTAGGAAAAAAAATAATAGAGGACAACTTACAGAAATGCATAACCCCAAGTTACATTTTTTTCATCTTAAAGAATAAAACAAACAAAATTCTTCAGGTATTTTAAGAGAAGAAGCAAGTCACTTTCAAGTGGTAAATATTAAGCTGGCTTTACCCTTCCACAAAGCAACACCTATTGCTTGAAAATAGTGGAGTAGTATCTACAGATACTGAAATAAAGAAGGTGTGATACTGCCACATGATATGCAGCCAAGTTGTTTTCAAGTGTAAAAGCTACTGGCAGACACTGTAAGATGTGTCAAAAATTTTTCAGAGAATATGTGCTATAAGAGCTATTCTTGAAAAAGTCTCAGTTCTGTAATACAGCCAACTCAAAAATGAATGAAAATGCTATGAAAACATCAAAATGCAATACTCCATGCCAAAATACAGTAGAATATTGGCAGCAAACATCTAATGGTAGAGGTGGGAGTGGGATGGGAATTGACTAACACAATTATATTATACTATGTTCTATAAATCAAGTTTGGATTTTAGGGCCTTCAAGCACTGGTCAAGTTCTACTGCTCCAGACTTTCTGTCATCCTGTTCTGTCTTAACCACATGCTCCAGCACTATCTAAATTTTGATAGTACCTCTGCATGATG
This sequence comes from Aethalodelphis obliquidens, assembly GCF_003676395.1. Lineage (NCBI taxonomy): Eukaryota > Metazoa > Chordata > Mammalia > Artiodactyla > Delphinidae > Aethalodelphis > Aethalodelphis obliquidens. Next base: position 17,969,168 of record NW_020837948.1, read on the forward strand.
CTTCTCATCTCTATGCTTTTGCTCAATCTGTTCTTCCTGTCTTGAAAACTCATACAACATCTGGGGCTTGATTGTTACTATAGTTAGTACAGTGTATGGTTGATTGGCCAATTTGAAAGTTTTCTAGGTAAGGAATTTCAATGTACACCCAGTTTAGCATGGTAGTGAGTGCTCAGTATCCTCTTTCAAGTAAAAAAAACATGCATGGATAACTATAAAATTTTAAGAGCAAACAGAATTCTCAATAATACAACATCTGTGAGCCTTGCTTGAAAATGCATGCAAAAAAAGTAAACAATTAAATTGACAATGAAACCCAGCCAAACAAGAGATGATTAAAAAAAAAATCTTTCTTATCCTAGGAATATAGTAAAATGACTGGGGAAAAGCACTGAATCCATTTAAATACAAAAATAAAACAAAACAAGTACACAGATTACACTTACAGAAGAGAATGCAGATTTTTAACATTTTTACAAAGTAGAAATAGCTACAAAAACTAGCAGGTATGGAGAGATGAGGTGGGTAAAAAGTGTGTTAATTTTATCTTTAATGGCAGGATTTGATTGATACTACCTATAAATAAAAATTATAACCACTTCAGTATTTCTTAGTCTTTATTCTTAATTATAAGGGGCATTTTAAATATGAATAATATATATTTTAAGTATAACATATTTATGAAACATTTAAAGTTCAACAACAGTGTTAGCTTCATTCCTATTTCATTTTTTTCTGATAAATTTGAGTAATTTAAAGTTTTAATTAAATAATTACAGTATGATTCAATTTTTCCAAAATAACTTTTGTTCCTCTTTTGATCCATTCATTCATTTATACATCCATCCATCCATTTATCCTTGTATTTATATACAGGCATAATTACGGATACTCAACTAGGATGATATTCAACTAATGTTGAAAGTGATTACATTTGAGTAATTTGTGGTAATTTTTAAACTTGTAATTTTTAAGAACTTTGAATTTCCATTTTAATTTGTATTACTTGTACAAAAACACTAAATTTATGCTAAAAGTTAAAGAAAATAATGTAAATCTAGGGAAAATATCTTGAAAACTTTGGATAAATAGTTTAGCATTCCTTTCTCTAAGTACTTTCTCTTTTTAAAGTACTTTTGCTTAATAATAAGTTGTCATGTCTCTGAAAGTTGCTGGTTTTTAAAGAAATATAATAGTTTTGATAAACACTTTTATGTGATTGTTCTGTTATAAAATACAAGGTAGAATTTGTGTGATAACTAATTAGATTATAATTATGTATAATAACAATCAACCAAAAACACAACCAGAATGTGTTTCTGTACTTTTCTGTTCTGAAAGTACAGAAACATATTCAACAACATTATTGACGTATTTAATCTGGTACATTGACCAATGATAGTGAAATGCACATGAATATAATTATATAACTTATGACTGCCGGATGTGGTACCCTGTCCTGAAGACTTTCTCACAGGTCAAAGTGTTTATTTTTATTAACATATGCCCTTTAACATTTAATAGTACTCAGGCCATGACATAAATTCTTCTATATGGACAGCTACAATTATATATTGAGTTGATCTGAGTCAATGATACATTGTACCCTATTAAAATTTTAATAGGAAAAGAAGTCCTCAAGAAATAAGATATAAACCAAAATGTACACCCTGTAAGGGCTGGATCTATGATCTACCTTGTTAACTGCTATGTCTCTAATATTAGCAAGTAGTAGACATTTGAGATTTATTGCACAAAGATATGTGTAAATCCATAAATGAATAAAGATGAATGAATTCAGATGGTCAAAAGTGCATTTAGCTTCTCTCTGGCTTTAATTAGTTAAGTTACATTAGGTGAACAAAACAATGTATCTCATAACATCAACTCTAACAATAGCCTTAAAAAATTCACTTAGATACATCTTTCTTCTCACAAAAGAGTGGCTACTAGTCATAATTTATAAAGAGAAAATGTTAAGAAAGCCACAGACAATTAAGCAATCTTCTTGGTCATATGACTAGTGACTGTGGAATTTCTATACTAAGTTAATACGAAATGAAATGAAATTGGTCTTTTCTTGACCTAAGAGAAGCTGTATTCTGTTTTGAATGCTGCTCTTAATAACACAGTTTTACTTAGAGCCATTAATTATCAGGTTAATATATCAGTGGAATTTTTGACTTAATAAATCATTTATGAGATATTTAATAACCCTTAACTTTTTATCACTCCCAAACAGCAGATTTTGTAGAGGTCAAAAACATTGGCCAGAATAGCATCTGCTTGATGCCAGCTCTCAAGAGGAAGTTTAAATAACAAACTTCACACTCTACTGTAACATCCAATCTTTATCACGTCTCCCTATTGAAGCAAAGTTGTCCAGAGAGAAGTGTGAGGCTGAGTAAAAGGAAGAAAAACAGAAAGTATAAAGAAGGTTATGAGTTTCTTCACTGAAGACTCAATTATTTTCTAGTTGACTTTTGCCTCTGACAACTGGTGGAAGGTAGAACAGGGGCAGAGGACTGGGTCACCAAGGAACATATGAGAAAGGGCTAATATCCCAAACCCTTCTTCCAATCTTCTCTTTAGAATTCTGCCATAATTCTGTATTGAATAGGTAGCTTGAAATGACAGAGACAAGTGAGGTTAGTTCTTGTAATAACATGACTTGAGTCAGTTTTATGAATGTAAAATAGAGTAGTTAAAGAGCATGGGCTTGGGAGAAAACTCTTAGTTTAAATCCCAAATTTGTCACTTAGTACCTATTGGAGATTGGACAAGAACATTGAACTTTCAATGCCCCAGTTTTTTCATCATAGAATGATGGCAATCTATAGAGTTAAAGATTACATGACAAAAGTCTTAATACACTTCCTGGATGATTGTTAGCACTTAACAACTATGTATAAAAAAGTGACTCTATGCTGAGTATTTTCACATAAGATGGTATAAGAAAATACAGATCTAAGTTAAATCAAAATATCAAGGATTAGCACTGAAAATTTGGTAAAACCAAACTGAGGACATTTAAAATAGCTAATTCACTTTCAGCACTTACTCTGTTTAAATATTTTTATATCCTGCTTAATTTTAATGATGAAAGACATTTCAGTCAATTTCCTTTCTTTGTTCTTCTATTTTAGTCCAAAATGGCAATTCTCATTTGCCTTTGACAATCTTATGAAAGAATTGCTTATCTAAAAATTCTCTTGAAAATTGGCATTGTGCTGCTTTGATGAATATGTTTCTGTTTTCTTTATTTAAATGCACTTTAAAATGGGTGCTCTGACAAATTAGATGCAAAATGTTTTTTCTGTTATCTGGCAATGGCTGTCTTTTAGTACCTGTGGTACTAAAAACATCTCTTCCTGTGGTGATAAAAGGATATTTAACATTTAATTGTCTCAAATCACCTTTAGTTAAGTTTCTTTATGAGAGTTTGCATAACAGGAAATAGTAATGTTCAACAAGTTTTTAATAAACTAAATCACCACAGGAGTAGTTACTAACCAACAAATAGTTTGCAAACATACATCTTTTAAAAGAGGTATCAGTGCTAAATGCCTGGCGTTAATATTAAAGATTTCTTAGGAACCTATTTTATTTTTATTATATTTTAAACTGTGATAAAAAATAATTTTATTTGTATAATTTTTATCTGTATACCCATAATAATAGTTACTACCTTAGCTTTTAAGTTAAATTAGGTCTCATTTGTTTATTTTTGCTTTTGTTTCACCTTAGGAGACAGATCCAGAAACAGATGGCTATGATTTATGTTAAAGAGTTTTCTGCCTATATTCTCTACTGGGAGTTTTATAGTTTCTGGTCTTATATTTAGAACTTTAATCCATTTTTAGTTTATTTTTGTATATAGTATGAGAAAATGTTCTAAATCATTTTTTTACATGTAGCCATCCAGTTTTCCCAGCACCATTTATTGAAAAGACTGTCTTTTCTTCATTGTGGATTCTTGCCTCTTTTGTTGTAGGTTAATTGACTATAAGTACATGGTTTTATTTCTGCATTCTCCATTCTGTTCCATTGATACATGTGTCTCTTTTTGTACCAATACCATACTATTTTGATTACTGTAGCTTTGTAGTATAGTCTGAAGTCAGGGAGCATATTTCCTCCAGCTGTGTTCTTCTTTCTCAAGATTTTCTGGCTCTTTGGGGTATATTTTTCTTTCTATACAAATTTTAAAATTATTTGTTCCAGTTCTCTGAAAAATGCCATTGGTATTTTGATAAGGATTGCACTGAATTTCTAGATTGCCTTGGGTAGTATTGTCATTTTAACAATATTAATGCTTCAAATTCATGAGCACAACATATATTTTCATATGTTTGCATTATCTTCAATTTCTTTCATCAGTGTCATAATTTTCTAAGTACAGGTCTTTTACCTCTTTAGTTAGACTTATTCTTAGGTATTTTATTCCTTTTGATGTGATTGTAAATGAAATTGTTTTCTTAATTTCTCTTTCTGATATTTTGTTGTTAGTATACATGACAGATTTCTGTATATTTTGTATTCTGCAATTTTACTGAATTCATTGATGAGTTCTTGTAGTTTTTTGGTGGTATCCCAAGGATTTTTTATGTATAGTATCATGCCACCTGTGAAAAGTGACACTTTCAATTTTCCTTTAGAATTTAGATTTCCTTTATTTCTTTTTCTTGTCTGATTGCTGTGGCTAGGACTTCCAACACTCTATTGAAGAAAAGTGGTGAGAGTGGGCATCCTTGTCTTGTTCCTGATCTTAGAGGAAATGCTTTCAGCTTTTCACTGTTGAGTATGGTGTTAGCTGTGGGCTTACTGTAATGGCCTATATGATGTCGAGACATATTCTCTCTATACTGAATTTACTGCTGTTTTTATCATAAATGGATGTTGAATTTTGTCAAAAGCTTTTTCTGTATTTATTCAGATGATCATAGTTTTATTCTTCAATTTGTTAATGTTGTGTATCATATTGATTGATTTGTGGCTATGGAACTATCCTTGTATTACTGGTATGAATCCCACTTGATCATGGTGCATGATCCTTTTAATGTATAATTTGAATTCAGCTTGCTTATATTTTGTTGAATTTTTTACATCTATGTTCCTCAGTGATATTGGCCTGTAATTTCCTTAATTGTGATACTGTTCATTGGTTTTGGTATCAGGGTAATGCTGGCCTAGTAGAAGGAGTTATGAAGTATTTCTTCCTCTGCACTTTTTGGAACAGGTTGAGAAGTATAGGTATTAAATCTTTGTTAAATGTTTGGTAGAATTCACCTGTGAAGCCACCTGGTCCTGGATTTTTGATAGCTGAGATTTTTTTAAATCACTAATTCAATGTCATTACTGGTAACTGTTCTGTTCATATTCCTGATTCAGTCTTGGGATATTGTACATTGCTTTGAATTTGTCCATTTCTTCTAGATTGTCTATTTTATTGGCATATAATTGTTCCTAGTAATTTCTTATTATTCTTTGTACTTCTGTAGCGTCAGTTGTAACTTCTCCTTTTTCATTTCTTATTTTATTGATTTGCACCCTCTCTCTTTTTTTTCCTTGATGAGTCTAAAAGTTTAACAATTTTGTTTATTTTTTTTCAAAGAAGCAGTTCTTAGTTTCATTGCTCTTTTCTATTGTATTTTTAGTCTCTATTTCATTTATTTCTGTTCTGAACTATATGATTTCTTTCCTCCTACTAACTTTTGTTGGGTTTCTTTGTTTTGCTTTCTTTTTCCCGTTCCTTTAGATATAAGGTCAGGTTATTTATTTGAGATTCTTCTTCATTTCTGATGTAGGCTTGTATCATTATAAACTTCCATTTTAGAACTGCTTTTGCTGCTTCCCAAAGATTTTGGATCACTGTGTCTTCATTTTCATTTATATCCAAGTACTTTTTATTTCTTTTTTGATTTTTTCAGTGACCCATTGTTTGTTTAGTAGCATATTGTTTAGCCTCCACATGTTTGTGTTTTTTGCAGTTTTCTTCTTGTCATTGATTTCTAGTGTCATAGCACTGTGGTCAGAAAAGATGCTTGTTATGATTTCAACCTTCTCAAGTAGACTGAGAATGATTTTGTAGTATGGCCTGTGATCTATCCTGGAAAATGTTCCATGTGAACTTGAAAAGAATATGTATTTTGCTGCTTTTGGATGGAATGTTCTATATACCCCTATTAAATCTATTTGATCTAATATATCACTTAAAACCAGTGCTTCCTTGTTGGCTTTCTGTCTGGATAATCTTCCCATAGATGTACATGCAGTGTTAAATCCCCTATGATTATGATAATACTGCCTATTTTTGCTTTATGTTTGTTAACATTTGCTTTATGTATTTAGGTGCTCTTGTGTTGGGAGCATATATATTTACAATTGTTATATCTTCTTCTTGGAATAATCCCTTAATCATGATGTTACGTTCTTCTTTGTCCCTTTATACAGTCTTTGTTTTAAAGTCTATTTTGTGTGATATAAGTATTGCTACCCTGACTCTCTTCTTGTTTCCATTTGCATGAAAATCTTTTTTTCATCCCCTCATTTTCAGTCAGTTTGTGTCTTTAGATCTGAAGTTAGTCTCTGGTAGCTAGCATATATATGGGTCTTGTTTCTGTGTCCATTCAGTCACTATATGTCTTTTTATTGGAGTATTTAGTCCATTTACATTTAAAGTAATCATTTATAGGTATATACTTATTGCCATTTTGTTAATTGTTTTGGAGTAATTTTTGTGGCTTTCTCTTGTTACTCTCTTATTTTGCATTTTTCATGTTATTTGATGATTATCTTAATATTATATTTGGATTTCTTTTTCCTTTTTGTGCATCGTTTATAGATTTTTAGATTGTTGCTAACATGAAAGAAATAGAATTATACAGTGCTGTATGTGAATTATATCTCAATAAAAATGGAATAAAAATAATTTTTTTTAATCTTTATAATTAAAATTTTTGTGAGAGAAAAATAAAACCCTTATTATCATGAGTCATGAATTTTTTCTATAGGAAAAATAATAAATCATGGCATCTTAGAAACACAATGATTAGACATATTAGATTATTAGATGAACAATATCTAGCAAAGGACTCACCAAGTAGAAGACTCAATAAATGTTTCTTTCCCTCTACCCTTTCTCTCCAATGTATACACTATATAAATAGGAAGAAGACTAAAACTCAGAGAAGAAAATAAGAATATAAATTTGAGGAGACATATGAATAAAAATGGGGAATATAGAACATCAATAGACAGTCTGGCTAAAGCTCTGTGCTTAACTGTGAAAAATCACAAGATTTCTCATATGGTGAGATATTTTTGAAGAAGCCATGGGTTACGTGGTAATCTACATCACATAACAAGGAGAATTTTATCTGAACTATATATTATATTTATATCTACTTAATTCTCACAATTTTAATACTTTAAGTCCGAGATATTCTAAAATATAACCAATACTATATATTACTGTAACAAGTTTTTTCTTTGAAACTAAAATTGCCTTACAGATATAAACCCTCTGTCCCATCATTCTCTTAATATACTGTCAGGGAAGAAATCTATGAAAAAAGAAAGGGCTGAGACTAGAGTGAGAGAGGCTCCTGGTCACAGAATTCAAGGAGGTACATATTTTTAGGGTCCTTCAAGTCTAAGACTCCTTGACTTGTGTGTCTGAGTTATTTCACCCTAGTCCTGGCCATGGGAGAGGTTTGTAGATAAAAGCTCATTCCATATAAGGTGAAACCAAAAGAGTAATCAAAAAATTAAAAAATAAAATAATCTACTTTAATTCAGTGTATTTACATTAATATGCCACCTGCCAAATACCTGAACTCTTTTTCAATTATAAATTAAGAAGTTTTCTAGGAGATAAGACTGACCTGAGATTTTGGTCCCTGACATTTTAACCAATCTAGCATAATGACTTAAATAGATTAAAACTAAGTAAGGAAGATATAAGTGGACATACAAAACTTTTTAATGCCATTAATCTAGGTGCGAGAAAAACAATGCAAACACTACCTGGAAGCTCCTGAATACTGGCAGTGGACTGTAGTTTTCCCAGGCTCACATGTTTTCACCTATGTGAGTCTCTGTGCCTGTGCCTAAATGTGGATGAAAGTTCATTTTCTAATAGCAAAGCCCAGGAATAAAGTAAACAAGGGCACTAATGGCAAATTTGTCTGAGTGTAAGCTTTAGCAAAATCTCTTATATTCTTTGAACATCGGTTTCTCCATCTCTAATTAAATGGTTGAGCAAATAATCTTTGAGGTTTACTCTGACTTGAAAGTTCTTTGAAATCTTCACTATTCCATTTGCTTTTGGTCATGTGACTGATAAGACCACTTTTTCTCAAATTCCCTGTTGGGGAAAACAGTCTGTCCTGTCCTTACACAACATGGAACTGTGGAGGTTAGCCTTGGGACTTCCAAAGGCATGGCTATGATAATATCTCATAGCCTCAGCAATTTGGAGCCAAATATATATATATAATTTCTACAATAACCTTTAGAAAAGCAAACTGTGAATGTTCTGGTATTTCGTTCTATTGCTTTATTGGTTCTTTCTCCACATGACGGACTTACTAAATAAATTATAGTTTGCACTGATTTTTAAATAACTGTATATCATTTTCCTGTTAGTCCTTCATAATATCTAAGTGGCCATTAATTGGAATCAACAGCAAAAATATTGCTAAATGTATAGAGCAAAGTCCTATCTTTTTCAAAACAGCTTTTCCAAATACACAGCTTAATTTTTAAAATAGTGTAGTTTCAGCATCATTTAACCTCTGCCCCTACGGCCACAGTAAATTTTTCTTAAATTGGGATGATGTCCTACTACAACTGAATACCAAATATGTAGTTAGCCAGCTTTCCATATTAGGCCACTTCAATTTTGTGGCTTAGGTAGGTCCCTGACCCATTAAGAGGCATTCATTACCGCCAATAAAATAAAGTGTCCTCATGTAGAAATATCCTTAAGCTTCATGGCCTTCAATAAAGTATTACATTTTCAGAACTTTTAAAAAGCTTAAAGAGTTTAAAAAGTTTATAAGAGGGTGAAATACTGGCAAAACAGAGATGACATATACACCTAGTAATAACATCTAACATTAAAAAATCTTGTGGAATACAGAATGCTAAAAGATAAGATTAGATATAGACACATGAACTATTCCATAGTCATTACTAATGGTTTATTTGTGTCTAGATAATGGCTTGGACACTCAGCTTAATAAATGATATGAATCCTTTACAGCTCACTATTGCAGACAACCCAGCTTACAGTTTTCAATAAGGTATACAGAAGCATCTAACACAAGGGTAGGCAAACTATGGCTTGTAGGCCAAACTCAGCCCACTGCCTATTTTTGTAAACAAAGTTTTATTGGAAGATGCCTGTTTGTTTATTGCCTATGGCTGCCTTCCTACTACAATGGCAAAGTTGAATTGTTGTTTGCAACAGAAATCATATAGCCTGAAAAGTTGAAAATATGTACTATCTGGCCATTTACAAAAAGTTTGCCAACTCTGATAGAACACATTAATTTATGCTACTTTAATTGTGACCCACATAAATTACAAAAGAGTTATGTGAACTGTCATAGTTTTATAAAAGATCTCTCCCAAGCCAATAGAAATATTACATTGCTCTTCTCTAGATGATAGATTATTTTGCTTTTAAAATTAAGATTCTGTGTATTTTAATTACACATAGCATGATTATGAACTTAATAAAAAGGATCATTTAAATAAGTAGTGGATATAGTATATATTTGTTGCCAAGTACCCAGCTAAGTAAACAGTGAGAAATATATCCACTTAAACCTATAGGAACTTACATTTATAGACCATGTTAAAGTACATTCATTTCTCTTCATTATGCCAAGAGATAGAAGGAATACATCCCCTCTTTAGAAGACTAAAGATAGTTAGATAAGTTTCAGAGATTTACAAATATGATATGATGAAATTGTTGCATTAAATATCACATATTCTGTCTTTTAGTCAACAGTTTATCCATTTAACATGCTCATTAATGACATGAAATTGTTTGAATTATCTGCACACTCTCTGAGATGTTTCTCTTCATCAAACTTCCCTCTTGGCAAAACTGCCCTTCTGAGTGTCTCTGAGTGACTTATATGAGAAATAAACAATATTGTTCTTAACTAGACCAGTGTTCATCTCTGTTAGTGCACACTTAGGAAAGCACTGCTTCAATAATGCTTTCTAGACCTACTCCACCCATCTAGAAAGACTGAAAATAAATTCTAAATCTAGAGGATAATACTAGTTTTTTCCTCTAGCAGAGTTGAGACTGGGATGACACAGTGAGGTATCTGCCTTGGCTGCAAAATTTAGGGGTATGCCAAAAAGTTTGTCCATCAAGAAAAATAATGTTTAATGCTATACTTTAAAAAACTAAAACTGATGCAAAAATCTATGGGAAACAAAATGTCAAGATTTTCAATCAAGATAAGATCAGTAACAGTGCCTTGTAGAGCCATATTAGATCCTGAACCAACGGAAAAATTAGTAACATCAATCTTGTTTTGAATTAATTTTGACATTTTTTGTGTCCTTTTAATTTTTTCATTCAGAGGTACGTGTGTCTCTCACCTCATCCTCATCCCATCCCTGTTTTTGCCCAGTTAACTCAAAGTTCGTCAAATGGAAAGTTGAAAAGCCCCTTTGTGAGTAGTTAACTTGCAACAGAGTAAGAGAACTGTAGGCAGTTTGCACTGGTAGTTGATATTGATACTACCAGTCTAAGAGAGGACATTCCTTACTTCTGTTTTTCATCCCTTTCCCACTTCCCTTCTATATCTCTTTATATTCCCTTGCCCTTTTTTTTTTCCCCTCAAGACACATATAACACAAACCTGGTCTTGTGCCTAATATTCAGAGATAAATAAAGGCCTGACCTCTGCTCTTAGACCTGGGTGCTTAGTCCTATGTTATTAGTTTTTTTTTTTTAATTGGATAATTGGTCCAAGGACAGTGAAATCCCAAGGGACAAAAATAGTTTATTAATAAACATAGACGTCACTTCTTTCCCCCTTTAGCTAACAAGCAGCAAAGGAATCTGTGGGTATTCATTGAAATGTGACCATTTACTGCATTCTGCAGCATTTCCCATGGCTTAGCTAATGTATAGGATATTATATGGCCAGCTTTACCATGAATGAATGAAAAGACAAGAACTTGTGGCAATTTCTTTTCTAGAGAGTACTAGGAAAAGATGACCCACAGGTTGGCCAGAACAGCCTTAACATTCCTCTCAATTTGATTCAACTTTAGACAGGGATTTTTCCTGACTAGAGTTCCTGACCTCTCTTTTCTTAGAGCATTTACTTTAGAAACCTTGCAATTGTAAATTCTTTTTCTACCCCTCTGAGCTATAAATCTTCTCTCAGTCTCTTGCCATATTTACAACTCAGAAATATTTTTCTCAAGGACTTGAGAGCTCTCCTTGAAATGTAATCATGAAGGAAGAAAGTACCTGCTATGAACTGACTGTGTCACCTAAAATTTATATGTTGAAACCGTAACCCTGCCCTATGTGCCTGTATTAAAGATAGGGCATTTAAGGAGGTTATTAAGCTTAAACAGAATCATAAACATGAAGCTTTGATACAATATAACTGGTGTCATTATGAAAGAAAAAAAAAACCGAGAGATCTCAAATCTCTCTCTTTCTTGCCTTTGTGAGGACACAGCAGCAAGGTCATCATCTGCAAGCCAGGACGACAGCCCTCTCTAGAATCCAACTCTGCTGACACATTGATCCTGGAATCCCTAGCATCCAGAACTGTGAGAAAATAAATTTCTGTTGTTTAAGCCACCCAGCCTGTGATATTTTGTTATGGCATCCTGAGCAGACTGAGACAGCACCCCTATCTGCCAGTCTCTGTGGAAGGGTAGGAGCCTAACTTAGAGAAGTGCCAAACACAGGTGGCCAAATCCTATTGGCCAGCCTTCCTCGTAACTTCTTCCACTCTTTTTTTACTAACTTACTCTAGTGCTTAAAAATTCTCCTGACTTTTGTTTAAGGCAAGTTGAAGTCACTTTCTCTCCTTTATTGCAATAGTGTTAGATAAAGTCTTCTTTGCCTGTTTAACTCAGTCCAGTGCAATTTTTTTCTTTGACAAAGTTAATTATCCACTGGTAGTTTGTTTATTCTCTGCAATCTTTTGTTATTTTTCTTTTTTCTTTTTTTTTTCCTAACCAACAGCATGATTATTTTAAATACACATGAAATTTTGTTACTAAATATTGAGCCAATACACTGGGTTTTTTCTGTAATTCTTCAAAGTATTTCCATGAAGAGAATTCTCTTCCTAAAAACATTGATTTCTGATGAATTTGTTGAATTAATTTCATGTAGAGATTTCTCTTTTTTCTAATACTCTGCTTTATGCTACACGATGATTGGAGGTAAACACAATCACTAAAGTATTCAGTAAAACAGAAAGATTTCTGTTTTCTAGAAAAAAATACTTTTTAAATAAAAGAACTGTCGTTTTTTGTTTTTTTTCTTTCCATAAAAGCTTGCAGTAGGTTGCCAAAAAGACTCAGTTTTCGCTGGACTATCTCTGTTTTAGAAACCAAAGTCCAGTTTCTCAGGAAGCTTCAGTCCCATGTAAGCTGGTTTAATAGATTTATCTTCCTCTTTTGGTTTTCTCTAAGATTAGCTATCCACCAGATCATAAGAAACATAGCCATTGCAAATGATCAACATGTTCTCTATTGGGGTGACAAACTGCATCAGATAAGGATAGTAATGGAGGGAGAGAGAAAAAAAATGGAGAAAGAGGAAGAAAGAAGAATAACAATAAAGGTAGAACACTTTCCTATGTCTACTACCACATGAGGAAAACTACGATTCTTAACATCTTTGTTTATAATTACTAAATAAAAGTACACAGCTATTGTGTCTGTTTTTAATGCATGTATAAAGATTGCTACATTTAAATATACTTTCAAGTTTACTTATCCCCCAGTAAATGTAAAGACATACAAGTATTGTGAGGAATACCAATGTATTTTCAAACAAAGATAAATGCTTCAGAGCAAAACTGACTCAGCAAATGCACTTCCCTGAAGAAAAAAAAAATGAAAGACAAATTTAATAGCGGAACCAACCACTGAACAATCCTGCAAAAGGGAAAAGTGCTTGAGTTATTGCTCCTGTGAGTACCTCTAACATTTTTATTACTTCCAAATGCATAATAATGACATTTCAGGAAAATTACCATACTTAGAGACAGATTTTTAAGGGAAAAGTTATTTCCTGAGCCCAGATCTCCAGCTATCATGATAATAAAAATTTCCTGCCCATGGCAGCATTTAGCTGGCTCAACCTTCTTACACCTTCAACTTGACAGACCCAAGGACACAGACATCCACACAGTGAAACTTAAAATTTCTTGGTTGGTTTTATAGGAAAAGTGTGTTTTCAATAACCTTAGCTTTTTATATAAGCTATTTTCTTCCATATAGAAAAAGGAAAGAAATATAAAAGCAATGAAAGAAATATTTATCACACAGTTCTCCCCCTCACAATTCTATTCAATTCATTCTATCCACTGAGAGAAATCTTTTCAGATGTATGAGTTTAAAAGTGGTTAATATATTTAGGTGTATATTACTCTTTGGGAAAAAGATCATATATGCTTACTCACATATGTACTATGTATGCTTACTTAGCTTTAGAATATATGTACTTTTCTAATCTTACATTTTCTTCAAATTAGCAATCACAACCACCAACAGTCTCCCTTTCATACGTTCTCCTTCATCTGAGAAATTTATAAAAGCAATGGATAATATTGTAAAGAATTAAATATACAGAAATGTTTTCCCTTCTTCATGTTTCATCATGCCCCAACACCCAGCTCCCTATTTAGCTTGCTTGTTTTTTTTTGTTTTTTTTTTTCGGTACGCGGGCCTCTCACTGCTGTGGCTTCTCCCGTTGTGGAGCACAGGCTCCGGAGGCACAGGCTCAGCGGCCATGGCTCACGGGCCCAGCCGCTCCGCGGCATGTGGGATCCTCCCGGACCGGGGCACGAACCCGTGTCCCCTGCATCAGCAGGCGGACCCTCAACCACTGCGCCACCAGGGAAGCCCCAGCTTCTTTTTTATCTAGTTTATAGTCTTCCTACTCTGTGTATATCAGAAATACCTAGAAGGACTGCCAAGCATACAGAGGTCTCTGCCCAATTCCTGGACATTCTTATTTGATAATGCCCAGGAATTCTTGTTGACTCTAAGCAGAGCCATCTTAATTAAACATCCCTTGACAGGTCTGAGTAAATTCACAAATAATGTAATCCCTTCCCCTAAAAAATAAAAAAATAAAAAGTAAAACAAAATTTTCTGTATTGAAACAACTAGATGGTACTAAACAATATATGAAAATTAGACCAAGAATACAACACAAGCTCCTGGGGATCAACTAAGTGCTGGACCCTATGCTGGGCATGAAAGGTAAAAAAAAGTAGATGAGGTCTACATGGAGCAAGAAACCCAGTATTAAGAAATCGGGAGAGGAGCTTCAAGATGGTGGAAGAGTAAGACGCGGAGATCACCTTCCTCCCCACAAATACATCAGAAATACATCTACATGTGGAACAACGCCTACAGAAAACCTATTGAAGGCTGGCAGAAGACCTCAGACCTCCCAAAAGGCAAGAAACTTCCCACGTACCTGGGTAGGGCAAAAGAAAAAAGAATAAACAGAGACAAAACAATAGGGATGGGACCCGTACCAGTGGGAGGGAGCTGTGGAGGAAAGGTTTCCACACACTAGGAAGCCCCTTCGCAGGTGGAGACTGCAGGTGGCAGAGGCGGGAAGCTTCGGAGCCATGGAGGAGAGCACAGCAACAGGGGTGCGGAGGGCAAAGCGGAGAGATTCCCGCACAGAGGATCAGTGCCAACCGGCACTCACCAGCCCGAGAGACTTGTCTGCTCACCTGCCAGGGCGGCCGGGGCTGGGAGCTGAGTCTCGGGCTTCGGTCAGAGTGCAGGGAGAGGACTGGGGTTGGCGGTGTGAACACAGCCTGGAGGGGGTTAGTGCACCACGGCTAGCTAGGAGGGAGTCCGGGAAAAAGTCTGGACCTGCCAAAGAGGCAAGAGACTTTTCTTCCCTCTTTGTTTCCTGGTGCACGAGGAGAGGGGATAAAGAACGCCATCCAGAGATGGGCACGAGCCGCGGTATCAGCGCGGACCACAGAGACGGGCATGGGATGCTAAGTCTGCTGCTGCCGCCACCAAGAAGCCTGTGTGCAAGCACAGGTCGCTGTCCACACCTCCCTTCCCGCTGTCCACACCTGCAGCCCGCCACTGCCAGGGTCCTGTGATCCAGGGACAAATTCCCCGGGAGAACACACGGTGTGCCTCAGGCTGGTGCAACATCAGGTTGGCCTCTGCCGCCGCAGGCTCGCCCTGCAACCATACCCCGCCCTACCCCCAGCTTGAGTGAGCCAAAGCCCCAAATCAGTTGCTTCTTTAACCCAGTCCTGTCTGAGAGAACAGATGCCCTCAGGCGACCTACACGCAGAGGCGGGTCCAAATCCAAAGCTGAACCCCAGGAGCTGTGCGAACAAAGAAGAGGAAGGGAAATCTCTCCCAGCAGCCTCAAGAGCAGCAGATTAAATCTGCACAATCAACTTGATGTACCCTGCATCTGTGGAATACATGAATAGACAACGAATCATCCCAAAATTGAGGCAGTGGACTTTGGGAGCAACGATATATATATATTTCCCCCTTTTTCTCTTCTTGTGAGTGTGCATGTGTATGCTTCTGTGTGTGATTTTGTCTGTATAGCTTTGCTTTTACCATTTGTCCGAGGGTTCTGTCTGTAAGTTTTTTTATTTTATTTTTTATTACTTAAAAAAATTTTTAATTATTTTTTATTTTAATACCTTTATTTTACTTTATTTTATTTTATTTTATCTTCTTCCTTTCTTTTTTTTCTCCCTTTTATTCTGAGCCATGTGGAGGACAGGCTCTTGGTGCTCCAGCCAGGCATAAGGGCTGTGACACTGAGCTGGCAGAACCAAGTTCAGCACACTGGTCCACAAGAGACCTCGAAGCTCCACGTGATGTCAAATGGTGAAAATCTCCCAGAGATATCCATCTCAATGCCAAGACGCAGGTCCACTCAACGACCAGCAAGCTACAGGGTGGGACACCCTATGCCAAACAACTAGGAAGACAGGAGCACAACCCCATCCATTAGCAGAGAGGCTGTCTAAAATCATAACAAGGCCACAGACACCCCAAAACACACCACCAGACATGAACCTGCCCACCAGAAAGACAAGATCCGGGCTCATCCGCCAGAACACAGGCACTAGTCCCCTCCACCAGGAAGCCTACACAACCCACTGAACCAACATTAGCCACTGGGGACAGACACCAAAAACAACAGAAACTATAAACCTGCAGCCTGTGAAAAGGAGACCCCAAACACAGTAGGTTAAGCAAAATGAGAAGACTGAGAAACACACAGCAGATGAAGGAGCAAGATAAAAACCCGCCAGACCTAACAAATGAAGAGGAAATAGGCAGTCTACCTGAAAAAGAATTCAGAATAATATAGTAAAGATGATCCAAGATCTTGGAAGTACAATGGAGAAAATACAAGAATCATTTAACAAGGACCTAGAAGAACTAAAGAGCAAACAAACAGAGATGAAGAACACAATAAATGAAATTAAAAATTCTCTCCAAGGGATCAATAGCAGAATAACTGAGGCAGAAGAATGGATCAGTGACCTGGAAGATAAAAAGGTGGAAATAACTACTGCAGAGCAAAATAAAGAAAAAAGAATGAAAACAATTGAGGACAGTCTCAGAGACCTATGGGACAACATTAAACACACCAACATTCAAATTATAGGGGTTCCAGAAGAAGAAGAGAAAAAGGGACTGAGAAAATATTTGAAGAGATTATAGCTGAAAACTTCCCTAATATGGGAAAGGAAATAGTCAATCAAGTCCAGGATAAATCCAAGGAGAAACATGCCAAGACACATATGAATCAAACTATCAAAAATTAAATACAAAGAAAAAATATTAAAAGCAGCAAGGGAAAAACAACAAGTAACATATAAGGGAATCCCCATAAGGATAACAGCTAATCTTTCAGCAGACAGAACGGAGTGGAAGGACATATTTAAAGTGATGAAAGAGAAAAACCTACAATGAAGATTACACTACCCAGCAAGGATCTCATTCAGATTTGACGGAGAAATTAAAAGCTTTATAGGCAAGCAAAGGTTAAGAGAATTCAGCACCCCCAAACCAGCTTTACAACAAATGCTAAAGGAACTTCTCTAGGCAGGAAACACAAGAGAAGGAAAAGACCTACAATAATAAACCCAAAACAATTAAGAAAATGGTAATAAGAACATACGTATCGATAATTACCTTAAATGTAAATGGATTAAATGCTCCAACCAAAAGACATAGACTGGCTGAATGGATAAAAAAACAAGACCCGTATATATGCTGTCTACAAGAGACCCACTTTAGACCTAGGGACACATACAGACTGAACGTGACAGGATGGAAAAAGATATCCCATGTAAATGGAAACCAAAAGAAAGCTGGAGTAGCAATTCTCATATCAGACAAAATAGACTTTAAAACAAAGACTATTACAAGAGACAAAGAAGGACACTACATAATGATCAAGGGATCAATCCAAGAAGAAGATATAACAATTGTAAATATTTATGCATCCAACATAGGAGCACCTCAATACATAAGGCAAATACTAACAGCCATAAAAGGGGAAATCGACAGTAACACAATCATAGTAGGGGACTTTACCACCCCACTATCACCAATGGACAGATCATCCAAAATGAAAATAAATAAGGAAACACAAGCTTTAAATGATACATTAAACAAGATGGACATAATTGATAGTTATAGGACATTCCACCCCAAAACAACAGAATACACATTCTTCTCAAGTTCTCATGGAACATTCTCCAGGATAGATTATAGCTTGGGTCACACATCAAGCCTTGGTAAATTTAAGATAATTTAAATCATATCAAGTATCTTTTCTGACCACAATGCTATGAAACTAGATATCAATTACAGGAAAAATTCTGTAAGAAATACAAACACATGGAGGCTAAACAACACACTACTTAATAACCATGAGATCACTGATGAAATCAAAGAGAAAATCAAAAAAATACCTAGAAACAAATCACAATGAAAACACAATGACCCAAAACCTATGGGATGCAGCAAAAGCAGTTCTAAGAGGGAAGTTTAAAGCTATACAAACCTATATTAAGAAACAAAAAACATCTCAAATAAACAACCTAACCTTACACCTAAAGCAATTAGAGAAAGAAGAACAAAGAAGAACAAAGTTAGCAGAAGGAAATAAATCATAAAAATCAGATCAGAAATAAACAAAAAAGAATGGAGAAAATGATAGCAAAGATCAATAAAACTAAAAGCTGGTTCTTTGAGAAGCTAAACAAAATTGATAAACAATTAGCCAGACTTATCAAGAAAAAAAGAGAGAAGACTCAAATCAATAGAATTAGAAATGAAAAAGGAGAAGTAACAAATGACACTGCAGATATACAAAGGATCATGAGAGATTACCGCAAGCAACTATATGCCAATAAAATGGACAACCTGGAGGAAAAGGACAAATTCTTAGAAATGCACAACCTACCAAGACTGAACCAGGAAGAAATAGAAAATATGAACAGACCAATCACAAGCACTGAAATTGAAACTGTGATTAAAAATCTTCCAACAAACAAAAGCCCAGGACCAGATGGCTTCACAGGTGAATTCTATCAAACATTTAGAGCAGAGCTAACACCTATCCTTCTCAAACTCTTCCAAAATATAGCAGAGGGAGGAACACTCCCAAACTCATTCTATGAGGCCATCATCACTCTGATACCAAAACCAGACAAAGATGTCACAAAGAAAGAAAACTACAGGCCAATATCACTGATGAACATAGATGCAAAAATCCTCAATAAAATACTAGCAAATAGAATCCAACAGCACATCAAAAGGATCATACATTATGATCAAGTGTGGTTTATCCCAGGAATGCAAAGATTCTTCAATATACGCAAATTGATCAACATGATACACCATATTAACAAATTGAAGGAGAA
This sequence comes from Aethalodelphis obliquidens, assembly GCF_003676395.1. NCBI lineage: Eukaryota > Metazoa > Chordata > Mammalia > Artiodactyla > Delphinidae > Aethalodelphis > Aethalodelphis obliquidens. Next base: position 17,988,358 of record NW_020837948.1, read on the forward strand.
AAACCACATGATCTTCTCAACAGATGCAGAGAAAACTTTTGACAAAATTCAACACCCATTAATAATAAAAACCCTCCAGAAAGTAAGCATAGAGGGAACTTTCCTCAAAATAATAAAGGCCATATATAACAAACCCACAGCCAACATCATCCTCAATGGTGAAAACTGAAACCGTTTCCACTAAGGTCAGGAACAAGACAAGGCTGCCCACTCTCACCACTATTATTCAACATAGTTTTGGAAGTTTTAGCCACAGCAATCAGAGAAGAAAAAGAAATAAAAGGCATCCAAATCGGAAAAGATGAAGTAAAGCCATCACTGTTTGCAGATGACATGATACTATACATAGAGAATCCTAAAGATACTACCAGAAAACTACTAGAGCTAATCAATGAATTTGGTAAAGTTACAGGATACAAAATTAATGCACAGAAATCTCTGGCATTCCTATACACTAATGATGAAAAATCTGAAAGTGAAATTAAGAAAACACTCCTATTTACATTGTAACCAAAAGAATAAAATATCTAGGAATAAACCTACCTAAGGAGACAAAAGACCTGTATGTAGAAAATTATAAGACACTGATGAAAGAAATTAATGATGATACAAATAGATGGAGAGATATACCATGTTCTTGGATTGGAAGAATCAGCATTGTGAAAATGACTCTACTATCCAAAGCAATCTACAGATTCAATGCAATCCCTATCAAACTACCACTGGCATTTTTCCAGAACTAAAACAAAAAATTTCACAATTCCTATGGAAACCAAAAGACCCTGAATAGCCAAAGCAATCTTGAGAAAGAAAAACGGAGCTGGAAGAATCAGGCTCCCTGACTTCAGACTCTACTACAAGGCTACAGTCATCAAGACACTATGGTACTGGCACAGAAATATAGATCAATGGAACAGGATAGAAAGCCCAGAGATAAACCCACGCACATATGGTCACCTTATCTTTGATAAAGGAGGCAAGAATATAGAGTGGAGAAAATACAGCCTCTTCAGTAATTGGTGCTGGGAAAACTGGACAGCTACATGTAAAAGAATGAAATTAGAACCCTCCCTAACACCATACACAAAAATAAGCTCAAAATGGATTAAAGACCTAAATATAAGGCCAGACACTATTAAACTCTTAGAGGAAAACATACAGAGAACACTCTGACATAAATCATAGCAGATCCTTTTTGCCCCACCTCCTAGAGAAATGGAAATGAAAACAAAACTAAACAAATGGGGGCTTCCCTGGTGGTGCAGTGGTTGAGAGTCCACCTGCCATGCAGGGGACATGGGTTCGTGCTCTGGTCCAGGAAGATCCCACATGCCACGGAGCGGCTGGGCCCGTGAGCCATGGCCGCTGAGCCTGCACGTCCGGAGCCTGTGCTCCACAACGGGAGAGGCCACAACAGTGAGAGGCCCACATACCGCAAAAAAAAAAAAAAAAACAAATGGGACCTAATGAAACTTCAAAGCTTTTGCACAGCAAAGGAAACCATAAAGAAGTCGAAAAGTCAACCCTCAGAATGGGAGAAAATATTTGCAAATAAAGCAACTGACAAAGGATTAATCTCCAAAACATACAAGCAGCTCATGCAGCTCAATATCAAAAAAACAAACAATCCAATGCAAAAATGGGCAGAAGACCTAAGTAGACATTTCTGCAAAGAAGATATACAGCTTGCCAACAAACATATGAAAGAATGCTCAACATCATTAATCATTAGAGAAATGAAAATCAAAACTACAATGAGATATCATCTCACACCAGTCAGAATGGCCATCATCAAAATATCTACAAACAATAAATGCTGGAGAGGGTGTGGATAAAAGGGAATCCTCTTGCACTGTTGGTGGGAATATAAATTGATACAGCCACTATGGAGAACAGTATTGAGGTTCCTTAAAATACTAAAAATAGCACTACCACATGACCCAGCAATCCCACTACCTGGCATATACCCTGAGAACACCATAGTTCAAAAAGAGTCATGTACCAAAATGTTCATTGCAGCTCTATTCACAATAGCCAGGACATAGAAGGAACCTAAGTGTCCATCATCAGATGAATGGATAAAGAAGATGTGGCACATATATACAATGGAATATTACTCAGCCATAAAAAGGAACGAAACAGTTATTTGTAGTGAGGTGTATGGACCTAGAGACTGTCATACAGAGTGAATTAAGTCAGAAAGAGAAAAACAAATACCATATGCTAACGCATATATATGTATTCTAAAAAAAAAAAAAATGGTCAGAAGAACCTAGGGGCAAGAGGGGAATAAAGATGCAGACCTACTCGAGAATGGACTTGAGGATACAGGGAGGGGGAAGGGCAAGCTGGGGCAAAGTGAGAGTGGCATAGACACATATACACCACCAAATGTGAAATAGGTAGCTAGTGGGAAGCAGCAGCATAGCACAGGGAGATCATCTCAGTGCTTTGTGACCAACTAGAGGGTTGGGATGGGGAGGGTGGGAGGGAGGGAGATGCAAGAGGGAAGAGATATGGGGACATATGTATATGTATAACTGATTCACTTTGTTATAAATCAGAAACAGACACAGCATTGTAAAGCAATTATACTCTAATAAAGATGTTTAAAAAAAAAATGAAATCTGCATTTTCATACACCACTCAGATAGTATGTTGCATGTAAGCTCTCTTCCTTTCAAGGCTACTTTGAGGCTTTTATGCACAGAATTTTCCCATTGTTTTTTCAATTTATTTTTTATTGGAGGAGGAAATGGGAAGCTGGTGTAAGGTAGTGAAGAACTTGTCATAGTCTGGCTCCCTCCATCAGTGCAGACACACACCTGCATTACCTAGGGAAGATGCTACCTTCACTGACAATAATTGGTGATGTATAGTCAGAAAAGTTTCTGTAAAGCCAGAAAAATTATTCTGTACATTTACTTTCTTTCATAAAGAACCATTAACAATCTTTCATACTCCTGACTCTGAAAACGTCTTCATTTTAGTATTTGAACTATATTTGCATCTGAAAAAAGATATTTAAAAAACTAAATGTTAGAGAAAGAAAAGTTATTGAATGACATACATGAAATTTATTATACTGAGCAAGGATAAGTTGTAGTAGCTATAATGTCTTTTTCCTGCTGCCCTTTGATCTTTTTAACTTTCAAGTTCTGTTAGATCCTTTGGTTAGATTTGTAATGTTAGTGGAAAATCACTTATTTTTAAGGGGAAGAGAGAGAGTTTGTCTTAGTAGTGAAGGCTAAGGGGAAAATTGACTGTTGCAAAGTTGAAAGTAGCATAACTATAAAAACAAAAGTAAATGCAAATGAAACAGACAGGACTTAATCAAATCACAGCCCTTGAACCACATCACAGAAGCAAATACAAATGTTCTATATCTTTGGTGTCAATAATAAGCTTGTGGGTCCTGTAATCCACTGGGATTTATTTAAAATTCCAAAATGTAAAATCATTTTATAATTACTCAGCTATTTTTTTCTTGCATTTTAGTGAAAAGTTTTATTATTTGAATTATTTAAATGAATACTTAGTTTACAAATCTTTAAAGACAAGGATTGCTAGGATCCCCATTTTTACCTCTGTTAATAGAATTTGAAGTATTTTTTCCCTTAACTTTGAAGAGTAGAGTGCATTAAGAGAAATATCGTCATGACCAACATGAAAATTTATGATTTAGAAATTTAAGAATTTTGAGGTAAAAACTTCCTACATCAAAGGTTATTTTTTAATCAAAATTGCAGAATTTAATTAGGTATCTAATAGACAGTTAATGAAAATGGGTAGGTTTACTGATGCCTATTAATTCCTAATCTAACATTTTTAGTGCCATTCCTGAGAGTACTCATGGAATTTATTATTTGCCTAAAAATATACAAGAAATAAATTTCCCAAATTATTACTACCTATAGAGAAGAGCTACACTCTGGTAAATTATGTCATAAAGCACATTTGCCTTAAGTAAAACTGAATCCCTCCCTCCTGACCCCTGGCCACTAGCTTTTATCATGCCATTGAAAATACCCACTTTTTTTTTTTTTGCCACACCATGTGGCTTGTAAGATATTAGTTCCCCAACCAGTGATTGACCCCAAGCCATAGCAGTGAAAGCACCGAGTCCTAACCCCTGGACCACCAGGGAATTCTGAAAATACTTACTCTTGAAAAAGATTCTTTGTGCTCTGAAAGAAATAAAGTATGCTTTAAAGTGAAGATATTATTTTATATTATATTCAGCTGCTAAATGATAAAATTCTGAAAGAATGCTAAAATATTTATTTACTGTAATTCTAATTATTGAACAAATCTAAGAGAGCAGTCTTTAATGTTTCAGTAAGTATTCTCATTTTCATCTAAAATTTCTGATGATAACATTTCGTCATTTTTGTAAGCTCCCTTTATCCCTTTTTCTACATGTTGGTAATGTTTTTTAACAAGATGAGATGTGAAACTTAAGAATTAATGTATGTATTGAATCAGTACTTAACAATGAAAAAGCAAAAAGCGTCTGCAAGAATGAGTAAACTGTGTGGCTACTGGTGAGAACCTAAGCCCAACTACCATTTTAAGAGCTAGGTCAAGGTGGACATGGTAGATCTCTATTTAAAAGCAGTGTATGGGCCAATTAAATAGAACAGAACAAAAACACAATAAAACAAACTAAAGAAAATGACTACAACAATAACAGTGGCAGACTCATGAATGTGTCATGATTTGGAATAACACAGTTCAAGTCTTGGCAAAACCATTTAATTAATTCTAACTGTGATCCTGAGCCATCCATATCACTATCCCATCCATATCCCTCATTTGTGAAAGGAAGAGGTTGGATCAACCATCTCCAAGTAATTGTCCAGCTTTAATGATTTCCGTATTCATCTGACAAATAATAACTTCAGTAGGGCCTATGAGCATAGTAAAATTTTGCTAATTGAGTCTGATTAAATTTTTCCAGTATTGCTGTAGAGAAGCAAATTGTCACAGATCACTCACAATAATGTAATAAAAAATGAAATCAGAAATAATCTCAATTAAATGTCAGCACAATAGAATCAATTTGCATATCTGGGGTGTAATTCAGTGAAATTTGTGCTAAAATGCACAATTTCCCTACTTATATTAATAAAAAGTAAAATATTTATTTTAGAATAATCTTAAAGTTATCTAAACCTATCAATTTAAGGAGTTGGAAACTGAGGCCCAGAAAGGTAAAGAACCACCTAAGAACAGAATTAATGGCACAGTCACAATTCATATCCTGGCCTTCTGATATCTAAAAATTACACTGTTTTTTCTACTCTATTGTGCTAACTCTCATCTCATCTAAATAAGGAATATGGGAAATTAAATGGCCTAAATTCTTCTGCTGGTCTAAATTTCTTAACTAAATATCATGCATAGGGCTTCCCTGGTGGTGCAGTGGTTGAGAATCTGCCTGCTAATGCAGGGGACATGGGTTCGAGCCCTGGTCTGGGAGGATCCTGCATGCCGCGGAGCAACTGGGCCTGTGGGTCGCAACTACTGAGCCTGTGCGTCTGGAGCCTGTGCTCCGCAATAAGAGAGGCCACGATAGTGAGAGCCCCGCGCACCGCGATGAGGAGTGGCCCCCGCTTGCCGCAACTAGAGAAAGCCCTCGCGCAGAAACGGAGACCCAACACAGCCAAAAATAAATAAATAAATAAAAATTTAAAAATTATATATCATGCATAAAGTAAACTAAAAATTGTTCATTAAATATGTAAAACCAAAACTCTTTAAATAACTTTACCATTTAAAATGAACTAATTGAAAAGTATGATTTTCTCTGCTCCCTCTTGAAATTACACTACCAAGATTTAAAAAAAAAGACAAAGAATAGGAAAGGTAATTACACAAATGAAATTTGGAAGACAGATACTTTACTATTAGATGACTTAGAAAGCTGAATTCTAAATTGGTTATAGAGGAGCTATGGAGCAAACTAACACCAAATAATCTCAGAGAAATTGAGGAGTTTGAGGGAACAGACCTCTCTGAAGCTGGGTTACAGATCCTCTGCCCTATCCTGTGGGTAAGAACACTTTTCCCCACTCATGGGAAAACTAGAATTTTCCTCCCTAGATTGAACTAGGGAGCTGTAGAAGTGGGAAACACATGGCTCCCAGTGAGAATGTGGAAACCATACTGGAAAAGGAGATTAAGGGAGATTCTTCCTGTTAAGTGGTAAGTTCCAATATCCTTCCTCTATTTGGCCTGAGAACTTGGGCAGCCAGAGTTATACCTCTTAGCGGCTTCCTCTTATGCCTAAAGTGGGTAAGTCTTCTCTGGGGAAGTTTATTAGCTACAGGGAAAATCCTCAAGCCACTGGAACTGGGTATCGGACAATAATTTTAAAAAAAAGTCCAGATCTAATATCCTAGAGTAAAGCCCGGCAATCCAGAAGCTACAACGATGCATTTCCATGTAATTTAGTTCCCATGTGTTTAAATAAAGGTTAAAGTAAAGGAAATTGGAGAGTAGTACAAAGCAGTGATCCAAAGAAAAGTGCTAAAATGATTTAATAGTTTCAGAAAGAATAGGGAAAATATTACATCAATAAAATTATGTGGTATAAAAAGCTATAAGAAAAAAATATTGGATTATGAAGAACCTGAAGTTTAAAATCTGATGGCAAAAATTTAATGTTTAAATAAAATGTTTGGAAAATAAATTGGAAAGAGTCTTTAATGATTTTATTCATTTGCTTAATACTATTTAATGAAATATTCTTTGTCAGGTGCTGAAGATGTAGTAGTAAGGAGACAAAACCTCCTTATAATGAGTTTTTTTATTCTATTAGGAAAGTCATAATCAAGGTAAAGAAGTAAAATAGGGCACTGGTAGTGTTAATAGCTAAGGGAGAAAAAAAGAAAAAAAGCAGAACGAGAATATGAAATTTTGGAAGAGGACTGAAGCTGTAGATTGGGCCAGCCAGGGAAGGTGTCTTTGTGACTTTTGCAGAAAAGATCCAAAGGAAATGACGCAGCTAGTGATGTTGACAACTGAGTGAAAACATGCTAGCAAGGGAGAACAGCCAAGTCTCTCAAGAGCATGTGGGCCTGTTCCAAGAACACCAAGGAGCAGTGTCCTGGAGCTGAGAAAATCAAGGAAGAGGAGTAGGAAATTAAATCAGGGAGGTAAAGGAAAGCAAGACTGTGTAAGATCTAATGAGTCAAGATGAGGTGGGCTTTGAGCAGTGGGATGATCTGAGATTGCCAGAAATTAGAAATGAAAAGGCAAATATCTCACAAAATTAAAAATAATATTGGCCAGCACATAAAAGAAATAGACATTGTGCAAATTTAATCTAAAAAGCAACCAAGAAGTAATAGATTTAAATAGTAGAAGGATTAGAGAGAAAATTTATATATAGAAAAGAGGCAAAGGAAATCCAACATGTACAAATTTAGAGCTCTTTCCAAAAGAAAATCAAAATAAGGTATATATCCTTTTTAGTAACTTTCTAGAAATAAAAAAATGAAGAAAAGAAGACTAATATGCATACTGAAAGTTATACTATGTTCTAGATAAACTTGATTCAGAATGGTTCATGCTGAAACATATTCTTTAAAAAGGTTAGTAGAATCTAAAGATAAAGCATTTGGGGAGTAACCTAGCAAAAACTGATTGGCTTATAAGTGCAAAAAGTAAGATGGCCTCAGATTTCCACCCAGTAATATTCAATCTAACAAGATACTCAAGGAAAGAAAAGTACTCAAGGAAAGAAAATGTAAGTCAAGTAGCTTATTTTTACATATCTGTCCTTCAAGTATAGAAGCTTCAGAGAGTTTTGAGTACACAAAAATTCATCTACATGAGTCTTTCTCAAGAAAGCTATTAGAGAATAAATTTCACACAATCAAGAATTGGTTTGAAAACCATTGCAAAAGGATTGACAAGGATCACTGTATTTAAGTATAGGACTATGTCTAAAACAAATGTATTAGAATTACAACAAAGAATACAAATATTATATGGTCCAACAATATGTATAGATAGAACTAAGAACCTGGAAAGAAAAGAATGAGAAATTATTTTTAGATAAAGTGAGTCTGTTGATTAACTGCTGCTAATCTACTATAATCAAGTGTAGCACTCAAAGTATATCATTTATAATTTAAAAATTAATGATATACTAACATAGTTAACAATTTCAAGAAAATTTTTGTAGAAATACAGTTTCATCATCTATTATAATATCAGGTGGTGGAGACAAGAAGAGAAGAGGGGAAGAAGAAATTTGCTGATTTTAACATTTTTCACTCTACAGAAATAATAATGTAAATATTTTGTTTTAAGAAATAGGCCTTTTCCACTAAAATTAAAACTTTAATATTACCCTCCAGGCTTAGATTATCCTTGATTGTAAACTGAACATGGGTCAAAAATGTAATGATGGTTAATTAGCAAGTCTTATACAGGGATAGAGCTTCGCAACAAATGTGTCAGAGCACTCTTAAGATGCTAATGGTTTACAGGCAGACTGAGATATCAATCCCATCAAGCTTTATGTATTCAGGGTGGGGCTGAACAAGTCAGACTCCCCAAGGGGTTTTATCCATCCAACAGTGACCAGTCTCTTCTCTTTACCCTAGTAAGTTGTAAAATATAATCATTTTCAATATGCTTTAATGTAAGGGGGAAAAAAAAGACACTTTACAACAGGGTGCTGTGTGAACACGAGAGAAATCTTACACTATTTACTCACTCACATGTAATTGTTGCCTGGCAATTTGATTTAAGAAAACTCTGGAAAAGTTACTAGAGAGAATGAAAATCACACAGGTAAATAGAAACTTCGAGAAGAAAAAATTGTAATTGTGCTAGAATTGGTTTTAATTAGACATAAAGGGAACTTTTTTCTGACTTGCTAGGTTTCCAATAAACTACTATAATATTTTATGGAGTTATGGAGAGAAATGATATCTGTCTATGATAGTAAAATTCAAAATAGGGGGTGGGCAAATAATCTCACTGTTTCTGAGATTCATTCATCTGGATAAGAACTAAAACTTAAAGTGTCACCTTCATATTGCCCCTTGTGAAAGTCACTATACAATTGGATTATTGAGGGAAAAAAAAGTAATGACACTAGATACTCAAGAATAAAATTCAGGATGTTTCTTTTTCAAGGTTAGTAGATTTAGCATTCTACCTAGAATATTTTACTTTCAGGACAGTTTGACATTATAGACATTATTATCCCAAATGGCGCCAATTCTATCATTACCACAGCCATCCGTGTTCTAACCCGGAGTCACCCTTTAACCCCAACAGGCAGCAGATTAATAGTCTTAGACTGTGGAAGGGAAGAATGTATTCCAAAGTCCAAAGGAGTATTTTGTCAAAGTCTAAGAGCTAAAAATGAGAGGACTAGATAATATAAACTATATTTATGGGAATCTCTAAAATCAAGTTTGCCATTTCTCAACATGTTTTCAAGAAAAGAGTTAAATTTCCAAAATATTTCTATCAGATTTGTATTCATTTTAATTAAAAAAGATTCTACATGCCTTGATTATCTTTTCATAAATATATAATCAATATTAAAATATATTCATGAAGAAAGAGAGAGAGACAGAGAGCACTCCCCTGTTGTATTTTTTGTAGTGGAGGATATTATAGTAATGAAAACAGTACTTAAGGACTCATTTTTATATCTAGTACATTTCAAGTAAGTGTTAAATCCATTTTCCTTTCTAAAAAGTATGCATTAAAAAACTCTACCTTTATTTAACGGTTATGAAATAGGATAGGTAACATGACAGAAACATGTTACCTAAAGTACAGTACACAGTAGGACTTAAACAGGAATGAGGCAATGGATAAAAATGTTAGAATTTTATTGTTTCACATGGGAGAATTCCAATATTAATGAAAGAATGAAAGAAAAAACAGGAAGGTAGGAAAGGAGGGAGGGAGGGAGGGAGGGAGGAAGGGAGGAAGGAAGGAAGGAAGGAAGGAAGGAAGGAAGGAAGGAAGGAAGGAAGGAAGAAAAAGGAAGCGGAGTATGTAACCTGGAAAGGCAGAAGTAAAGTTACATATGACTATAACCAGAGACACAAAGTCATAAGGAATCCATTCCATAATCCTTCCCCTCTAACAAGACAGAATAAGACTGTTTTATTATTTTGGAATTCTGGTTAAAGTCCCAAATCTAAGGATAATGGGTCGCTCTAGAGCAAGGCTTTAGATAACATCCCATCCATTATAAGGATGAGATGGCCAATAGGTCCTTGGATTTTCAATTCTATTATCCACCTTCCTATAATATAAAACAAGGCTGGAGTTTTGTTAGAGATCAATTGATTGATGAAACTTTGTTCATATTTTCACAGTGGCTTGAGTGTATAGTGAGACATAGGTAAAAGGGCTGCTAACAAAAAACCCAATCCAAAAATGGGCAGGTCCATCAACAGATGAATGGATAAAGAAGATGTGGCACATATATACAATGGAATTATTGCTCTGCCATAAAAAGAAATGAAATTGAGTTATTTATAGTGAGGTGGATGGACCTAGAGTCTGTCATACAGAGTGAAGTAAGTCAGAAAAACAAATACCGTATGCTAACACATATATATGGAATCTAAGAAAAAAAAAAAAGGTCATGAGGAACCTAGGGGTAAGACGGGAATAAAGACACAGACCTACTAGAGAATGGACTTGAGGATATGGGGAGGGGGAAGGGTAAGCTGTGACAAAGTGAGAGAGTGGCATGGACATATATACACTACCAAACGTAAAATAGATAGCTAGTGGGAAGCAGCCGCATAGCACAGGGAGATCAGCTCGGTGGTTTGTGACCACCTAGAGGAGTGGGATAGGGAGGGTGGGAGGGAGGGAGACACAAGAGGGAAGAGATATGGGAACATATGTATAGGTATAACTGATTCACTTTGTTATAAAGCAGAAACTAACACACCATTGTAAAGCAATTATATTCCAATAAAGATGTTAAAAAAAACAAAAACAAAACAAAAATGGGCAGAAGACCTAAATAGACATTTCTCCAAAGAAGATATACAGATTGCCAACAAACACATGAAAGAATGCTCAACATCACTAATCATTAGAGAAATGAAAACCACAACTACAATGAGATATCATCTCACACTGGTCAGAATGGCCATCATCAAAAAATCTACAAACAATAAATGCTGGAGAGGGTGTGGAGAAAAGGAAACACTCTTGCACTATTGGTGGGAATGTAAATTGATACAGTCACTATGGAGAACAGTATGGAGGTTCCTTAAAAAACTAAAAATAGAACTACCATATGACCCAGAAATCCCACTACTGGGCATATACCCTGAGAACACCATAGTTCAAAAAGAGTCATGTACCAAAATGTTCATTGCAGCTCTGTGTACAATAGCCAGGACATGGAAGGAACCTAAGTGTCTATCATCGGATGAATGGATAAAGAAGATGTGGCACATATATACAATGGAATATTACTCCACCATAAAAAGAAACGAAATTGAGATATTTGTAGTGAGGTGGATGGACCTAGAGTCTGTCATACAGAGTGAAGTAAGTCAGAAAGAGAAAAATAAATACCGTATGCTAACACATATGTATGGAATCTAAGAAAAAAAAAAGTCATGAGAAACTTAGGGGTAAGATGGGAAAAAAGATGCAGACCTATTAGAGAATGGACTTGAGGATATGGGGAGGGGGAAGGGTAAGCTGGGACAAAGTGAAAGAGTGGCTTGGACATATATACACTACCAAACGTAAAATAGATAGCTAATGGGAAGCAGTTGCATAGCACAGGGAGATCCGTTAGGTGGTTTGTGACCATCTAGAGAGGTGAGATAGGGAGGGTGGGAGGGAGGGAGACACAGAAGGGAAGAGATATGGGAACATATGTATATGTATAACTGATTCACTTTGTTATAATGGTGTTATAACACACCATTGTAAAGCAATTATATTCCAATAAGGATGATTTAAAAAAAAAGAAAGAAACTGGACAGGGTTATGGGCAGGAAGAGTAGAAATTGGCTTCACTGGAAATTGGTACAAAGTCAGAAAAGTACCCAGTGGTCCCAGGAGAGGCCAATAACCATCTACTCTTTAAACAGCCCTGACTGTGAAGAGGACTGGTGAAAACAAGTCTACATGAAAGGTACCAATAGGTGCAGCTTGAAAAATTAGAGTAATATAGAGTAACATGTGAAGCACATCATTAAATTCATTTCCTCAAAGGTACGTAGAATCAAGTTTTTACCTTACCTCTTGGCTGAACTGTATTTCAGTTGTCAGTCCAAGAGCATGTCTTTGAGAAAAGGTAAAACGATCCTTTCAAAGTCAAAAATTGCAATGTACATGCAAAACTTTGTATACATTAAATGGTTTGTCCATAAACTGACTCAATCAGTGTCAATGAAACATTACAATTTCTGTGTGTACTTAACTCCATTAGTCTTTGCTTCTTGGAGGGGTAGTAACACAGTTAACAACTTAGTTTTAGCTACTTAAATATAATTTTGCTTTGGGAGCATGGATTGCCTTCAAAACCCTAACAATAAGTGTAATCATGGAAATTATCACGGTCTTAGTTTGAATTCCCCAAAAGCAGGCACCAAGTTATGGTTTGGACATAAGTAATTTATTTAAGTGACAAGAAAGAATCACAGATGAGGAAGTAGAAAAAGAGACAGAGGACAGAAAATTCAGTAAACAGCAGTCCCCAACATTTTTGGCACCAGGGACCAGTTTCGTGGAAGACAATTTTTCCACGGACCAGGGTGGGGGGATGGTTTTGGGATGATTCAAGTGCATTACATTTATTGCGCACTTTATTTCTATTATTATTACACTGTAATATATAATGAAATAATTGTACAACTCACCATAATGGAGAATCAGTGGGAGCCCTGAGCTCCTTTCATTTGCCACTCACTGATAGGGTTTTGATGAGCCTGCAAGCAATTGATTTATTATGGTCTCTGTGCAGTCAAACCTCTCTGCTAATGATAATCTGTATTTGCAGCCACTCCCCAGCACTAGCATCATCACCTCAGCTCCACCGCAGATCATCAGGCATTAGATTCTCACAAGGAGCGTGCAACCTAGATCCCTTGCATGTGCAGTTTTCAGTAGGGTTTTTGCTCCTGTGAGAATCTAATGCCGCCGATGATCTGACAGGAGGAGGAGCTCAGGCAGTGATGAGAGTGATGGGGAGCGGCTGTAAATACAGATGAAGCTTCACTCGCTCACCCACCACTCGCCTCCCGCTGTGTGGCCCGCTGCCTAACAGGCCACGGACCACTAGCATTCTGTGGCCCAGGGGTTGGGGACCCCTGAAATAGAAGTTTTGATAAACACTAATATGGACAACTTGGGGATAGAATCCCTTGAACTACCCAAATCTATTCATGCCCTGTATTGAATATATTTGGATACTGACATTTCAAGCAATTGACTAGCCAAAATCTTTGAAAAATTAGAGAGTTAGTAACAAGCTAGTGCTTGTTATTTAACAAGATGGAGTTCTACAGCTCCAGGAGGTTACAAGGCAGTAGTGGTGTTCAGCAACTCTCTTCTATTACCAATTCTTGATTTCTTTTTCCATTTGTTCATTCTTCTACTCATCTAGGTTGTTTGTATGAAATGGCCTAGATTTAATCTCTAATAAGTATGAGCCCCTAGTTATCTTGGAATTGTACATTAACCATTTTCACTGATTGTTAAAATATCACAACAGTGATTTCCAGCCTCCAGACATACTCTACCCTTTCTGCAATAACTATTAGCAACACTAGGTTCCTAGGTTTTCATGATTATCAGTGTTGATTATACACAAGAATACAATAAAGACTTTCTTTCTCTATTGTTCTATAAGAAAGAGCAGACATGTTTTTTTAATTACTGGGGACACAGCACTATTCAATAGCCATTGGTTCAGTATACACTGTATCCTGTATCATATATACATCCAAGCATCCACTCAAGCCTATCATCCCTGTTTTAGATTATTGGTTGAGCTTAAGAGGTCATTCTACAATGTCTCTAATGCTGTAGCTACCAGATGATATGATAGGGCTGCATGCCTACCCTACTTCTTTATTATAAAATTGATCCCTTGATCTAAGTCAATGTCATGATGGATCACATTTAAGGTAGACAAGAAGATGCTTCACTTAGATCTCCTTTCAAGAAAGAAATTTTGCACACTTTGGGAAGTACAATCCACAGACATGACTAGCTGCCAGTTTTCAGTATTTTCCTGGGGCGGTCAGTATATGGTGACTAAAATAGATAGAGGTATAAAGCCCCAGCCATTTCTATCTTATGCAGGTCCACTCTGACAAGCAATGCTTGCGCCAAAGCTCCCCAACAGTTGGCCATGACTTGGTAAAATATACATCATAGTTCAACTTCTCCCTATACATAACCCTGCTTTTCTCCTCTTTTCATATGTTTCAGTCTCTAATGAACATTTTATACTCCAAAATCCACTGTGGTCATCTCTAGAAAATCCAACTCAAGATAATTTGTACCAGAGAGGTCCAAAAAGGCAAGATGGCAATTCCTTGTCTTGTCTACTTGCTCATGCACATAAAAAGTCCAAAGTAGCCAGGTGGCAGCCATAGCTGAGAGTTCAATGGGACTTTTGAAGTGTATACTGGAAAAAGACTGGTTTGGGACCAAGACCTCTAACCATGCAAAGTATAGAGTTTCAGAGACAAGAAGTAAAACGTCCCTCAGTAGGTCAAGTGGGAATGATGCTAAGTGGGACAACTTCTGCTCTTCCCCCTGTATTTTTCCTGTTAGGGGCAAAATATAGTATTAAAGTATTTGCTACAATTCATATACTTCATACCTAAGGATGGACTCCCTGAACCTGCAGATTTTTGCCTGTAAATTGGTGTTTTAACTCTATCTTTGTTGTTCATTCCAAGACTCTAGAAACTTCTGAGTAGTTGAGTACATGGCAGATAAAGTGGATTCCATGGTCTTAGAGACACTTCCATAATCCCATTGAGGGAAAGAAGGTTCCCTGATCAGTTCTAATGTGTGATACCCCATGCTGATAGACTAAACACCCTGTTTGGATAATGGTGCTGATTGGCACCTTGTAAAGATCAAAAGCAAACCCATACTCAGAATGTATTTTCCCTGTTAGAATAAATATATAACCTGTCTAGAATGGAAGGATTCAATGAATAAACTTGCCACCAAGTAGACAATAGGAATTCCAGAGGAATATAGTTACAACAGTAACTAAATGAGCCTTTGTAAAAGAGAGCCCATGCTTTTGGGTCTATACATAGCCTCTTCTCTGCCACCATGGCCACTTCAGTGAGTTTTTGGTTAAAAAACTTGCTCAGGTCTGGAAACTAGAAAAGGAAAAATCACTTTTTATTGTAAAGCCAACACTCAGCCCCCAAGACGTCCATTCTTACCTTCTTCTGCTGGTACAAACTGAATAGTACCCTTGTTGGCTGCTCATTTATTTTTCCCCTAGGAATGACATATTCTGTTAACCAGCTCCATAACATTCTGCAGTCAAACTCCTCTAGCTGCCACTCCTACCCTACCAGTCCATGACAAATGCATCCGCCCAGCTCATGGAGGTTAAGTGCTCCTATGTGGCCTCTGTTTTTTCAGGATTCCATTATCCCAATGTTATTTATGATCCTGTGTCTATCCTCTTCTCCTATCCATAAACATCACCATCTGATAGGTTTTTCAGCCTTGCATAGTATATCAACTCCAGCTTGCTCACCTCTCTGTACCTTTTAATACTTTCTTCCACCAACTGTCACTGCAATTCTGCCATTTCTACTTCATTTAGCATGAGCCATCAGTTTTTCCATAGATCCTTACCAGGGTATTTAGTCTTATATCCCAGGAGATTGGTCCCAAATAAATGAACTCAGGATGCAATTCCACTTATACACTACTGGCTCCTGATGGTTGTTTTGCAATTCTTATAGAGTGTAAGATAGCTTAGGTTATAACTTAATCCTAGTTTAAGGCCTAGAGGCCAAAAATGGAGGTGGAAACTAATCTTGAGTGCCATATATGACTTGCAGGAGAGAAGCATTTGCACTACCTTAAGGGAGAATTCTACCTCTTAATAGGAAAGGGTACACCATTTCTTTGGCTCAGAGAGCTCACAGAAATCTGACAATTCTTGATTTGAGAGGACATTAATCCATTCCCTTTCTATGTATCTGGGATCCAATTTTTTCCCAACTAGACCCTAGCAAGGAAATCTTGACTATGTTGAGAGTTTAACTTCTTTTGGAAATTGTCTTTTCTGATAATTAGAACCTGAGTCTGATTCTCAGCTTGCTATTCTCTCCGACTTCAGGAGATATTAGCCTCTTCATATGCTACCAAGGAAGACTTCAAGCTTTAACATTTAGCTTGTAAATTGAAATTAATCACTCAGTTTTTCCAGAAATAAAAGATTTTCCAAAGCAACAATGAAAGTGGATATAGGTGTTCAACCCAGTCTTCTCCTGCCACCTTAGAATGTTCAGCTGTACTAAATATCTCCCCTTTGGTCAAATATTATAGGATTTCATTTATTTCCATATCAGGGCCTCTGCTTTAGTATAGAAGCATTCAGGGCTATGCATTCCATCTACTTTATAGCTCCACCATTCTTACAATCAAATTCTGGACCTAATTTTTAACATAATCTTCTCTCCTGCTTTAGCAGATGAGAATATCTTTAAATGTTGCTATAGATGTCTTCTGGATTTTAGAGCATGCTCTGAGTAAAGAGTTGGCTGCACTGATCCTGTATTATCTGTCTTCAAAACTTTTGGGGCAGTTAAAAAAAGCCACCCAAGGCTTTACAGTCAACATTGCCCTTACATCGTTCAATTACCAGAACGATTACATAAAATGCTAATTACTCTTCCAGCTAAACACCATCCGAATTTACCACTCGTGGCGTGCATGGCAAAACACTCAGTGGCTATTATCACTCTTTCCACTTACTACCCTAAAATGTTCCGTGTTGCCATCTGACAAATGAGTAATTCAATTCCAGAATATTATTCCACAGTTCTGCTTTCTTGAGCCATTTCCTTTACAACCATCATGATGTGGGAGAAAGCCCTCAGGCAAAAGATCAGAAAGATTTAGAAGGTTGGTGTGGAAAGATATTGTCCTATATATTAACTCTCCACAGTAGTTACTGAGAGTTGAGCTGAAATTACATAGGTGGGCATCAAAAGTGCCTCTCACAATCATTTAATCATTGTTCTTTAAAAGGTAATTCTGATGAAGTGCTTGAACATATTTCCCCTCTGCCTACTACATAATTTTCCAAAGAATACATCTAAACATAAAATATATAAATTTGAATATTTAGTTAATCCACTGTTTATACCTGTCTTCATGATCAGTTCAATAGCAGAAGAAAACCTGGGTTACTTGAGCCAGCCTATACCAATAAAAAAATTCTCTGTAAAACCATATTTGTTGCAGCCTCTTAAATGATTTAACCTAATATAGATTTTGGTTATCCTTTAGCCTAAAATGAATTTTGAAATAAACTTTTGTTATGAAAAGACAACTTGTTTAAAAAAGTAGTATCAAAACTATAAGACACTGATGAAAGAAATTAAAGATAATACAAACAGACGGAGAGATATACCATGTTCTTGGATTGGAAGAATCAACATTGTGAAAATGACTATACTACCCAAAGCAATCTACAGATTCAATGCAATCCCTATCAAACTACCACTGGCATTTTTCACAGAACTAGAACAAAAAATTTCACAATTTGTATGGAAACACAAAAGACCCCGAAAGGCCAAAACAATCTTTAGAAAAAAAAATGGAGCTGGAGGAATCAGGATCCCTGACTTCAGACTATACTATAAAGCTACAGTAATCAAGACAGTATGGTACTGTCACAAAAACAGAAATATAGATCAATGGAATAGGATAGAAAGCCCAGAGATAAACCCATGCACATATGGTCACCTTATTTTTGATAAAGGGGACAAGACTATACAATAGAGAAAAGACAGCCTCTTCAATAAGTGGTGCTGGGAAAACTGTACAGCTACATGTACAAAAATGAAATAAGAACACGCCCTAACACCATACACAAAATAAACTCAAAATGGATTAAAGACCTAAATTTAATTCCAGACAGTATAAAAATCTTAGAGGAAAACATAGGCAGAACACTCTATGACATAAATCACAGCAAGATCCTTTTGGACCCACCTCCTAGAGAAATGGAAATAAAAACAAAAATGAACAAATGGGACCTAATGAAACTCAAAAGCTTTTGCACAGCAAAGGAAACCATAAACAAGACGAAAAGACAACCCTCAGAATGGGGGAAAATATTTGCAAATGAAGCAACTGACAAAGGATTAACCTCCAAAATTTACAAGCAGCTCATGCAGCTCAATATCAAATAAACAAACAAACCAATCCAAAAATGGGCAGAAGACCTAAATAGACATTTCTCCAAAGAAGACATACAGATTGCCAACAAACACATGAAAGAATGCTCAACATCATTAATCATTAGAGAAATGTAAATCAAAACTACAATGAGATATCATCTCACACCAGTCAGAATGGCCATCATCAAAAAATCTACAAACAATAAATGTTGGAGAGGGTGTGGAGAACAGGGAACACTCTTGTACTGTTGGTGGGAATGTAAATTGATACAGCCACTATGGAGAACAGCATGGAGGTCCCTTAAAAAACTACAAATAGAACTACCATATGACCCAGCAATCCCACTACTGGGCAAACCCTGAGAACACCATAGTTCAGAAAGAGTCATGTACCACAATGTTCATTGCAGCTCTATGTACAATAGCCAGGACATGGAAGCAACCTAAGTGTCCATCGACAGATGAATGGATAAAGAAGATGTGGCACATATATACAATGGAATATTACTCAGCCATAAAAAGAAACGAAATTGAGCTATTTGTAGTGAGGTGGATGGACCTGGAGACTGTCATACAGAGTGAAGTAAGTCAGAAAGAGAAAAACAAATACCGTATGCTAACACATATATATGGAATCTAAAACAAACAAACAAACAAAAAAGTGTTCATGAAGAACCTAGGGGCAGGACGGGAATAAAGATGTAGACCTACTAGAGAATGGACTTGAGGACATGGGGAAGGGGAAGGGGAAGCTGGGACAAAGTGAGAGAGTGGTAGACGTATATACACTACCAAACGTAAAATAGATAGCTATTAGGAAGCAGCCGCACAGCACAGGGAGATCAGCTCCATGCTTTGTGACCACCTAGAGGGGTGGGATAGGGAGGGTGGGAGGGAGTGAGATGCAAGAGGGAATAGATATGGGGATATATGTATATGTATAGTTGATTCACTTTGTTATAAAGCAGAAACTAACACACCATTGTAAAGCAATTATACTCCAATAAAGATGTTTAAAAAAAAAGGTAGTATCAATGATGATACACAGTGAGTAACACCTGACTAAATTTTGAAATTATAAGGGAAAATTAGTAAAATTGAATAAAGAGGTAAAATGTAAGTGACTATATGTGGAGTGAGAGATAGTGAAACCTCAGTGGACCATTGAGGAAGAGGAAAAGTTAGCTGGCTTTATCATTCTTAGCTATTGTTTTGAGCTTTTTTTTTTCCCAAAATATTCAGCTTTTTCAAGATTGATAGAAAAAGTGATTGAAGGGTACTATGATTAGTAAGTAAATTTTAGAGAACAATCCTATAATTAAAATATAAATATCTTCTTCTTACTGGTAGACAATAAAATCTATATGAAAATTATAACAAAATTTTTATAATGATTGGATCAGAGAACAGTGTTTAAAAGTGTACATCAATACTATGGAGTCAGATAATCTTTTTCTGCAGTAAATATGGAAAAGAGCTACCAATATTCTCTACTACTGCCCTCTTAGCCATATAGTCTATCCTTGTATGATAAAAAATGGCTTATATCTACTTTCCTAATTGATGATCCATTTAAAAGAAAAGTCCTTCATTATCAGTAAGAAAAAAAATATAGTATGCTTACATAACCAGTTTCATAAATTAATAAGATGGAAAAAATGAGAATTTATAACTTTTGTACTATTTTCTTTAACAAATAGCTTAAGTATACAAATGAAATGGAAAAACATATAGTTAAAATTTAAACCAAAAAGGAAATTCACAAGGGCTCAATAAAAATTTTGCTTCCTAGGAATATGATTTTATTAACATAATCTACACAAATGTATTCCTTCACTTCCTGCTATTTCTTTGCATATTATGTTCTTCTTATTTCCATAGAAACAGTACAAGTTATCTCATACCAAGATACTTGTTGTCTCACACTTGCTTTGTTCACTTGGTGATTTTCCCATTCATTTTCCATCTGGCCCAAAACAGTGTTTTTGTAAAACTTTAAAGAAAAGATAAAGGAAGCTTTTTCTGAAATTCTCATAATAACCTCACATGCCTATGATGTAGTGAGTCTTCAATCAAAGGAAAAGAGGAAAGGATATTTGGGTTCAAGTAAACAGAAACAATGGATTAGAGATGACTCATGACATCTTTAGAAAAAACATGTAAAATGACAGTGAAGAGCTTTGAAATATAAATGTTTACAACACAGGCAACTGCTCCAAAACTTCAATTCCCCTACAGTGCCCATCCATCTGTAATAGATGATTTTGGACCACTCTTCTCAACTGTGCTTTCCATAAACCCATAATGAAGATGATGCTAAATTATTATTTTTATAAATCATCACAACAAACATATTACTTCTATTTTATAGAGAAGAAAACATACTCACAAATAGGTGCTAAATAACTTTCCCTAAAACTGGGGTTTCTAACTCTAATTCTTTATGCAGTATTACCTTCAATCTCATAATATTTCTTCCTGCTTCTCATGCATATATCAATCTCAACTTTTATCTCACGTGCCCATATACCTCTTGTCTTTTTCCTTCCTTCCTTTGAATTCACTCCACACACTCAGTTATCTTTACAGGTGATGCCTCCACTATAAGGCTTTTGTAGTACAGATTCCCCTTTGCCCTAAGGGACAGAGTATATGGAACTCAGCTCTATATACTAACATCAATCATTTCTCTTATACCATTTTGAAGATAAAATCAATTCACCTTTGAAGTAGCCCTAATACCTTGATAAATTGTTAAATGTACAGCAAAGACAGAGGATTATAAGATACTTCCTCTGAAGCATTTGGTGTATTATTGAACTCTATCCAGAGCATCCTTTCTATTAAAGACAATATCTGTGCCATAATCTGTGGATTCAAAATTACAAGCATAGTGCTAGCCCCAGAGCTTGTTAAATATTTCCTCAAAAAAAAAAAAAGCCTTATTTGCTTGCTACTAACCAAATGTCTATCAAAATTCAACTGGAAAAAATGGAATCCTTTTTAAAAAATTGACCCAATATTTGACTAGAAAGATAAAAAGCTAAATAAAATTTATAGAAGAAAAGATAGAAGCATCCTTGGAAAATTTGTTTTCCAATTTTAAGTTTATACCTACGAGTAACATAGAAATTATTTTCAAATTGTTATTTGAAGTTTCTATAAATAAAAGAGAATTGCCATTTTATTTTCTTTGCCTGTATCCTTATGAAACGTGAAAATATTAGTGTACCAAACACAGGAAAACTCAAGGCAGATATCCCAAATAAATAAATATTTAAAGCAAGCTTGTCAAAAAAAAAAAAAAAAAAAAGCCCTGATGAAGACCCATGCATTAGATCTATATATTTTCATATTACACAGGAATTAGTGGATATAAAAGGAGAGATATATTAAGGTTAATTTACATGGTGATATGGAGAAATCAATTTATCTTGTTTCCAACCTAAGTCCTTTCCTTTGATACAGTTTGAAAAGGAAAGATTGCTGTGGCATCTGTCTTTATGACATAGCAGAGAACAACTAAATAGAGGGCCTGCCCTCATGGAGCTTTGTAATGCTGAAATATTTTATTCCTTCAAATTTTACATCTACATGCCTTTATTGAAAAAACTGAAGCCAAATAGATAATTGTCATTAATGAAAATGTTCCCACAATCTACAAAATAGATTCATACGTAGATATATATGGTAAGATTTTAGGTCATAAGGTAAACTGGTGACACATGAGATATATATATCCAGCCATACAATTCAAACAAACATTAACCTAATGACATCTTTTTTTCTCTGGTTCTGGTCTTTCTATCACTTACAGGTGTGACAAAAATTTTAGAATAGCAAAGTTCTCAGAAGGAGAACTTCACAGAAGGAGGAATTAACGAAGAGGTAAGAGAAAGTGAGTGATAGAACAAATTTTCTTAAAGCGCAAAATAGCAGGCAAGCAAGAGCACAATTTGAAGAGTTAGCCAAGGAAAGAGTGGGATAAATCAAAATAATCTTAGGTGGAGAGCAGAAATTTAGGGAAGCTTAAGACAACTGAATAGAGCCACACACTGAGATCTCCTGTTGCGGGAATAAATCTAAATCCCCAAAAAGGTTTGGAAAGTTTTGAGACATTAGTAGAGGGAAAATAATAGAAAATCAACAAGAAAAGAATAGAACATGAGAAATATGGGTTAAATTTGCTGTGATTACCAAGACTTTGCGATTTTGTAGGTGAAATTCCTTCACGTAATAAAATTCAGTGGTTGGCTGTGTATACAAATGGTTGAAATAGATCAGATGAAGTATCATTAGGCTTGAGGAAGGATTGTGAAACTTGCATGTTCTGTGGGTCATCAGTGGGGATGCTGCGGTCATCAAGATAATAGAATGTGGCCAAGAAGAAATGAAAATATGAGACAAATACAGAAAGCCTTGGCAAAAGATTACAAAAGAGTGGGATGACTTGTTTCAAGAGGAAATTTGATTTTGTGAAAATTTTAGTAATGTAAACTCTAAAAATTAATAGGCATTGAGACTAGGTAAACCTCCTTACTTCTCACTTAAGCTAAGGTGGTATTAGAAGATTCCTTGCTTAGACTTTTACTGTATGGAAAATGGAATTAGCAGGGGAAAGATTAATTTTAGCTCTGGAACTTAATATTGTGTGAGTAATATTCCTATCATGAAATTTTGGTAGAAGGACTTGAAGCTGTGTTCTCATGACACATTATGGCTATTCATATAAAATATTGGGAAAGGATCCTGAATAGCATGAAGAGTGATTAAATACTGTTTAAGATCATTAATTACTGGGTTAGGACTATCCTGCTATCTAAGACATGTCTTGGTGACTTCAGTAAGAATAGAAGAATAAAGGGAGAGGAAACAGTAGAAGTGATGGAAGGAAGGGTATTTATAACATCTAAACAAAAAGAACAAAGTGTCACTCATCATCCCATTACACAAAGGGTTAAGTCACAACCCACTGCATTCACCCACCCCTAAGTCAGTGCAATCTGAGGAGAATTTAAGATGAAAAACAGGATTAAACATTTTGTGCTTTGAATATACAGGCCCCTAGATAGTTAAGATGCATATCTAAGGAAGAATTTCAATGACCCCAGGTTCTTGTATCTTCCCATACCTAGAAAAGCACTAAACTCATTAACTTGAGGTATCTTTTCTTTGTGATTAGTAGTACTCTTTTAACAAGATGTACATCTGACAGCATGTATTTCCCACCCCCCCACACACACCAAAAAAAAAAAAAAAAAAGAAAGAAAAGAAAATGTATATAGGCCACTCTCCTAGCTCTTTGAAGCAGTCCCCTCAGACCTATTGAGAGGCTGTTTCCTGGGCTCTAGTCCTCAATAAGGTCCCTGAATAAAACTTAACTCACAACTTTTATGATGTGCATTTTTCTTTAAGTCAACAGTTTTGTGACTTAGGTGGGACCCAGAGCAGATTTCTCTACTTAGCCTACTATAAGGATCCGGAGGCTTGGTACCAGCAAGGGCTCTTTATGCCCCTCTGCCTCCTTGGTGAGTCCAAATGATTGGGTAAGTTTCTCCTGGTCTTGGATTTCTGATCCTGGTTAACGATCCTGAGCTTTTATTCGGTGGTGGATAAGCTCCTAGCTGTGAGGAGTAGGGTTTCCCTGAACTTCAGGCAGTTCAAGAAAGAGGTACCTTGAATTGAGTTGAAAGACATTGCAAGCAAAATTGAAACCTTTATCTTTTTTCTCTACTTAATCCCTCCAGAATTTCAAAAATCTGAGTATTCTTATTTTTTTATGGCAATATAGTTATTTGTATAAGTTCAATAAGATCTGTTCACCTTATAACAGGACAATTGGAAACATTGGTTATATCACTATAGTTTTGACTGGAAGGTTACATTTGAGAATATACAAAAAATCAAATATAACCAGACAGCTTTAAAGAGCTAAAATAGACTTTATGGAGCCATACAGCCCCTTGGAAAAACATTCTGGTACTTTGCTAACAGAGTTCCCAGCAGCCTTATCAGGTGAATTATGGAAGGCCATTTCTTGGCAGGTACAGGAATCTCAAGATATTTTGGGGTTCTGGAGAAGAGAGGAATCCACTCAAATCTGTAAGTATTATAGGTGGAATCTGATGACAAATCCTTAGTATGACTTTCCTGGTCTTGAGATGCCTTTTAAAGTTTAATCTGAGATTCCTTATAAAAAGTTCTAGCAAAGCCAACTTAAAAGCATCTATATGATCAATTATATTTATGATTATATTTATGTAAATAATTAAGCCAAGTTTATAGTAACCAGACTGATTTTGCTAACAAATTAGCCTTTATTTTGCAGAAATAAAGGTAATTTTAGTGACAAAAATTATGTTTCGGTAATATACCTTTGTGGATATTAAGTTTTAATGTTGTTAAATGTATTTGAGGTTTGGTATTTACTGCCTAAGACTCACTTCCTAGATAGTTCCTTGTTACTATGTTGCATTGTTGTAGGGTTTAATTGAACTATTAAAAGGACATTCTAAGCTTGTTTCCGAGGTTTATCACAGTAATCTACCTTTGGATAAAGATCAGATGCCTCATGACTTACAACCAGGATTATATATACTAGAAAAAACAATTATTTCCAGCATAAATGGAAAGTCCCTTAGGTATTTTAACTAGCTTGTGCATAACAAAACTGAAGAGGATTAACTCTTGGATTCAAATTTTCAACTTAAAAGGGCCCCTGTAATGGACTTGTCTATAGAGAGGACTACTGACTTCAAACCCACTTTAAAACTATGTTCAAAAGAGAAGAAACAACATCAACAGCAGGATGAGAAGAAGATGACATCAGAAGTAGACAGCTATCTCAAGATACCAGACCTAACCTGAATGATTATTTATAGTGTTTCTGATTCTTGGACTTTTGCACAGTATAGCAAATGTTTTTCTATCATAGACACAATCTATGCAAATTTTAGGTATCAATCCAATTGTTGGGTTTGTGGTCAATTACCTATATCCTTTACCTTCTTGTTTATTTTCGTGGATTTTTCCTCTCCAAGGCTCTGATTGGATGGCCCTTAGAAAATTTATTTTAGAAGAAGGAAGCTATAGTTCTTTTCAGACCACTATTGCTATTACTAAATGTGATCCCCTTGCATGGCAAATCATACTTGCTCTGATGCTGGCCATAAATATGAATTTTCTTTTAAAGTTACTTAAGCTCAGTCAGCACAACAAGCAAAATTCCAATCAAAGAATAAAACTTCCCAATTATTAGGAGGGCCCCTCCTTCAGTTATGGAATAGATTTATATGGTTAACACCAGGCTATGGTAATTTAAGTTTAAAGGCTCTGCCTATATTGGGAACAATTAAATCATAATAAAGATAATGAGTCTAATAATGCTAGGAAATTAGGTTGGTGCTATATGAAAAACACCAACACATCATTTCCCTTAAAGATAGCAGTTTGTATGGAACAGACTGGGTCTGGCGACCAGGGATATACTAGTCAATCCTAAAGGAACTCAATGGCTTTGTGGCCCTGGTTTCCACCAGTATGGATAGGAAGATATACCTTAGGATTCCCTTGAACTCAAGACCACAAGTGTGCCACTTTAGATATGACTCCAACAAATTTATCTTTAGTACAAGCCTGATGGATCAAGAATTCTGTATTTCATTGGTATGAACATTTAGCAGCTATTTTTCTGCCTTCAGTAGAATTGGAAGATATAATAGCCCACACCAAAGTCTTAATAAAATTCACCCAACAGGCCTTAAATTATAGTAATCAGGCTATTAGCCTACTGAATTCTGAGGTCTTTATGATGAGAAAAGCAGTATTACAAAATTGCATGGCTCTTAATATCCTTACAACATCTCAAGGAGACAACACCACCACAATTTAAACTAAATGCTGTGCTTTATACCTGATGAATCTTCTGATATAACACATTTAATGACCCACATGAAAACAGATTTCTGCCTTAGTGATTCCCTTCTTAGTCTTGGTGATTTTTTGATCTTTTAAAGAGCTGGTTTGGTTCTGGATTCTCATGGCTTAAGTCTCTACTTATGACCTTATTAATGCTACTAGTTATGTTCCTTATATCCTGTCCATTTTAAGACCGTTGTTTCTTGCATTATACAATGTGTAACCAGGTCTCTGACAAAATCAATGATGGTTAAACACCTTGAAGCAATTGATCACGTATATAGCTCTATGTAAAATTAATTGTAATAGTGCAACTCTAGATATGGGAAGAAGCAACAAGAGACAACATTTTCTGGATCACTAAAGACTAGTGAGACAGAGGATTTAGAGAATGTTTAGCTTACTAACAGGGCTTAATCCAAATACAGCACATGAATGGCCTATCAACTAAATTCTCCCCTGACCTAGGAATAAGCCTTTCCCATGCTATAGGACAAATTGGTGATGAAATGTCTCCTAAACCTTGATCAAAGTTATGACCAAAAGAGGGGAAGCTGTAAACAAACTTAACAAAGAGTGTCACTCATCATCCTATTATACAAGAGGTTAAGTCACAACCTACTGCAGTCAGTCACCTCCACCACCAGTGCAATCTGAGGGGAATTTAAGATGAAAAACAGGATTAAACATTCTGTGCTTTGGATATACAGGCCCGTACATAGTTAAGATGCATATCTGAGGAAGAATTTCAATGACCCCAGATTCCTGTATCTTCCCATACATAGAAAAGCACTAAAATCATTAACTCGAGGTATCTGTTCTTTGTGATTAGTAGTAATATTTTGCCAAGATGTCTGCTTGACTACATGTATTTCTCAGCCAAAAAATTCATGTATATACTGGCCCCTCTCCTACCTCTTTGAAGCAGACCCCTCAGACCTCCTGAGAGGCTGCTTCTCAGGCTACAGTCCTTAGTAATGTCCCCGAGTAAAACTTAACCCACAACTTTTATGTTGTGCATTTGTTTTTAACTTGACAAACAAAAGGGTTTCTTACAACAAAGTTGAGGGAATCTCAAATGGGTAGATGGTGGGAAGTGTAGGCATGGACAAAAATAGGGAAGGTCTGGATAGAGTTGAGTCTAGAGATGGAAAACGCCACAGTGAAAAAGAGGGTTGGATAAGAAGTTTGGAGCTAAGGATCATTGATCATTTCCTCTTTGAGGTTATTTTTTTTAATATAAAAGTTGACAGTGTTTGCTTGAATTTGTTTAAATTTATTGGAAATCAAGCATTACTTAAATTTTGCAATATTTTAAATTAGAAAACATAGTAAAATACTTTCCAAAAGAGAATTTTATTGCAAAAACTTAGTCTTGATTTTGTTATTGAAAATATTTGTATAAAAATCAAACCATTAAGATTATTTATAGATAATACAAATACTATCTTTTTCTCGCATACACACAAGCACATAATTAAGTAAATAATTAAATATTTCATTATGTGTTTCTCAGGGGAATCTTGTAAGAATCTATAGAAATATATGCATTTTTAAAAGTTGACTGCAAGTATTTCTCTAATCAACTGCTAAGAAACATCACACTACTTTTATAGACATCACATTAAATTGAGACAGATTTCACTGTGTTCTGGCTTTGGTGATGCCCCTATCAAAACATTTTAGAATCAGAAAGTGTGAATTTTATTTAAATAGATTAGTGCAGTTTCAATCATGTCATGATTTTCTTTTGTGACATTTCTTGCAATTTATCAGCTTTTTCTGAGTTTCCAGTGGTGGTTGGATGGTGATGATGGTAAACAGAAAAATGGTCCTGGAAATATCAGCTAAATTCAGGGAAAGGAACAGCATATGCTGCAAATAAAAAAATCTTCAGAAATCATTTCAGTAGTTCTTAGTGTTGTATTTCCACAGAGGGGAAAAAAGACAAAACAAAAAAAAAAACCTTGGTTTTCGATGATGTATTACCAGTGTGTAAACACTTAATTCCAAGCTCTTTGGTCTGTTCAATTTTCTTAAATCTAAAACTGCTCTAAAAAGTAAAGTCTCTTAATTTTAAAAATTAAATAAAAATAAATGGTCTCTCTAGACTCTATATATCTCTTTCTGTGATTCAACAAATAGCTCTGGAAATAGTGATTTAATTATAGTTTACAGAAATCATTGTATAAATATCCTGCCTCTATGGTTTTCCTTAGGACTGGGTATTTGGAAAGAGATGGAAAGGATTTTTATTTTGTAATATTTTCCAAAAGAGCTTTCTGGTTACATTTAATTTTTATAACTATTATTTTTCTTACTGAAAATTTATGTCCTTTATTGCAATTGCTCTGGGCTAACAGATTATTGGTTCACACTGTTTTCAGTATTTTCTGGATAATTTATTTGAGAGTGGATGGTACTGACTGCTCATTCCATGGGACAAACATGATTCCAGGCAAGTTTTCAGTCAAAAAAAGTCAGGTGAATTATGAAAAGATAAAGCTTGCTAATCCAGTTTTAATGAAATTTTAAAATCATACACATGGACTCATCAGTGAGCTGAGGACAGTTTTACGTCTTTGAGCTTCAATAGGTTCTATGATTTTGAGGCAATTTTAATTCTTGTGCCTCAAAAACACAAAAAATTGAGTCCTCTAAAACATGTTTTAAAGGGGAATTCTGCTAGATAGCATGGAAATGCCCTAAATGATATGGTTGCCTACAACTAGGATTTCACACCAGCAAGTCAGTGGAGAAAAAGAAAATTTGTGCTAAGAAATAATCTAGGTTACTTGTGCTTGTGATGACTCATCTGCTATTCCTGGCACAACTTGCTTCCAAAAATCATTGAGAAAATCATGATTATCAAAAAGACAAGAGCGTAAGGCTATTGTGGAAATATTGTTTAATTTTATCATCAAGAATGTCAGTAACTGGCTCTGGAATATATTGTCATACTAACTTTATATCACATTCTTTCCTTAGTTGTTTAGTTTAAATTTTTAAGCAATTAAATTGAGTAAAGAATAAAAATAATGTAAAGCATTCAATGAATTTAAAATGTTATTTTAATAGGTAACTAACAGATCCCACAGAATATTATAATTAATTTCTTTGAATAAAGTAAAATAAAAAATATAATTCACATTTGGTATGGTCCTTAAACACCCTAAAAAATAGATTTTTCGTTAAAATATTTTGTATTTTTATTAATGTTTTGGTCTTTTCTTTAACCATGATGGTGGAGGGAATATCTATTGGTTTATTTGTATTTACCTAAAATGTAAGACCTTTTAGAGGAATATTCTATTATTTGCATAAATTATTCTTAGAGGATTTTATTAGTAGCTGTGTAAAACTTCTCAAACTGGGTTACAGGAAACCTTGGAGGACATGCCAAGTGTATGTGCATAAGTTCTTATAGGACAAACAAAGTATATTTAATTAGAACACCAGTCTTATTCAAAGATTTACAGAGGAAAAGTGAGGTAATGTACTCTTAATGGATCTATTAGGGTAATAAAAATGTGTTGCTCTTTGGAGAAAAATGCAAAGATTTTACGTGTAAATACAAAAGTGCAAAGAACAGTTATTCTCAAAGCTGGACACTTCCAACCCCAGACCAAGCCCTTGGCTCTGTCCTTACAGGTAGGTAGGGAGCCCAGTTCTAATGCAAGTGGATAATAGTAAGCCAGCATGGTAATGTTACTGCTACCCCTGTCCTCTTAAATAAACCTTAGGAAACGAGACATCATGGGTTGTAGCATTAAGAAAGGATGATAACATTGAATTTACTCATTTAATTATGTATTCATGCACCCAACGCATAGGTGTTGAGAACCTACTATCTATCTTGCGAATTCATCAAGGAAAAAAATAATCTCAGTCTCTCTTTTCATAGAACTTACATTCTAAGTGGCCTACCCTGTGGCACAAATGGCTTTAACCACAGAAGACTTTTAGGCAATTAAGTATCACTTCAGAACATAATTATGTACTAAGGAAGAAAGAAGAGCATGAGCACCACAAAGAGGGCCGTCTCTTGTGTTACTTGTCATCAACACTTTCTTTGCAAGACCTTTTCTTCTCACACACATGTAATACCAGACACAGCTACACCCAGAGCTCAATCAGTTTTGAACAAAGCAGCCAGTACAAACTCAAACTCACTAGCTACTAGAGTCTTGCGTTTTCTTGCTGCTGCTATACATATCTGAATTTATGAGCAGTAGTGTACTAGGAAATAGTTAACAACTGGCTCTCTGGCAAAAAAATTTTAAAAACATATACAGCTACAGACCTACAGATATGGATATACAGACATGTATCATAAAATTGTACTAATGTAAAGGATGTGTAGCACACAATCTACAAGTAATAGTAAAATGTATTCATTATTGTCATTTCCATATAGCCAGTTAATTCTCACAGGTTGTTTCAGTTGATATTTGCCAACCTTTTGGATTTGTTGCCAACTTATAATTTCAGTTGATGAGCCAGTGTAGTTGCAACATGAATGCTGGTTGATATTTTTCTTTAATGAGTAAAATGATAGTGAAATCATAGGCATGTTGAACTTTACTCATTTGTCAATGATGTAGGCTACTTTTTACTGAAAAGAGTTCTCAAATACTGAAGAATATTTCCTCTTTTGTGTGTGTGCTATACACAATATAACAGCTACAGACACCACGCACTTGGAAGTTTAATCTGCATTATGAACACTGCCCCTACCATTTTCTAGAGAAACAAAGCACCTTTCTTCCTATTTCAAGCTTCCAGCATGATGTCACCGAATGCACAGTGGGAAAAGATACACAGTAGTCCCCAATTTTGTAGTATCAATATTTCTACCATATGGATTGATACAATAAATAACCCCACAATTATAGATGAGAAAAACAACCCTAAAATTAGAAAGCAGTAACTTTTGCATATTGATATGTTATGTAATTAATTTTAATTTATATAATTTAATTTTTAATAATAGTTCTTTAAAAAATGGCTTGCGAAATTTCTGAAAATTTCACAATGGGCTCTCACAAGCACTTATGAACCAACTTCAGCACAGCACTGCTCATGAGCCTCTAGTAAGCCCCAAACACCTGTACACCCATAACACCCTTCCTGGTTTGCTAGGAACTTTTCTAGGTTTTAGCACTGAAAGTCTCACATTCCAAGACACTGGGACATTTGGTTACCCTAATCCATGGACCATCCAAAATAGTTATGTAACTGCCTAGTTACTAATAGAGCTGGATTTTTCGCCTGAATTTATAGCCCATGCAAATTCCTTTCCCCTCAGCATCCCTGTCCTCTGCTTCAGCTGTTTGCTAGGATGATAGACGCTGTAAGATGAATTATTGTCATGGTCCCAGTCACTGTCAGATTTTGAATAGCACAGTTGTACTATTCACCACCTTGAATTTGTTGTAACTCAAGTACATACAGCTTAAGTTCATCATCTTTTGGTTTATTGAAATCAAGGCTTTGGTACCATTAAGTCCTCTTTCCTTCACATAATGGGATCTCTAAATATTCAGTTGGAAGAGCAATTCTGAAATTAAATGCGGTTATGTTCACACAGTGCCTAATACAGTTGTTCATTAACTAGTAAATATCACAATAGTATTCTTATGATTATTCCCAGTCCCTTCTTAAACCAACCATTTATTTTCCCTGGCAGCCCTTGCTGAGAGCCAGTCTGCCTCTCAGCCGAGTATGTGCAACTATTGCAGAGCCCCTCTCCATTACATATGATTGAAGAAAGGAGTCCTATGTCTGGCACTTCACACTGGAGTAATGAGGATCAGCCATTACTCGCACCAATGATTCAGTCCCTGATTCTGTCCTTTTTGCCCAAGCAAGCTCTAAACATAGCTAATTCATGCAGTCAGCCTCTATGAGCCACATTCTACTTCAAGTCCTTTATTTCACAGTTGTCTTTCAAATTTAACCCATATTCACATCCAGAAAGAACAGGGGACTACTTCTTGCCAGGGTGAGAAATACTTCCCACCTTGATGTTATAGTTTTGGCTGGAAATCAAATCTAGGAAAAGGAGTGCAAAATGTGGGTAGTGAAGCCTTCTTCAATTTTTTTTTCTTGTTTTTAGGAAATTGTTTATATAGCTAACTTGAGATAGGACCTAAAAGATAAGCCAGTGCTCTAGAGTAGAGGTCAGTAAACCCTGGACGGCCCACATTCTGCTGTTGTAAATAAAGTTTTATTGGAACACAGCCCTGCCCATTCATTTACATATTGTAAGTAGCAGCTTTTGCAGAACAACAGCACACATCACTGCATAGTTGTGACCCAGACCAAGTAGCCTATAAAGTCTATATATTTACTATCCAACCCTTTATAAAGAGAAAATGTTTGCCAATCCCTGCTCCAGTGTCTAAAAGAAATACTTTAATAGCTTTGCCTGGCCAGGGGTAGATGACTTGGGAAAGGGGAATGCCGATCTCTAGCTGCTCCTAGTTTTTCAAATCAGGAAGAGGACATGCTCTTGCTCCTTCCTCAAATAAAGTCACATAGGCTCTTGCTGTGAATGCATTTACCTAGAATGTATTGGAGACCAGGACTAAGGCTATTGCTTGCTTTGACAGAATTTTCTAAAACCAAAGTCAGAGAGAGTCCTAACAGCCTGCATTGTCAGATATTGATATGTTTATTCCGAAAATGCTGGGATGGTTTCTGTTTGCCAGGCAGCTTTCAGAACACCATCATCATTTTCCAAAAATTGTATCTGAATTCACCTGACAGTGAAAGATTAACAAGTTGTATCGCCCTGGGCCAAAATTAAATTTGCTCTTTCATGAAAAAACAAATTCATTTTTTGTGTAGAGGAATAATCATGAGTAGAGATTAAGAAATTCTTATCATAGGCTGAGATTTATACAACAAAATCAAGTATAATAATCTTAGTCAAAAAATGCATTAATTACACTGTTATTCTTCTATGGTGCTTCATTGGAGAGTTGCCTGAATTAACACTATTTCCTTCTCAGTTCTTACATTGTTTTTCTCTACATGTTTTCATAAAATAAAACCAAATCACCATGATTATTCAATTTTGTGAAGTCTGCTTCAATTGATATAGTAGAAAATTAGGTGAGACTGGATTCTTACTCGTCTATAGTTTTTGTTTTTTGGTTTTCTTTTTAGTATCTTTAAACAAGAAACCACATTTTTGCCTGAAGCACTGGCAATATTAGGTGTTTGAACTGGGGAAGCTCTCCCAAGATTGCATATCATGAGTAATGTTTTTTTAAAGAATGCCATAAGTCTCCCTTGTTGAGTAGATGTCCTTTAAGTGTTTTCCAGTAGAAATGATAGAATTATTGAGTCAGGCCCTAGAAAGTGGCATAAGTCTACCCTTCATACAGATATGTGAAGAAATAAAGTCTGGGATAGA
This sequence comes from Aethalodelphis obliquidens, assembly GCF_003676395.1. Lineage (NCBI taxonomy): Eukaryota > Metazoa > Chordata > Mammalia > Artiodactyla > Delphinidae > Aethalodelphis > Aethalodelphis obliquidens. The sequence goes on from NW_020837948.1 coordinate 18,022,123, forward strand.
GTGACGATCTACCTTATGAGCAGATCTATTTTTCTACTTCATGGCACAAGTGTGGGGATGAGGGTGGAGGGAGAAAATTGCTTGGGGTGTAGGGACAGGCCTGAACATGTCCAAGTAAGCTGTCATCACCACCGACTCCCTTCTCAGGGCTTACCACTCATGGCTATGTCTACCCACCAAAAACGCATACAAACACACACACACATGCACACATACTGAGTCATTCATGGTTTCAAGAAATTAAAAGTTTGCTAAACATAGTCACCCCAGAAGCCAATTTGAGTTCAATGCAATAAGTACTGACTCTGCCTAATTCTCCTTCACTCTTGCTTGCACAGCCCAAAACATGATCAGGGTGGAGCAGACGCCCACCTTTATGTTCTCACTCTTGACTGGGCTTTAAACAAAGTCAATTTTAACTTATAGCAGAATCTTGGGTGTGGGAGGTGGGAAGAATGATAGGGCCTGATGAAAATCATAAGGAAAATGGATTATCTATTCGCCGTTCTGCTTTAGTACTCAGTCTCACAGCCATGTCGTCTTTGGTGGCAATGGAGGGAAAAGAAAGGCACACTCTCTGTTATCTTTGTTGTTAAAACCATCCCCAATCTTTAAGGCAATTAGTGTCCTATTAGAAAAATATTCCTTCACCTACAGAAGAAAAATTTAATTTTCTTTACTGAAGTACTCAGGAACTTTGGTTACAGCTTCACTTCAGCAATTATTACCCTGTGGAACTGATAAAATAATGAGGCATACACATGATTTGACTACAAGTGAGAGTGGGGCAGGGTTTGGGAATGGGGGAAGACACTTTTGATGATTTATTTGTGAGAAACAACTCCCTCTCTTTTGTTTTGCTCCCTGTAAATATTTTTTTTATCCCCCTTAAAAGCTCCACTCTATGCAAACTCAGTCTTTCCAATAGCCATAGATTTCTAAATAAAGCACTAGTGATTTAAGGTCTTTAAAAACTGAGCAGAAAAATTAACACAAAATGAGATTCACTAAAATTTATATTACTTATTTTTCAAGGTAAAATGTTATTAAATTAGTGAGTGTTTATTTATACACATAAGTACAACTACATTGATAAATGCACTATCAATGTGGCATCTTTATACCACCATTTGATGAATGTTTATTCAATGAATAAACAAATAAAGTATTATATGCATGACACCTGTTTAGTGATATAAAGAAGGTCAATCATATGAGACAGACCTTGCTCGAGAGATTACATTTTAATTCCCAAGTCAAATATATACCCTGTGTTGAAGGGTAATATTTTGAACATTAAATTGAGGGTAATTTTTCTTTTAAAAAATATTATGAAACCTTTCAAACCTTGAGAATATTGATAATAATGTAAAAAAAAGAAAAAAGTCCATGAATCCATCATGCAGCTAAAACTATATTTGTCTCCTCAGAAACATAATTTCACTAAACATAAGACACTGACATGTCTATGTTGAGATAAAGATAGATAGATAGATCTACTTCAATCACTTTAACTGCTGAATACGTATAACAATTTATTTTTCATTCCTCTATTGGATGGTTGGATGATTTCCATTGAATAAAGTTTGTATTTCCAGAAAAATTTCTTGCTACAATGTGATCTCTGAGCTCGTAGAGCCAGTAGTATCTATTGATCAGGAAGAAAGAAGGTGATGCTTAAAAGAAAAAAAAAATTGTTTGGACTTGATATTTAAGACACATTTTAAAAGCTCTTGTCAGAAATAAAAGTTTGGAGAGAAATGCATGCATTTGCAAGACTCAGATTTTATTAAAAGAAGAAAATCTTAATAGGTTCAAAATGCAAAAATAAAAATTAGAGAACTAAGAGGGCAACAGGAAAAAAATAAAAAGCTATAGGACTGCAGGAGGGCCTTGGAGAGGTTAAGGACCCATACACTGAGAACTATAAAACATTAATGAAGGAAACTGAAGACGATGCAAAGAAATGGAAAGATACTCCCATGTTCTTGGAAGAATTAATAATGTTAAAACATCCATTTTATTAAAAGCAACACACAGATTTAATGTAATCCCTATCCAAATATCCACAATATTTTTTTTTACAGAACTAGAATGAATAATTCTAAAATTTATATGGAACTACAAAAGACCCCAAATTGCCAAAGCAATTGTGAGAAAAAAGAACAAAGCTAGAGGTATCAAGCTCCCTGAATTCAGTCTATGCTACAAAACTACAATAATCCAAATAGAATGGTACTGGAACAAAAACAGACACACAGATCAATGGAACAGAATAGAGAGGCCAGAAATAAACCCACACACATATGGTCAATTAATTTATAACAAAGGATGCAAAAATATACAATGGGACAAATACAGTCTCTTCCATAAGTGGTGTTGGGAAAAGTCAACAGTTCCATGTAAAAGAATGAAATTAGAACATTTTGTCACACGATATACAAAAATAAACTCAAAATGGATGGAAACCCTAAATATAAGACTGGAAACCTTAAAACTCACAGGAAAATGTAGGCAGAACACACTTTGACATAAGAGGTAGCAATATTTTTTTTTGAACCTATCTCCTCCAGCAAAGAAAACAAAAGCAAAAATAAACAAATAGACCCTATTTAAAGTTTTACACAACAAAGGAAACTATCAACAAAATGAAAAACAACCTACTGAGGATGAGAAAGTGTTTGCAAATGATTTATCTGATAAGGGGTTAATATATAAAATATATAAACAGCTCATATAACTCAGTATCAAAAAACAACCCAATGGGGAGTTCCCTGGTGGCCTTGTGATTAGGATTCTGGGCTTTCACTGCTGTTGCCTGGGTTCAATCCCTGGTCAGGGAACTGAGATCCTGCAAGCTGCATGTGGCCAAAAAAAAAACCCCGAAACAAAAAGCAGCCCAATATAAAAATGGGCAGAAGGGTTTCCCTGGTGGTGCAGTGGTTGAGAGTCTGCCTGCTGACGCAGAGGACACAGGTTCGTGCCCCGGTCTGCAAGGATCCCACATGCCGCGGACCGGCTGGGCCCGTGAGCCATGGCCGCTGAGCCTGCGCGTCCGGAGCCTGTGCTCTGCAACGGGAGAGGCCACAACAGTGAGAGGCCCGCGTACCGTGCAAAAAAAAAAAAAAAAAAAAAAAAAGGGCAGAAGACCTGAATAGACATTTTTCCAAAGAAGACATACAGATGACCAACGGACACATGAAAAGATGCTCAACTATCATTAGTCCTTAGAGAAATGCAAATCAACAACCACAATGAGATCTCATCTCACACCTGTCAGAAAGGCTATCTTCAAAAAGATCACAAATAACAAATGTTGGTGAGGACACGGAGAAAAGGCTACACTCGTGCACAGTTAGTAGGAATGTAAATTGGTTCAGCCACTATGGAAAACAGTATGGAAGGTCCTCAGAAAACTAAAAATAGAATTACCATATGTTCCAGCAATTCTACTCCTTGGTATATGCACACCTTGGCATATATCCAAAGAAAATGAAAACCTTCATTTGAAAAGATACATGCAACCCCAATGTTCATAGCATCATTATTTACCACAGCCAAGATACGGAAGCAAGCCAAGTGTTCATCAACAGATGGATGGATAAAGAAGATGTGGTGAATGTATATACACAATGAAATATTACTCAGCCGTAAAATAATGAAATTTTGCTACTTGCAACAACATGGATGGACTTGGAATGAATTGTGCTTAGTGAAATAAGTCAGACAGAGAGAGACAAATACTGTATGTTATCACTTATATGTGGAATAAAAAAAAATAAAACGAACAATAAACTGTGACAAAACAGAAACAGATGCACTAGTATTGATAACAAACTACCAGTGGGATATCAGTGGGAAGAGATATGGGGGAGGGGAAAGACTGAATAAAGGATAAAGAGCTACAAAATACTATGTATAAGATAAATAATCTACAAGGATACCGTACAGTACAGGAATACAGCTAATATTTTATAACAACTTTACATGGAGTGTAATCTGTAAAAATATTGAATCCCTCTGTTGTACACCTGAAACCGATATTATATATCAACTATAATTTTAAAAAGGGACAAAAAAGAATAGGAAGGGACAGGAGAGCTCTCTCTCTGGGAGCATACACTGAGAAAAGGTCATGTGAGCACACAGAGAGAGGCAGCTGTCTACAAGCCAGGAAGTAGTTCTCACCAAACACTGTATGCCAGCACCTTGACCTTGGACTTCCCACCTCCAAAACCTTGAGAAATAAATGCCTGCTGTTAAGACCACCCAATTTAAGGTAAAAGCCTGCACTGACTGAACAAGCTTTTTTTTTCAAGGCAAACTGAATACTTCTGCCTCTCTTTTCCATATTTTTGATGAATCCTTTTCCTTGAATGTTAACATTTTTTCTAGAAAGGATATTCCCTTGTTAGGTCCTAAGACTGTCCATTTTGATTGCTTACCAAAACGAAAATAAAATAAAAATACAAGCAGTGTTTGTTGACTAACTTTTCCAGAAAATATTCTGAAAACTTGATATTTGTTTGGTTCTTCTTATTGTGCATAATAACATTTTTTTTTTCTTTTACTTCTTACTTCTCTTCAGAGCAGCCACATTTTTGGTCTTGGATATCTGGACTTCCCTAGAACCTGAAAGGAGTATTTGGTGTTCTGCCATGTCCTAGAATGGCTTTAGTACTTCAAGGGAGAAGGAAATTAATTCAACTACAAAAAGAAAGGGAAGTAAATGTTAAGGTTAAGGGAGAAGTAAGAAGGTTCTTAGAAAAGCAGGTCTTTAAAAAAAATTCCTTCACTGCAACCAGAGAATGCAGAGTACCTGTGAGGGAGTAACGTATAGACACCTGCGGTCTGAACACTATGCCTCTTACCCTTATGAGCCACAACTGAGGGTCAGCAACCTGCCTTGTCAGTGAGGAAGTAGGCATTTAACGTTTATGGGGCTCCCTGCTTTGGAAGAGATTAACTCGGGTTGAGCAGTAAGCAGTTAATCAAGGACCATGATGGACTGAACAATGGAAGTTCAGCTCCCACATTTCCTGCAATACTTAATCCCAAGGTTTGTGTTGGAAAGGGGGCCCTGAGAAATTACTAATATTGGGCTTTCTGCCAAATGTGATGAGAGGATAGTTGGGTTAAATCTGAGTTAGAAAAGTAAACAAAAATTACCAAATACTATCATTTCAATTACAGTAGCACACCTAGCTCACAATGTCTTTGTTTATTTTATATATAGCCGTGTTTTTCTGTTCATCCCAAACTCCTAATTTAACCCTCCTCCCCCTTTCCCCTTTTGTACCATAAATTTATTTTCTATCTCTGTGAATCTGTTCCTGTTTCGTAAATAAGTTCATTTGTATTATTTTTTTAGATTCCATGTATAAGTGACAGCATGTGATATTTGTCTTTGTCTGACTTACCTCACTTAGTATGAAAATCTCTAGGTCCATCTATATTGCTGCAAATGGCATTACTTCAAGATGAGAAATTATGAGAGAAACAGGACTGTGTCTAGGATCTTGCTTTTCACAGAGATTTCCAGACTTGATATTTAAGTTCAAATATTATTTTATAGCAGGTTATTTTCCTTAGGAGGTAAACACCTTTTTCATACATGAAAGCTTTTATGATCACCGTGTGAGGTATGTAACAATTATAAGGTTCTGAAACTCATTATTTTACTCTAAATGTCACCTTACAGCTGCTAGTCACATTATTACAAACTTACCAAAGCTATGTCATTATCACATTTTTAAGAAACTAATCCTAATCATAGCTTGCAATCCTGAAATATAAAAGACCCAGACATGCACAGAAATATAAAAGAAACCAAATCTTTAGAGTGTTCCATATAAACAAACCTATAGAGGTACTGTAGAACCCGTCCTGTGGGACTAACTAAAGGACTGCAGTACCCCTATATTTCCCTTTGACATGGGTCTTTTGACTGACATCCCTTACTAAACAACATTTAAGAGTGCAAAGCATTTTAGGCACCCTCTGCATTATAAAAGGATATTTCCATAGTTGGCTCCATTTTTATTCTCTTTATTACTTCATGTGAAAATATGCAACTTACTATTTAACTTACTTAACATATTAAATTTGTGTCTACTTTGTTTCCACGTCTTAAAAATCACCAAATTATAGTTCAAAAAATTACACATTTATCATATAGAAATGGCCAAACAAACCAGTTTAGTAATAAACTTGTGTTTTAATTATAGGTGAAGCATATTAGAAACCACAGATGTATTTGTGGTAAGTATTGATTTTAATGTTGAGTACTGAAATCCAAGACAGGATATGTTACATGTCTTTGTTTACCTATTTTTAACTTCTCTCTCATTTATTTTTCTTTGCAATAGAGCAGGCAAAGTTTATCAAACCATTCTTCTATATAACACCTAACACCCTACATTTCTTGTTTTCATTTTTATTAATAAAACTTTGACTGCTCATATAAACAAGAATTCTTCCTCTTTGCTCTCTCATGGTATCTTTGCTATATATACTGTCCTTATATATGTAATAATTATGTAATAGCTTATTTCTGCAAAGGGACTCCCAAAGGTCAGACAATTCTTTTTATTAAAAACTGTATATTTTTACGGGCCTTCCCTGGTGGCACAGTTGTTAAGAATCTGCCTGCCAATGCAGGAAACACAGGTTCGAGCCCTGCTCTGGGAAGATCCCACATGTCACAGAGCGACTAAGTCCATGGGCCACAACTACTGAGCCTGTGAGCCACAACTACTGAAGCCCACGTGCCCAGAGCCCATGCTCCACAACAAGAGAAGCCACTGCAATGAGAAGCCCACGCACTGCAACAGAGTAGCCCCCAGTTGCCACAACTAGAGAAAGCCCGGCACAGCAACAAAGACCCAATGCAGCCAAAAATAAAATAAATATATTTTTTTAAACTGTATATTTTTAAATAGTTTTTATTGCAGCCCCCATTTATACATACAAGTGATCCCACTCAGTAGTGGATATATAGTAAAGTTTAATAGCTGAGTAACAGCTATTACCATTACTTCATTGTGAAAGACATCCATCACATATTAAAGACTTCAGAAATGTGACACTAGGTTTGAGATAAAAGAACCACAAGGGAAAAGAAGCCTATTCTCTGACCTTCAAACATTCCTTGTATCTGTTGTAATTCTTGTTGTATTTTCTAAAAGTTCTTAACAAAACTATAGATTGTGAATGTCTAATCTGATTGTGAACTATGGAACAGAGTCTGAATCTCCTATTGCTTTTTGAGCATCTACTGCATACCAGATTGACATCAATAAATGCTTCTGTGTAATGGCCAAATATAGATGTTTTGCCAAGGTGACATTAATTACTGGTGGAAAATAAAAAAATATTTCCTACATATTATTCTTCAAGGAAAGTTATATAATAAGAATATGATAGATAAGTTAATTTGATTAAATCAAGATTTTAGTAATTTTATGGAGGTTTTTAAAAAATTAAACAACTTTATTACTTGTTATAATTATTCTCAGTATTTTTAGATTTAAAACATATTAGCTTCAAGTCAAAGGGACACAGCTTGTTTCTTTCCTCAGTCCTCCCTTGTCTTTCTTTCCTTCCTTTTTTTTTGGAAATAATGTATATTATAGATTTCAAAGCAATGACTTTGAATCTCAATTTATTCTGTGGATAATTAAGGAAGATAAATGTTCATTGGGTCACTATTTTTCAGCAAATTATCAGGAGCAGATTGTTACAAAGTCACTGGGAGTTGACCAAGTACAAATTCAAAGGGCTAATAAAGGATTTTTGCCAAAGAGTGATAAAAAGGCAACTACAATTTTAAAATAATGTATTTAACTGAAAATAATAAGTTATTTATGAGAGAGTTCTACTCAATGGTGGAGGAATGACTTTAAAATGTTTTCATACAGTGTATCCCCCAGCGTGATTTCTTGACAGGTTTTCTCTTTCTCTTTACTGAAGGTATACCTTCAGTAGGTAATAAACCCAGAATTCACTTAAAAATGATTTCTGGATGATTCTGTTGAATAAATGTTGTTTTGTTTCTCTCTTGATCTTTCCTTCCTTTATTTCTACTATGTTTCTATTATTTTTTGTCATTATTTCATACCTTCCTAAATCAGCTCCTGTCTCCCTCTCTCCCCTTCTCCCCCTCTCTGTCTCTGAAACACACACACGCTCCTCAAATTGTTTGTGTATCAGGTACAGATCTGTCTTCCCTATGTTGGAGTCCCTAAAAGAAAGACCAGAGATGCCTGATTTTACTCTTTGATAGTAATGCAAGAAATTTTCTGAAAACTGTATTATCTTGTGCCAAAATCAGATATAAACTGCAATAGAAACATTGCTGGACAATTTTACTCTTGAATGTTAATGAAAAAATCAAATGAATTATTAGCAAAATGAATTCAAGAATGTATAAAAATAATTAGGGAAAATCATAACCAAGTATAATTTAATCACAGCAATAGAACACGTCTTAAGCTTGGCCAATTACTTTATGTAATTCACCAAACTGAGCCACAAAATTTCAAGGTCAAATAAGTGATCATATTCATATGTGTATAAAAAAACTTTGCTTAAAGTTTAGTAATTCATAATTTAAAAAAATCATAGTGAATAAGGAAGAAATTTAACTTAACTGGTAAAAGATATCTGTCAAAAAAAAAAAAGAATCACATATAACGGTGATGTCAGAAGATATCTCAAAAGTTAGGAGCAAGACAAGGATGCCTGCTATTATCATCCTCTTCAACACTGTATGAGAAAACTTAGGTAATACAATAGGACAGAATTTGAGAGAGAGACTGAGTTAAGGATTAGAATTAAAGAAATAAAATGGCTATTGTTCACTTAATGTGTTATAGATTCATAAACCAATCCATGAGAACCTACCAATTATTACAACTAGTGACTTCAAATTTATACATTTGTGAAAGTTTACTACACAAAAATAATTTTTCTATAAACCACTAGAAACATTTAAGAAACAGACATTTTTAAGGTTATTATAATAGAAATAAAAACTGTAAAGCAACTGAGAATACAATTAACAAAAGTCAGGAAAGAATAATGGAAAAACTTTTAAAATGTTATGGAAGGCCATCAAGGCAGACTTGAAATGTAGAATATGCTATCTTTAATGGATGGCAAACAATACAATACAGATGACAATATTTATAAAATGAATCCTATCAATACCTAAATTGGGGTTGTCATAAAAATTAAAGTGTTCTTCAAATTCATAAAGCTAAAATATTGAGAAGAAAGAAAAATATATCCTATCAGATATCAGACTTTTTATCAAGTTTTATTTAAACCATATGGTACTGGCATAAAGATAAACAAATATACCAATGGGCAAAAGAAACATTCATTCATACTTAGAAGCTTTGTAGAGGAAAGCTGGCATTACAAATCAGTAATGCAAGAAACCTGGAAATAGTACCCTTGAATCACTATTTTACTTTATACAACAATTTACCACAGTACAATCACATAACACAAGAAAGTCTGGGCAAAAAGGAGCTGATTTAATAACTTTGGCAAACAGTATTTTGACTAGATGCCGTAAGACCAGAAGCAAAAATAACTATACATAAGTACCAGACTCTAGATGATAAATTTGCTTCTCAGAGGGGCAAGAGGTAACATTTCTGGAATTACTTTATGTGTATACTAAGTTTGGAAAAACAAATTATAGGTATGTGGAGTCAGTTTCTCATTGACATTATCAGATAAAGAAGTTACAATTAGGCAAAGTGGGGGTAGAGGAGTCTAGGATGACTTTTGAGGTAAATCAGAGTCAGGGTTATCAGTATGAACTAAAGTTTATGATACATGTATGAGAAAACATCAGAAGAACCTAAATTGAGGGACTTGAAAAATATCTACCTATTCTAAAAAGTGTCAGTGCCATGAAAAACAAGGAAACACTGAGAAACTCTCACAGATCTCTTTAGAGACTAAGCACACACACCATCTAAATGCAGTGCATTATCCAGAAATCCATCTCGGAACAGAAAAAGGACATTATCAGAAAAACTGATGAAATCCAAGTAAAGTCTGTGGTTTAGTTAGTAGCATTGCACCAATGTTAATTTCTTAGTTTTAATAAATATAGCATGATTACATAAGGTATTAACATCAAGGGATGCTGGATGAAGGGTATAATGGAAATCTCTGTGCAATCTTTGCAACTTATTACTAAATTTAAAATTATTTCAAATTAAACAGTTTAACAGAATGATTTCAACTTTACTCAACTTTCTGTTCCTCACTTCTAAATGTAAAACACACTAATAATAAATTACATAAAACATGAATTTTATTTTTAAAGACATTTATGTAGAAAAAAAGTATCAGCCAACATGTTTACTTAGTAAAATTATATTATGCAAAATATGACCTCCCTGTACAACCTAACTTCCCATCAAATGAGAATTGTTTAACTGGGCTATAAAACTAATTGAATGTTTCATTTTCCAGGCAGTTTTATAAAAAGACTTTTTAATATTTTATGTTTTTCTAAATAACTGACAAATATTTCTGGGGTTTACCAAAATATCTCTTTGCATAAAATAAACAGAAAACCTGTAGTATTAAAGGATAATGGTCATTTCTTTAGCAATTTTCTCTTTATCCTATTCATTAACACAACAGTTCATTTTGAGAGAAAATGTTTATGAAACAAGATTTGAAACCTAATTATATTTTAGTAGTCAAGACAAGAATTACACAGCTAATCCAGAACAACAGAGTCAAAAAGTAACCTCTATTTGAATTTATTTTATATTGTCTCATTTGAGTCGTTCGTGTATGTATGCATATGTGTGTGTGCATGATGGGATTGTATAATAATTACGTGCATTCCATGAGCAGCCAGTGAATTGATATAGGAAAGAAACAATATTGGGATTTTAATTGGTTCTCAGCCTCTGTAAGGCACATAAGGAAGAGCTGAACTTTATATTAATTATTAATTTTCTCTGATTCAGTCACTACCCTCTTATTTCTTTTAAATACTTCAAGTATTTATCACGTAATCGTATTTTCCCAATTTTTATTATAATGGAATCCCTGGCCTTTAGTACAATCATTCACAAGCTTTAAATTCACCTGGAGTGCTTGTTAAAACACAATTTGTTAGGTCTCACTTTCAGAATTCCTGAATCAATAAGTCTGGATGGAGTGTGAGAACTTGCATTTCTAGTCCCTACCTTATAATGCTGACAGCAAGCTAACCACACATTCTTATTGTATCTGTCAGGTGTTTCTGCTTCTAGTATTAAAAGTAGGTATTTCAAGCTGCTTCTTCTTTCTCCTAACACCCGATGTGGCAAGAAGGAATTACAAACTGGTAATTCCAAATAATGTGTTTAATGTGAATAAACATTTAGAATGAAAATAGATTTGCAAAGAAAGAACTGATATGTTTATAAAGATCATTCATTTCTCAAGAATTCTAAACCAGATTAACTACCATTTGATTGCACAGCTGATTATCTCTAGAACAATGCTACATTTTGCAAATCAATATATGGTTGTCTGAGTGAAGTATAAATCAGAGAGCTCCGGAGACAAAATGGGGTTCTTCTTCTTATATACTGTCCTCCTTCTTCACCTGCTGAACAATGAGAAACATCTGCTAAACAACAATTTTAAAATATCTCCATGGACATTTCTTTGTGAGCTTTTGTGATCAAAAGCAGCTTAACTGGGGCTTCCCTGGTGGCGCAGTGGTTGAGAGTCCGCTTGCCGACACAGGGCACATGGGTTCGTGCCCCGGTCCGGGAAGATCCCACATGCCGCGAAGTGGCTGGGCCCATGAGCCATGGCCACTGAGCCTGCGCGTCCGGAGCCTGTGCTCCGCAATGGGAGAGGCCACAACAGTGAGAGGCCCGCGTACCGAAAAAAAAAAAAAAAGCAGCTTAACTGAAAACAAAAAATATTCCTTATGCCAAAGAGGCATGTTTTGGGGTGGAAAATTCTGCTCCCCTTCATATATTTAGAATCTTCAATTAGAATAGGAAGACATTTAATGATTATATTTAATAGGAGTCCATGTTATACACAGATTTGGGTAGAACATTAAAATGATTATTTACAGCTTTATTTTGAGATTAAGGTAGTTCAGGGTTTACATATAGTCTACATTTTTTTTTAAACAAAGGAGAGACATGATGGACTCTATTCTTAAAAAAAAAAAGAAGCAGCTTAACCAAAAAATGTGCCTTGTTAAGTTTTTTATTTATATTTCTAAGCTGAAGTATATCTGTAAACGAATTGGTATCACACCTCTGCTAAATATTTTCTTATTATTTTTGTTATTGCTAGTGGTCTAGTAGCATGGATGAGGCTAGTACTTCATCAAAGCAATCAGAATTACATTAAAAATCATTTTTTTGTTGTTGTTTAATAAGAGTTTTTTTAATGACTTTTTTTAGACCAGTTTTAGGTTTACAACAATTTTGAGAGAAAGATAGAGTTTTCCCATATACCCCCACAATCCCCATACATGCATAGCCTCCCCCATTATCAACGTCATTCACCAGAATGGTCCATTTGTTTGTTTGTTTTTTCATTCTTACCATGGATGAACCTATATTTACATATCATAATCACCCAAAGTTCATATTTCACCTTAGTATTCACTCTCAGTGTTGTACATTCTATGGGTTTAGACAAATGTATAATGACATACACTCTTCATTATATTATAACATCATACAGACTATTTTCACTGTCCTAAAAAAATATTTTTATAACTCTAACATTTCATCACCTGAAAGTTCATGATCCAAAAAGTTACAAGTATTTATCTACTTATGGCGTTTCTAATGATTTATTCTAAGACCTGATGGAAATTATCAAACCCTACGCAGAAAGGTCTTCATCTGATAAAATGAATGTATTTCTACTTCTCAATTCCCTTTGAAAGCATATATAATATTTAAAATTATTTGCAAATGATCATGAACGCATTGGGAGATATAAAACTAAACTACTAGTTCAGATATGCATTGAGGCTTTCAAATGGCTGTGTCTAAAATTTATTATTAATAGCAGATATTTTATTATTAGATTTTATTAGACCATGTGCTAGTGAATTTTTTTCTGAGAATTCTTTTTCCTTGTACTTTCTTTGTATTTTAAAGTTTATAACCTTAAAATCAAATAAAGCTTCTCAGGGATGGCATTTACTTAGAGTCTATGTCCAAATTCTTACCATATGCTATCTTAAAATACCCCTATAACCTTTTCAACAAACTTAAGAGGAAGGTATTGTAATTCTCATTTTGTAAGGCAAGGAAAAGGTCTCAAAGAGATGTTATCATCACCTAAAGTCACACTAGTAATAAAATTTATTTATCATTGAACACAGGCATACCTTGATTGTACTCATTGTACAAATAAATAGAGACAAATAAGTTTGGGATAAATGTTTTACTTTCTACCAAGTAACAAAAATACAGAGGTTAACTTGGAACTACAATGTTGAGTTTAGTTTTCTTTCCCCCAAAGAAGCAACACTTAGTTTCTAAAACTCCTTGAGTCTACGATATCAAGAGAAATTGATTCTAGAAAGGGATGGGGGGAGAGCTCTCTCCTACCTTTGACTTTCTCTTCAGTTTACCTTAAAATCTAAACTACATTTCAATTTCCCTCTCCTTTTGTTTCATGGTGACTTAATGGCTTCCTATCCTTCACCTTCTGCCTGACATAAAATTTATGATTATTCTGAGCTTTGCCTAAAGGGAATGAGTCTCTGGAAATATACTCTCTCATTTGACTGGTAGGTTAGTGTCACTTTCAGTTCAACTAGTTTCCATATAAGAATACACATTTAACTTCATCAAATCTTAGATTATCATTTGCTAAAGTAAGTGGAAAATGGCATTTTGCAAGTCTTTAATTGACTTAAGACATTGATACTGAAAACTTTGATTAAAGAGAATTGGTATAGCTCCATCCAAAAATCTTCTTTCTACCTTCATATTGTTTCTCTTTTCAAATCTATTAGAATTTTCCATCATTATCATTCTGGCAAAAACCCAGCTCACAGATATAACCTGGGCTTGATCCTGTTACTATATACGTTCATGAAAAACAAAGAGAATGGATGAGACAAAAATAATTTCACTATTTCTATGGCTGCCTGATTTTCCTAAGATCCAATATGTGTTTTATTTAATGTCCTGAGCCCAGGAGCCACTGCTGATTAAATCATTACAGTATCATTTTTTCATTTGCTACTTTTCCCTGGTTGACTTAAAATGCTGTTTCTAGAACTTTTATTTGGTTTTTCCTTAACAATTTTGTTTCTAGTGGCTGATCTACTAAAACAAGGCCACTAGAATAGTTTGCCTCTGTTCCCAAGACTTTGAGCTATGTGGGACAAACCAATTATAATTGGATCATTTGGCTTTTAGCAGCCTACCTAACTCTTCCAACTTGTTCAACTTCCATCCCAGAGTCTGTGTAAAACAGGCTGTAATGAGCCAAGTACTGCCTTGGAAGAACTCAGAAGATTAAGTTCCACTGGAATCAAGATGTTAGCTACTTTTGCTTTCTAAGCAGTATTTCCGAAGAGGAAATGATTGAGAATAAATCTAGTACTCAGGTAAAAATAAATGCCGACCAACAGAAGGCAGGAAGACTCAAATTACTTCTGATGATGAATGGCATCAGCATCAAACTATTGACCAAGAACAGAATGTTCTTTGGTGAACAGAAGCTCAGGAAAGAGAAAAGAAAGAAGAAAAGTAATTTAGGAAAAGTAGCATTTCGCTATTTCTTTCCTTAGACATTCACCCCCTTTTCTAATAAAGCCACTTCCGTCCTCTTATTCTCATTTTCTATGTTTCATGCTTAAAATTCGAAGGTAATGTGTCTCAAAGGCAGAAAAGCAGCCTGAGCTGTCGGGAGAGGAAGGGGAAAAGTTGCTAACATGACCTGATGCAGCTAATGAATGAAAGGATGAGAAATGTGTAAAGAACTGACTTTCCTTCCAGGCTTCCTGTATTCCAGATCAGTTCTTTCCTACTCACAGGCTTTCTCCACTGTGCTCCAACTAGGGAACGCTGAACACTGAGAAAGCAAGACTCCAAGCATATTGGCCAAAAGGCTAATTTTTTTTTTTTTTTTTTTTTTGCGGTACGCGGGCCTCTCACTGTTGTGGCCTCTCCCGTTGCGGAGCAGAGGCTCCGGACGCGCAGGCTCAGCGGCCATGGCTCATGGGCCCAGCCGCTCCGTGGCATGTGGGATCTTCCCAGACCGGAGCATGAACCCATGTCCCCTGAATCGGCAGGCGGACTCTCAACCACTGCGCCACCAGGGAAGCCCCAAAAGGCTAATTTGCTTTTCTCATATCTACAGAAAATATTTTTTTCTTTATACTTAAAAAATGTTTTCCAGAATCAATAAATATGATATATATGTGTTAAATAAATACTTAAAAAATGTTTTCCATAATCAATAAATATGATATATATGTGTTAAATAAATGCAAACCAAATACAACAGGTTTTCGTAGTTTAAAAAGTTCGTACTGGGCTTCCCTGGTGGCGCAGTGGTTGAGAGTCCGCCTGCCGATGCAGGGGACACAGGTTCGTGCCCCAGTCTGGGAGGATCCCACATGCCGCGGAGGGGCTAAGCCCGTGAGCCACGGCCGCTGAGGCTGCGCGTCCGGAGCCTGTGCTCCGCAACGGGAGAGGCCACAGCAGTGAGAGGCCTGCGTACCGCAAAAAAAAAAAAAAAAAAAAAACAGAAAAAAAAAAATTCGTATTGATAAATTAATGAAGCCGTAATACAGAATTTAGCCTGCCATTGTGAAAGGGCCATAGGGACCAGAGCCTATAGAGGCTGAAGAGAATAAAAGATGTTTTCCAGAAGATCAGAAATGATGTTTGAGGTTCAGAAATTATCATTAAGATGTGGGCATTAAATCTTTAGAGCCATAAGGATGACTATCAGAGACCTAAGATGTTCCAGCCTTCAGGCAAATCAAGAGTCCTGGTTTTATAGATTGCTGGAATTCTACAAATAAATAAAGTATTTATAAATAATATTTCAGAGATAGGTTACCAAATATATGCCTAAACTGGCCTGGCTAATGCCTGAAATTTCTCCAAAATAAGTCGACTCTGTTCACTTGATGCTCTATTATAATTTGTGCAGTTAAATTTTGTTTATGCTTTAGCTGAATTACAAGTTACAGATTCATGTCTAATAGTAGGTCCAGTGGAGAAAAGAAAGGGATGACAGGGAATGTCTGAGGGACTGGGGGAAGGGGACTCCACTAATGTGAGAAAAAAAAGGCAATGAATATTGGGGTTGGGTGGTTTGACTACTTCCCAAGTTGATTAAGAGGAGGACTTAAAGGGGAATCACCATTATACTCTAATATTTTTTATATGCTAGAATTGAATGATTAAACTTTAAAAATACCTGATTAAAAAAAGTTAATACCTGATATTATATTTGGAATGCTAAGAGAAAAAGTGCTGTATTACTATGAGTTATTTTTTCTTCCCCCTGTATTCATAGTGAAAAATTCCAAAAACAACCTGGCCAATAAAACAGCTTGGATGTAGATCATATTTTTATAATGAATCATCTAGCAATGCAAGAAAAGACAATGGACACTGTTAATGGATTTGCACAAGTCCACAGAAGTGAGCTGTTTATGTTACAATAAAATGTTTTCTTATATATTTGTCATGTAAGTATAGCTGGTAAAGATCTTATAATTATTATTATTTTTCATTCTAAAAAGATTACAAGGTAGCTTTACAGCCTACATGAAATCTGTAATTTTGAATGACATTCATAGAGAATACAACACAAAGATGCTCTTTGGCCAGAGATGCATGAGACTTACTTGAAATTCTAAGAACATTAATTTCAAGTTTTAAAGGTACAATTAGTAAACTTTCAAATAAAAATTGTTTGCAGCTCTAAGAAGAAATTATATACTATATTTTTATGATACAAAAGCAGACTTCAGGAACAAAGTCATTGCCCTTATTGAAGGTATTCCTAGTTTTACAATAAAATCACAGAACTTATGCTTTTCCCTGTGTTATTTTGAGTTTACTGTCAAAAGAGCCTTAGAGAATATATCTATTTATATCCCTCTGTGACCTTTTCTTTCATTGAAACCTTCTGTGCATAATATGCTTTACTACTGGAGTTGCATAGAGATTTAGCAACTAAATGTATAAACATTAAATATACATGACTGAGGACAAACCAAAATTATGCATTGTGACAACCGTTAAAACTGTGTTGCATTGCCTTCCTTTTTAATCACAGTAAGTTGGGAGAATAGGAAAGGGAATATTCACATGGCTGAGGAGCATATTTTCCTCTATTTCTACAGAGGTGTATGACAGCCCAAATTCCATGAAGTCATCAGTCACTTTAGGTCTAATTCCACATGTTTTTCCTTGGCTTTTAGACCATATTCCATCCATATTTCATAATTATTGAGTGCTCTCCATTTTTATAAAAACCTGAATTCATTCTTTCTGGGTTTTCATAATGTTGTACATCTTTTCTTCTCAATATGACACCTGTCCCTCAATCCTCTAGATATATTTTTCCAGATCAGCATTATCCAAAATGATGTTATATAGCTGTCCTTGCAGACTAGTTCTGAGATCCAAGTGAGGAAAGGCTGCATTCTAGACTCTCCTCTCTTAGAGAATCACCATATACATCCCCTATTAAAGATTGAGAAAATTAAAATTAAGAAGAAAAAAACCTGTTATATAAACACATTTTTATTTATAATTTTTTCCATAACACACATGAAAATCTTAGGGAAAAATATAGTGATAGGAAATGCTACCCCAGATTCTAATCTCTTGAACAGCTGCAACTCTTGACTATTGGCCTCTTACGTGTAAACTATTCAAAAGGCATATTATTGGGCTTCCCTGGTGGCGCAGTGGTTGAGAGTCCCCCTGCTGATGCAGGAGACACGGGTTCGTGCCCTGGTCTGGGAAGATCCCACATGCCGCGGAGCGGCTGGGCCCGTGAGCCATGGCAGCTGAGCCTGCGCATCCGGAGCCTGTGCTCCGCAATGGGAGAGGCCACAACAGTGAGAGGCCCGCGTACCACGAAAAAAAAAAAAAAAAAAAGGTATATTATTAACAAGAAGATAGTACTCAGAACAGAGCCAGTATTCTTAATTACAGACTTAGAGAAAGCTGTGCTTTTATTCCTTCATATCCAATAAGCACAGACTGCGGTGACTTGAGATGACAATACTCAAGAGAGATTTTTCCACCAATACATAAAGGTTAATGAAGGCCTTTAAATTCTTATTTCATATGATTAAAATAGCCAACTCTTTTTTGTTACCCACCTTCAGATTTTTCTATACAAAATAGAAGAAACCATATAAATAATGGAGTATAATGAAAACTAAACCAATGGAATTGGACTTTTTCAACTTAATGTCAGAGTTTGAGCAAATAAGCTATGTAATACCGAACAATATTTTAAAGATAAAAAGCACATTTAAGGTAGAGGAATCCAGCTCCAAATAAACAACTCCCTGAAATCTGCCCCGTATAAATATATAGCTAGTTAAAAGACTGATTTGGAATGGCAGCTCTTCACAAATTATATAGTCTCAGAGAGCTAATTAGAGATTCCTGAAGAGGATATAGCATATTAAGGTCAAGAGACTTTCATACCAGAATCCTATTTGACTATAGACAGAATATGTAGAATATAGACATAACACAACACACACACACACCTATTGTGTATTGCAGATTAGCAGTTTTGTATGCTCAAAAAAATGTTTTCCTTTTACTTTAGGGATAATCTATTCCTATTTTGAGCTATATTGGGGTCTAGCTATGAGTTCTCTTTAGATAAAAATAAAGACTACATTGAGCATCTTTTCATTCTTTAATGTGGTAAACTCCTTCCCATTTCAGGATTTTCAGGACTCTTCTCCCATTTTTACCTGGCTTCTACTCTTTTTCTCAAGTTTTAGCATAAACATTATTTTTTTTCAGGACAGTTTTCTCCAAAGTTAATCTTGGCACCTATTTTACTCTTTCATTGCACACTCGACTTTTTCTTCTGTAATACTTATTGCAACTATAATTAAATAATTATTCCTATAATTAAATATTTTGTGATTGTATCATTATCTAAGATATCTACATTAAGTTCATCATTATGATCCCCAGTTCCTAGGACACCTAGCACATAATAGGTCACTGAAATTTTTTTTTAAATAAGTAACAGAAGGGAGTAATTATATTATCTTTTAGTTTTAGCCTACATGAACATATTTGGAAACGTATTTCACTGTAATTTTTATACTTTATCATCTTCTGCTATTTCAGTTTTATCAGAGTGTTCAGTAGTCCTCCTATCCTCTTCTCAGACAGATCTTGGTAGGTGAGATAACTTATGCACCCAGACTAGTTCCACCTTTTTGCTACTACTTATCAAATGAAATTATGACACCCATGTCCTTTATCAGAAAGGGCCAGTTCAACTGCATGACTCTTCTCTGTTTTGTACAACCTCCCAGTTAACTCTGACAGGAGCTTCTCTCTCCTTTCCATGAGAACAGATGTCTCATTGCAGCTGAGTTCTTTCTTTTTCCAGTTGTTCTCTAAAAATTAAACTTGGAGGACTGCTGAGTCCAATGCAGAAATCTGAGACCATGAATGGCTTCTAACTTAAGGATAAGCAACCTATAAAGGTGGTGGTCAATGGTTTGTATAAATATATTAATGTTTATGCAAAATAAGATAAGAAATAGATGGAATTACTCATGTCTTTAAAGGAGACAGAAACTGAAACACAAGAAAGAAAGAAAAAACAACCCAATCAAAGAATGAGCAGAAGATATAAGTAGACATTTTCCCAAAGACATACAGATGGCCAAAAAGCACATGGAAAGATGCTCAACATTACTAATTGTCAGAGAACTACAATGAGGTATCACCTCACACCAGTCAGAATAGCCATCACCAAAAAAATCTACAAACAATAAATGCTGGAAAGGGTGTGGAAAAAAGGGAACCATCCTACACTGTTGGTGGGAATGTAAATTGGTACAACCACTATGGAGAACAGTATGGAGATTACTTACAGAGCTAAAAATAGAACTACCATATGATCCAACAATCCCACTCTTGGGCATATATCCACAGAAAACCATAATTCAAAAAGATACATGTACCCCAATGTTCACTGCAGCACTATTAACAATAGCCAAGACCTGGAAGCAACCTAAATGTCCATTGACAGAGGAATGGATAAAGAAGATGTGGTACATATATACAGTGAAATATTACTCAGCCATAAAACAGAATGAAATAATGCCATTTGCAGCAACATAGATGGACCTAGAGATTATTATACTAAGTGAAGTATGTCAGACAAAGACAGCATCATATGTATCACTCATATGTGGACTCTAATTTAAAAATGATATAAATGAACTTATTTACAAAAGAGAAACAAACTCACACATTTCAAAAACAAACTTATGGTTATCAAAGGGGAAACATGCAGGAGAGGGATAAATTAGGAGCTTGGGATTAACATACACACACTACTATATATAAAATAGGTAACCAACAAGGACCTACAGTATAGCACAGGGAACTCTACTCAATAGTCTGTAATAACCTATATGGGAAAAGAATCTGAAAAAGAATGAATATATTCTTTTGTATATTCATTGAATATATATATTCAATGTATATGTATAACTGAATCACTATGCTTTACACCTGAAACTAACACAATATTGTAGATCAACTGTACTCCAATAAAATTAAAAATAATTTAAAAAAATAAGAAAATAATACTTCTCAAAGCACCTCAGATAACACGACTGAAAGATCCAGGCTATGAGAGGTATACACTTATATAATTAGCAAAGAGGCCACTTTAACAAAAAATAATGTGAAATTAAGTAAAAGACTGGCATAAGACATACATATAGAATGACAATATAGACATCTCTAGACAATAGAATACAATTCACAGTTCATAAATAAAGCCATACATTTATGATCAATTGGTTTTTGATAAAAGTACCAAGTCCATTCAATGAGAAAAGAAGAGTCTCTTCAACTAATGGTGCCGGTACAACTGGATTTCCATACGCAAAAGAATGAAATTGGATCCCTACCTTATGCCATATGGAAAACTCAACTCATAATGGATCAATGAGCTAAATGGAGGAGCTAAATTCATAGAACTATTAGAAGAAAACATAAGGGTTAATTTTCATTAGTTTGGTTTCAAAATGAAGTCTTAGATGTGACACTAAAAGCATGAGCAACAAAATTAAAAATAGATAAATTGGACTCCATCAAAGTTTAGAAAAATTTTGTGCATCAAAGGATATTAGCAAGAAAGTGATAAGGCAACCTAGAATATGGTAGAAAATATTTGCAAATCGTGTATCTGATAAGGTATCTAGAATTGTAAAGAACTTCTAAAACTCAACTACAAAAAAACGACTCAATGTAAAAATGGGTAAAAGACTTGAATAGACCAATAAAGATATACAAATGGCCAAATGCACAAGAAAAGATGTTCAGCATCATTAGTCATGAGGAAAGTGCAAATCAAAATCACAAGGAGATACCATTTCATACCTACAAGGATGGTTATAATCAAAAAATGGAAAAATACAAGTGGCGGCTGTGATGTGGAGAATCTAGAACCCTCCTACATTGCTGGTGGAAAGTAAAACGGTGCAGTCACTGCAGAAAAGTTTAGTGGTTCTTTGAAAAGTTAAACACTCAATTAGCATATGATCCTGTAACTCTACTCCTAGATATATACCCAAAATAATTGAAAACAGGGACTGAAGGAGATATTTCTATATCAGTGTTTATTTCAGCATTATTCACAATAGCTAAAAAGGTAGAAACAACCTAAGTATCCATCAACAGATGAATGCGTAAACAAAACGTGGTATATCCACACAAGAGATATTATTCAGCCCTAAAAAGAAATGACATCTGTTATGCGACAACATGGATAAACCTTGAAAACATGAGTGAAATAAACTGGAACAGAATAATAAATATTGTATGATTCCACTGATATGAAATATAAAGAATAGGAAAATTCACAGAGACAGAATGTAGATTAGAGGTTACCAAAGGCTAGGTTGAGGAGGCACGGGGGAGCTATTGATTAATGGTCTTTCATCACCCAAAACAAAATCTGAGTGGTTACGCAATTGTTGTTTGGGGTGATGAAAAAGATTTGGGAATAGATAGTGATGACAGTTATCCAACACTGTGAATATAATTAATGTCATTGATTTGTACACTAAAAAATAATTGAAAATTTTATGTTATGCATATTTTACTGTAACATATTTAAACTAATATAATTAATGTAGATTAATTTTTTTAAGTAAGATCATGCATAAATTGTAAAAATTCTATTGAAAAACAAAGAGGGAGGAAGGCCCATTCTTTGATCTTTTCTTCTAGGGAAATTGTTAAATAGTATCTCATAGATGTGTACAGTATGAAAAGTATGTTCAACTTAGGAAAACTTTCAAAAGCTAAGCACAAGAGTGAATGTTAATTTAGAATAGGAAATGCATCACAACAAATTACAACTTGTAAAAAACTGACAAATATCACAAAAACCTACACACATAAGATTTGCATTAATTGACTGCTTGATACATACACCTCTATGCTTTTCCTATTTCTTTTTGTTCTATATTCTTTGAAAGTCTCTTACTAGGATAATGATTTGTAAACCATTTTCTATGGAGGAACAGTAAGATGATTTAGTGTTTCCTCTAGCATGATCTGTATTGTAAAGTTCAGCTGTGTAATAACAGCTTTCATTTCCCAGGAACTTCAATATCACTTCAGAGAATCTTTTTTCTAGCCATTGTAGTTTACTTTTGCTCACCATCAACTGAACCCTCCTGTCCTGCAGGAGTAAATGCATGTCTTAAGGGCCATGTTCATTATCCCAAGGGACAATTTATATCTCAGGTTCATTTCTGAGCTTCCTTAGTAGAACCTTATGTGGGTTTCTTTGCCACATCCGCCCTGTATGCTTTAGTTTCTGAGAGCTTCAGGGTCTCACAGAAGGAAAGAGATTTCAAAAAAGCATTGAATGAAGTTCAAAGTGAAACCAAGCAGGACTCTTTGGGGCTCCTCGGCATGGAAGCCTCTCAAACAGTTGCTAAACAGGGAAGGGACGGGATGCAGAGACAAGGGAGGAGCAGCTAAGAAGCAATAGTGTAGCCTTGGGGCAGGGTCCTGGTACTGCCTCAAGGTCCACACATAACAGTATCTTTAACCTCTTCTGCAGAACTAAACCCCTGACCAAATGGAAGATGTTCTAGAGAGAAGGTCACAGTTTGATAACTTTGAAGCTCATCAGGGGACCACCTGAAGCCAGATTAAAGGAGTGCAGGCCCTGCACACACCCTGACCCTTATCAGCAACCCCACCCTTGAACCACTGCTACAAAACTCCTCACCAAATCCTCCCAGATTGGGACACACAGCTTTTCAGGGCATGAGCCCACTGTGTCCCCCTGTGCCTGGCAAAGCAACAAAGCTATTCTTTTCTACTTCACCCAAAACTCTGTCTCCGAGATTTGATTCAGCACCAGTGCACAGAGGCTCAGCTTTCAGCACCAAAAGTGACCATAAAAAGCACTTAGTCTAGGATATTTTAAACTTAAGTCATGTAAGATTCACCCTCACATTTCCACATCCATATACCATTTTTGCTGTTACTTGCCATTTATTTTCCAATTTTTTACTTATTCATGTTAGCCTGGCCTGACACAATTCTATTCATAAAGTCACAGGTTTGAATTGCAACTTAGTTTTTTTTCCAATGGACATTAAAATACATTTACAGTTCAAAACAGAAAAAAAATAAAGAGTCCTTCTGGGTCCAGCTAAAACTGTCTTATGCCCTGTGTGCCATTAGAGTAGATGATGAAACAAAGTATGTTATTGTGACTGGAGAGGAAGAATTTTATTGGGGAAGATATTGATACAGGAATAAGAAATCCCACTGATGAAAACTACATGGAAATCTCGTTATTTTCCAAGGCTAAAGTAATTACCCTTTTTATTAAAGTGAAGTGGTGAAAATAGCTGTGCCTGCATTTGTTTTCTTTTTTCTCTACAAGTGCTTTTTTCTTTTTGACAAGAATAATGCTATTCATTAGATTATAGCAATGTTTAGTGTACTCAGAAGTCATTTCAATCAAGTAAAAAAAAAAAAGAGTGAAATAATAAGTAATAAAGAAAGCAAGTGAGGGAGCCAGGCCCAGGGTTAATGAGGGGCAGAAAAAAGATCTTGCTTCGGTCACTTCCGCCATGAATCCATAAAAACTTTCTCTGCCATCTCCCTAGTCAATCTCTACAGGTAGAAGCAACCATCTCATACTTCCTACACTTTATGGCTTACTTTTTCTCCTATAGTCCATAAGCTCCTGGGGGCACAGAAGACACCTTATTCCCATAGACACCCCTGTCTCCTGGTATCATGTTAAGTATATGGGACTTGCTTAATATTGTTGAATAAATGACCAGTAAGGGATATATATATATATATATATATATACACACACACACATACACATATATATACACATATGTATACATATATATATGTATGTGTGTATATATGTGTATATACATATATGTATATAAACACACACTTAGAGAAAAAGTATTTTAACACTTATTATTAATAATACTTAATAAAATGGAGGCTATTCCTAAAATCTGAGACCCCATGATAAAAAATAAATGAATACAGATTTAAGAGGAGAAAACTGGAAACATTTTTGTAAATTTATGTAACACATAGCATTAGTCTACATTTAAATTAAGTGTTAAAATACTCTACACTACAATAATAGGTTTTAGTGTTTTCTATCCACCATACTGACAGATCTTATTGTTGCATTTATATGAGACTAGAACAAAGGAGAACTTTCAAAATATCTAAAGTGAAGATACCATCTGAAAAAGGGAATTAAAGAGATTTAAGAGGATAAAATAAAAATCAGGATAGAAGCTAACTTGTGGACAATTAGATTTAAAAATCATCTGGATATATGCAGAACCACAGTAAAAAAAAACCCCACATAATTGTATTTAATAAACTTTATCTATTCTAATTTAACTTGGTCTTGAATAGTAACAGGTAGTTTTTAGTGTATAAAAATTACCCTACCCCTTTCCAAATTGTTCCTTGTGTTCCAATTTGCCCTCTACATACTCATTGCCCATGTCCTCTGCTACAACCCAAAGGTCTGTAGAAGGACAAAAGCAAGTGATGCAGCAGGTAAGTGTGAGATGGTCATGGACATGAATCCTCTTTGCTGAGCCTTGGGGCCTGTACCACCACATGCACTCTTTAAGGCCTTACCAAATCAAGTATCAATAGGACCTGGATAGTGATATAAATGCATATAGTGCATTAGGCAATGATGTGCTGACCTGGAGAATACATAATCCAAATTTAAACAACAGCTCCTCTTCAGTAACTACCAATGCATTGTCATAGAAAAATAGAGCACCAGTATCATTGAAATTGTGATTTGTTATAGGTAAACTAAAAATCTTGACTTTTATGTGAAATTTAACAATTATTAAGTCTTTGCAGTTACGTATTTAGGAACTTCGTAAAGGTCAGACAAAACACACCTGCAGCTCCAATTTGTCCATTCATCCTCCAGTTTATAAACTGTGGTTTAACTACATCTCAACAAAATTTTAAATTTTATAAGGATTATCTTAACATAGCAATGGTTCTAGAAAGTTGTGATTAGAGTACAAAATAGTAATACCTTAAAAAATGTATTAAAACAGTCAGGAAGAGGATACTTCCAATAATTATATTATACTGGATGACGTTAGACTGCAAAACTCTTGCATACAGGGACTAGTGACATTTATTTTTTACATGATACATTCTGACTCTTCGTTTCTCCTTCACTCTTCCAAAAAGTTAATTATACACCTTAATTCATGACATTAATCTCTTTATTCAATTATTTAGTATACTTTACCTTTTCCCCACTTCAATTTCATACCTCCCTAAAATAGTAAACCGGTCTAATGTATTTGATGCATATACTTCTATTGCTATGTATTCTAACAAATTGAATTGTTTTTCTTCTTTTTAGCTTTCAAGAACAGAATGATATGGTGCTATAGAGCTAATTATTTTTATTTTCCTACTATGCATGTTGCTTTCAGCATGTGTGATCATCTAGTCTATTGTCTAGTATATCTGTGTAGCACTCCACAGAGTGCACCCACAATGTACACTTATTCATCCTGAAGTTATGGATGCCCAGAGAATCTCTGACTTGCTGACACCATAAGCAACACTGCAGTAAACAACCTGTGCATGTTCCCTTGTGCATTTGTGCAAGAATGTCTTTGGTCTATATGTTCAGAATTGGGATTGCTGGTTCATAGGGTATATGAATATATCATTTTACTAAGCATTGCTTGACTGCTTTCCAGGAGTCCTGCAGCAATCTACATTACCACCAGCAGAACATGAGCGTTTCTGGAGTCCACATCCTGCTGAATGTGTAGCATTATCCAGGACAATAATGTATCTAAAATTATATCATTATATAATTTTCAATTCTCTATCAATGAACACAAGCATCTCTTTATAAACTTACTGACCTTTTAGTCTTTGTAAGTTACTGGTCCAGCTGTTCACAAGCTTATATTAAGGTATTTATCTTTTTCTTATTGATTTGTAGTAATCTCTTATACAGTAAAAAAATATGAATTATATTAATAGTTATGATGTTGAAACATTTTGTAATTTTTGTAATAAATATCACTTACCATTTATGTGTAATACATTTTCATTTAGCTCTTGCATTATTTTGATTTTTAATGTACAATCATAAGTAAGAAGAGCCAATACTTTTCCTCTTTATCTATGCAGACTAAAATGAGTTTAGAAGGTTTGTTTTTTACCTTTTCTTAACCAGTTTGTGTTGACAGTTTAATTGTTCTTGAAAATTTGACAGAGTTTCTATGAAAACATTTGAACCTTGAATATTTATGACCAGGAGATCTTGAATACTATTTTTTATTGTTTATTAATATATTCTCCTCCCATTTTAAAGTCAGCAATGTTTAGTTTTCTAGGAATTTATTATTTCATCTAATTTTCAAAATTATATCATTTTTTATTATTTTTTTCTATGAAATGGCTTTGGCTTAGTAATATTTTCTACTGTTCTTTATACTTTTAATACAAATTGTTTAACAATATGTCATTTGATTTCTAAACATACTGGATTTTTAATATAGCTTTGGGTCATTCATTCCTAATTACATTGAATCGTAATTGGAGAATTTATTCTGCATGATACCAATACTATGGATTACTGAGGCTTTTTAGTGGCCTAATCCATAGTCTGTTTTATAAATGTTCCAGTTTGTTGAGTATAGACAGTATATAATTAGCAGCTCAAGATTTATTCATTATGTTATTCATATCTCAGATACCTCTCATTATGATTTTCTACTTATCAGACTAAGAGATGTGTTTTAAAATGGCTTATTTTTATCAACTGTTTTCCGCATTCTGTTTTTTTATAGTTTTTGAGGCTCTGTACTAACATGTATACATATTCATGACTATAATATTACCTTTCTATGTTGTTTTTTAGTAGATAATTATTAACATCATTCCTCAGAAATTAAATCATTGCTTTGCACACAACCTTCAATAATATTTTTAATTGAATTGGGCTAGCACTGAATTAATGTAACTGGTTGTTAAGAGTGGACAAACAGGGAATTGGGAAGTTGGAGGCCTATAAATGAATTAGAATTATCAATAATATGTCATTCTGCTCTTGAAATTTCTCTGAAATTGAATGTCCCCAAGAGTTCCAAAAGCCAATTTATTTTGAGGTTTAACCTAAGATATTATTGAGTCTATGAAACCAGAACTAGAACCCAGATCTTCTAGTTCAGTTTGAAAAAAGAAAGAAAAAGAGAAAGGGAAAGAGAGCAAGAGAGCAAGTCAGAGTCATATGCATGACTAAGAGAGACCAAGGATTGAGGAAATCAGAGATGGAGGGATCAAGAGAAGGAGAGATTGAAAGGGATAAAAAGAGAAAGAGACAGAGAGAATGACCCCATTCTTTGACTAATTATTATGTGCTAGGCACTGTTATATATTCTTCACATATATTATTTTGTTAAAGTACACAAACATACTCCATAGAACCATTTCTAACAGACAAGAAAAACAACTTCCGACAGACAACATAGATCAGACTCTTTCCAACACAGCTTAGATATTTATGGCTTAACTCTTTACAGCCAGTTTGATTCAGAATGAGGACGTGAGTTTTCATAATCCACAGGCAGGTCTTTTTTTTTTTTTTGAAAATTGTATCTAAAACTTTTTCTCTTTTAATCAGAATTTCACTGTTGGAAATCAATACAATGAAAGTAAGCCTAAAAATGGAAACACTTTGTATTCAAAATTGCTCAGTGAACAAGAATTTATAATTCAAAGGGGAAATTTACAATATCTACAG
This sequence comes from Aethalodelphis obliquidens, assembly GCF_003676395.1. Lineage (NCBI taxonomy): Eukaryota > Metazoa > Chordata > Mammalia > Artiodactyla > Delphinidae > Aethalodelphis > Aethalodelphis obliquidens. The sequence goes on from NW_020837948.1 coordinate 18,050,731, forward strand.
GTAGTATAATGGGAAAAGATTTAAATGTGATTAATTCAATATGACATGATAAAGTCATGAAAAAATTTGATCAATGAATGAAATTGTAAAAATATTTAGGAAGACTCTTATTCATTTAGTTAAAGAATAATGACAAAAACTGTAGTGATAAATTAATTCTCTCAAAAATTATTGCAGCATCATGGGTAGGTGATTACTTTTATTACACATTTTCAATGTTCATACAAACATACACATGTAAGCACACACACACACACACTTATTGTTTATTATTTCTAGTTGAATTTCAGCTGGTCAGAGAAAAGCTTTGTAGGCTTTGAATTTGTTTTTAATTTATTGAGATTTGTTTAATGGACCAGAATATGGTCTATCTTGGTAAGAGTTTGTGTGCATTTGAAAATAATACACATTCTTTTGTTGTCGGGTAAAGTGTTCTATAAATATCAATTAGGGCAAATTGGTCGATGGGGTTCTACAAATTGTCAATATTCCTGCTGACTTTTTCACTGCTCATATTTTCAATTACTAAGCGAGGAGTTTTGAAGTCCTCAATTATAATTGTACATATATCTTTTTCCTTTTTTAGTTTTGTGATTTCGTTCCATGGAGTTTTAAGTTCTGCTACTTCACTAATAACATTTGGGATTGTTATAGTTCCTTGATGAATTCTTTTTATTACATAATGTTTTTGTTTCTCTCTTTTATGATTCGTGTTTATATGGTATAAATTTTTCATCCTTTTACTTTTACTTTGTATGTATTTATAGTATAAGTATTTAAAATGGGTTACTGAAGACAGCATATTACTGTTTCTTCCCTTTTATTAGCTTAAATATCTTGGTCTTTTCATTGGAGTGTCTACACCATTGATGTTTAATATAATTATTAATATAGGTGGGTTTATATCTACTATTTTATATCTACCTATATCTACTATATCTATAGTAGATATAGATCTCATCTGGCCTTTGTTCTAATTTGACAAACACTCTCTCCTTGACCAAACTTGAGTCAGGATCCTCTGAAGACTCTTTTTGACCATTTCACCTTTGAACTCTGTCCTTGGTCCATTTAGTCCAGTTTTAGTAAGACCTGGAGAAGACTGCTGTCCCAGCTTGACATTAAGCAGCAAGCAAATTCCCACTCCCTCCACCTCTTTGCTCTATTCAGGTCCTCAGTAAGTTGGATGAGGTTCATCCAAATTGGGGAGGGCAATCTGCTTTACTAAGTCTACTGATTTTACGTGCTAACCTCATCAGAGGCAAACACCCTCACAAACACACCCAGAAATAATGTTTAACCAAAATTCTGGGCACCCTGTGATCCAGTCAAGTTGACAAATAAAATTAACATTGCAACCTCCATTTCAACTCTACTATCCTTTAGTTATACATTTTTTACAAATGTCATTAAACCCCCAATAGAATATTATTTTTATTAAAATTAACTTTGCTTTAGAAAACTAAAAACTTGAAATAATAATTTATATTTGCTGATATGTGTCCCACTTTTGTATCTTTTGTGCAAGTCTATCTGGTATTACTTTCCCAAAATATAAAACACTTCCTTTAACAGATTTTATAAAAGAGATCCTTTGGCAATGAATTCTCTCAGCTTTCGTTTTTGCCTTCATTTAAAAAAAAATTTTTTTAACATCTTTATTGGAGTATAACTGCTTTACAAGAAACAAAATTGATTTATTTATAGTGAGGTGGATGGACCTAGAGTCTGTCATACAGAGAGTGAAGTAAGTCAGAAAGAGAAAAACAAATACCATATGCTAACACATATATATATGGAATCTCAAAAAAAAAAAAAGGTTCTGAAGAACCTAGGGGCAGGACAGGAATAAAGACATAGAAGTAGAGAATGGACTTGAGGACACCTGGAGTGGGAAGGGTAAGCTGGGATGAAGTGAGAGAGTGGCATGGACATATACACACTACCAAATGTAAAACAGATAGCTAGTGGGAAGCAGCTTCATAACACAGGTAGATCAGCTCAGTGCTTTGTGACCACCTAGAGGGGTGGGTTAGGGAGGGGGGGGGGGAGTCGATATATATATATATATATATATATATATATATATATATATGATTCACTTTGTTATAAAGCAGAAACTAAGGCAGGTCTATTTTTAACGGATTTTATCAAAATATTTTACTGTATTCTAGCAGAAATAATGCAGCCAAAACTTATATCATTGGTGAGTACATTTCTGATATATCTATGCTAGTACTCTCCAAACCTTATTATAACATCATACCCAAATGCATAACTAATAGCTGCATGTGGAAGAAATGCAATTATCAAGCAAAATTCATACCTATTGGTAACAAAAATAATCAATATTTTCTAACATTATGCAGTTATAAAAATCATACTATTGTGGCTGTCTAAAATATAAACAATGAAAAAGATTTTTAGTATATTTATATTGTCTACCATGTTACATTTTTTTACCCTTTGGTCTTCAGGGTTTTTTTTTTTTTTTTTTTTTTTTTTTTTGCGATACGCGGGCCTCTCACCGTTATGGCCTCTCCCGTTGCGGAGCACAGGCTCCGGACGCACAGGCTCAGTGGCCATGGCCCACAAGCCCAGCTCCTCTGTGGCATGTGGGATCTTCTCGGACCGGGGCACGAACCCGTGTCCCCTGCATTGGCAGGCGGACTCTCAACCACTGTGCCACCAGAGAAGCCCGGTCTTCAGGTTTTAATCAGGAGTCTGTAAAAATTTAGGGTTTCCCAATAACATCTGTTTTTACCTGAACTTCTCATTAAAATCAGCTTGAACTGGTTTTATATTACTTCAACTGGGAAAGTTGTAAATGATAAGTGGCTTATAATGAATAATCTTTAGGGGTTTATAAAAACTCAAATTATTTGCAAATGCTGTGTGAGTGTACATGTGTAACAGTGAGGGGATTATTTAGGAGTAAGATCTGCTTTGATGAATGACATATTGGACCACTGATTTTTGTTAATATGATATATTGAAAGCTTCAAAGAAGCTAAGTTAAAAATAATTAAAAATCATTTAACCATTAACACTTTCCAACTCATTATTTGTTGTAAATTAATCCATGAGTGTTTTGTGAAAAGGCAAAGTTCAGTAAAGTTTTTTCTTTAGCAGTCAATATCTATGGTTGAATGAAAATGTTTATTACTAAAACTTTATTCTCATAATAGGAATTCTATCACAATTATACAAATAAATACTTTTTACATGTAATTGATTTGAGATATGCAAATATGTCCTAAATTCAATTTATTTAATGTTTAAAAATAAATTCACATTAAAGGATAAACAAAAAACATATGGCTTAGTTCATAAAAGACTATCCAATAGTTTATGAATGTGGCATAATTTTTAAGATTGTCATCTGGAGATAAGAAATTAATAAACCTCTTAAGAATGGTAAATTGGGCTTCCCTGGTGGCACAGTGGTTGAGAGTCCGCCCACCGATGCAGGGGACACGGGTTCATGCCCTGGTCTGGGAAGATCCCACATGCCGCGGAGCGGCTGGGCCCGTGAGCCATGGCCGCTGAGCCTGCGCGTCCAGAGCTTGTGCTGCACAACGGGAGAGCCCACAACAGTGAGAGGCCCGCATACCGCAAAAAAAAAAAAAAAAGAATGGTAAATTTTTCTAGTCACTTAAAAAAAAGGTGGCCTGCAAGAGACATTCAATACAAGTCTTAAGGCTGTATTTCTTGAAATTCTGACTAACTTTATACACAGAAAAATTAGGCATTTGTGGAAGCAATAACATATATATAACATTTATAACAGTTATGGAAAAATAAAAGCACACAAGACATGACTCATCCTTTGAAAGGCTTATGAAGTTATTTCCTCATACATATAAATATGTCTCTACAGCTGGACTTAATAATCACTATGTGTATCATGAAAATCAGTTGTGTTGTTGTCTGTTTCCACTTCTGAAGGATAGTTAGTAGAAATATCAAGCTCAAAATAGTTAAAATAAACTATGTTATGGCTCTTTATAATAAGTTATAATTAAAGTGGCCATATAATTTGTTATCCAAAGTGGGACAACTTTGAGAGTGACAGTGGGGTAAAAATTGAACCTGTCCCAGACAAACTGGCATATATGACTACCTTAACTACAATAAACTTTGATTCCTTCAAATTTATTTCTTTTTTTCCAGGAAAAAAAAAAACTGTCAGTATATGAAGCTTTGGAACTTTCTCTACAGAAAAGATTCAGATGGCAAATTGGTTTCATTTCAAATGTCCCTTCTCATTAACGCAATGCTTGGCCCACTGGACTGATTGAAAGGCCATGTTGAAACTTAGCAGGAAGGCATGCCATGATCAGTTTTCAGTGGAAGAGGTAATGCTACAAGGGTGGAGTATTTTCTGATTTTGATGGAGGGTGTGTTTTACTAGTTTAACACTTTATTTTTCCTCCTGCTTTATTGGTTTCTTGACTAAAGAAGCAATAACAAAAATGAGCCAGTGTCTTTTCCACATGATCCATATTATTAGTCTTCAAAACAACTCTATATGAGATATTAACACTATTGTTCCCAATTTACCAATAAGAAAGATGAGATACTGAAAGTTTTAAAAACTTTCTAAGGTTGTACAGCTGATAACGAGTAGGTCTGGGATCCAGACGCAGACAGTCTGGCTCCAGATGCCGTACATTTAAGCAGCATGCTAGAATTCCTTTGGAGAGTGCTTGAGAAGCAAAAACAAAACAAAAGGATAGGAAATACTGAAGTATGGATAAGACTAGAAAAGTCAGAATCCACATAGAGTAGGTCTTAAAAATCATCTAAATTTTTTAATCCATTTTGCTTAAAACAATCACTTTGTTCACGTCTGTAACCACAGTAATAGAAGGACATGTTTGGCATTTTATGGTGCTTAATAAATAATTGTAAAATGAGTGACTCAATATACTATAGTAAACATGTGAGCTTCTTCCTTGTCTTTTATTTCAATTCCTGTCCATAAAAGGCAGGAGAGGGCTTCCCTGGTGGCGCAGTGGTTGAGAGTCCGCCTGCCGATGCAGGGGACACGGGTTCGTGCCCCAGTCCAGGAAGATCCCACATGCCGCGGAACGGCTGGGCCCGTGGGCCATGGCCGCTGAGCCTGCGCGTCCGGAGCCTGTGCTCCGCAATGGGAGAGGCCACAATAGTGAGAGGCCCGCGTACCACAAAAAAAAAAAAAAAAAAAAAAAAGGCAGGAGAGGCAAGTATAAGGTAAAGTGACTCTGTTCAACAGCCATAGGTATATTTAGCTGGGAATAGCAAAGTGAAATACCATGGGTGGTGCCTTGTAAAACAGTCCTGCCTTGAGATAGGCCGTCAGTTCTTAGACTGCCTCCAACTAGTGGTCTGATCTTAAAATCTGACTTGAAAATATGTAATGTCCCATAAAGTTTTATAATTTTAAGTCCACGTTTTCATTCCTAGACTAGTGATTTATCGTTTCTACATATTAATAAGGACCCTGTCAAAGCGGGGATGGTTAAGGTCTTAAACCTTCTCAAGCTGTTTTGTCGTTTTTCAATTATTTCTGCAATCTACTTTTAGAATATTTTGTCAAATTTTTCCCCCAATGGTTGTGATGCTCCTTAATTACTATGCATTCAGAGTATCTAATAATATTTTTAAATCTCTGTTAAAATATTTTTAAGAAAGATGTGCACTTGGCAGAAAGGTCCAAAGGATGTTACTACTTAAGAGGATTTGTGTATGGGTAAGTGACATTAGTGCTATATATCAATGTTAGTAATTTAGAGGGGTTGATCTGGCTGTTGATTATTATCTCCATGTTGGTTTAAGGGTATCTCAATTAGCAAACAATGATCCAACTCTAATATTCTAATAGAATGAATAGATTTCCTCCACCTATTAGCTCTTGAGAATAAACTCAAAACCCCAGGAAATCATTTCTAATTCACACAAGAGCTCCAATCAAAGATCTCCCATGTGGTCAATTATCAAAATCAAAGTATTTCTTACAGGGTCAGAGGAGGAAATTTTTCCATCTCGTACTGTTTCACATATCCTAACAAGTATATATTATTTTTGCAATTTAAAAATGAAGTAAAGTTGATTAAAGACAAAATATTTTCTTTTAAGATTACAAACTTACCACTGGTAGATGTAAATTAATTACTCAATTGATTACCTCATACAACACTCCATAATGTAGATTCTCTTAAAAACTCCAATTTACAGGGGAGTTAAGCAAATCACAAAGTTTGTATGTAGTTTTAGTGAGTATCCTTTCTGATATCTATTTGCATAATTGAGAGGTAGGAAATCTTAGAGGTGGAATGGCTGAGTCCAACGTTTACATGTTTTAATTTTCCAAGTTATTGGCAATTGGCCCTCCAAAAATTTTAATTCCATTTACACACCCACGATCAAAGACTGCTTGCCCGTTTTCTTACCAACATGCATCATTAGTCTTTTTAATTTACCAAACTTTCAGATGTTTGTTGTCCGTTCTTAATTTATTATTGAAGACCAATTTCAAGGGAAGAAACACAAATTATCAAAAGGTACAGGCAAAATTCTTTTATTTTTCCCAATCCTGGAAGGAAATTTCACCAGTGGGATTGTATCTTTGCTAAATGAATAGGGTAAAACATCATAACTGACCCCATGAATTGTATTGCTAAAATTGGCATCTAAATATTTCAGTGATTATTACTGGCTGAGTGCAGTTCATATGATTTGAAGAGAAAATAACCTCCATAAAATTTGAACATCCTAATCCAAAGATATAGATATTATTTCTGAAAAGAAACCAACAACTAGGTATTTTCTCTTTATTTTTCTCTAAATATTCTAAAACTCGGGTTTGGGTTCCATCTCTGCCTCTGAGGAGCAATATCAGTGTGGGCTCTTTACTTAACCTCTGTAAAACTTGGTCTTCTAAATTGCAAAATACAGGTAATGATAGTTCTTAACTCAGAGTATTAAAATAGTAGAGGAAGATAATGCTTTTAATGTGTTTGTCACATTAAATATTCTCAGTAAATTGCTATGATTAAAGTCAGAAAAGCCAAGATCTATAGAAGGATTATAATGAATTACCTATACCCAAGATAAAATTTGTAATGAAAGTTAGAACATGATGAAATTGAAATAAACTAATTAGAATTTAAATGAAAATGGAGACAATGTGTCTCCTTTAAATCATTGTTACTCATTCCAGGTCTTTGAGAGAATGTGATTAAAAGATTATATAGAGAACAAGAAATTATTTGGAGGAAGTATTTCATCACAAAATAAAACATTACATGGTAAGAGCAGATTAATGAAATTCAAAATAAAAAGAAATAATTATAATTTTGTTCATAAAATACATTTTGTTAACTTCATTTCTTGTCCAAAATTTTTTATTGTGCTATGAATACTTCACATGAAATCTAACCTCTGAGATTTTTAAATGTACGATACAGTAATGTTAAGTACAGGCACAACGCTATACAGCAGATCTCTAAACTTACTCATCTTACATAACAAACTTTACCCATTAAAAAGAAACTTCCCTTTCCCTCCTTCCCTCAGCCATTCTGCTCTCTGCTTCTGTGGGCTTGACTATTTTAGATACCTCATATAATTGGAATCAAGCAGTATTTGTCCTTCTTTAATTACCTAATTTCACTTAGTATAATGTCCTCCAGTTCTATCTATGTTGTCAAAGCAAAAGAAGGATTTCCTTCTTTTTAAGGCTGAATACTATTCCATTGTACGTTCATGCTATAATTTCTTTATCCACTCATCTGCCAATGGACATGTAGATTAATTATTTCCATGTCTTGGCTACTGTGAATAATTCTGTGATGAACGCAGGAGTGCAGATATCTTTTTGAGGTCCTGATTTCAATTATTTCAGATGTACAATATATCCAGAAGTGGGATTGCTGGTGCATATGGTAGTTCAATTTTTAATTTTTCGAGGAACCTCCATACTGTTTTCCATAACAACCTCATCATTTTACATTCCTAACAACAGTATATATGAGAGTTCCAATTTCTCTACTCTCTACCAACACATGCTATCTTTTGTTGTTGTTGTTTGATAATGCCATCCTAACAGGTATACGATGATAGCTCACTGTGGTTTTATTTGCATTTCCCTGATGATTAGTGATATTGAGTCTCTTCTCATTTATTTGTTGACCCCTTTTATGTCTTCTTTGGAGAAACATCTGTTCAAGTCTTCTGCATATTTTTTCTTTCTTTTTTTTTTTCTTTTGCTATTGAGTTATAGGAGTTCCTTATATATTTTGGATATTAACTGTTTATCAAATATGATTTCAAATATTTTCTCTCATTCCATAGGTTGCCTTTTCATTCTGTTGATTGATTGCTTCACAGTACACAAACTTTAGTTTGATGTACCCCCATTTTCTACTTTGGTTTTGCTGCTTATGATTTTGGTGCCGAGAAATCATTGCCAAGATCAATGTCATGAAGCTTTTCTCCTATGTTTTCTTCTAGGAGTTTTACAGTTCTGAGTCTTATATTTAAGTATAATCCATTTTGAGTTGATGAGTATAAGACAAGGGTTCAATTTAAGAAATAAATGCAATAGAGAATAGAAACACAATTTTAAAAATCTATGAAACTAAGATTTTTTAAAAGAAAAAGCATATTGATAAATCTTTAGACTAAGAACAAAAGAGAACACTCAAATAAGATAATAAATGAAAGAGGAAACATTACAACTGATGCCAGATAAATAAAAAGAATCATAAGAGGCTACTATGAACAACTATAACCCAAATTGAAAAATCTAGAAGAAATGGATACATTCTCAAGAACATACAACCTACCCAGGCTGAATCAGGGAGAAATTAAAAAAAAAAAATCTGAACAAACCAATAGAGTAAGGAGATTGAATCAGTAATCAAAAACCTCCCACTAAAGAAAAGCCCAGGACCAGATGACTTCATTTATAAATTTTATCAAACACTTAAAGAATAATTAATGTTGATTCTTCTCCTCAAACTGTTCCAAAAAGTTAAACAGCATTGAATACTCCAAAACATGTATTATAAGTCCTCATTACCCTGTTACCAAAGCCAGACAAAGACACCACAAGAAAATTACAAGCTGATATTCCTGATGAATACTGCTTCAAAATCCTTAAATATTAACAAAGTGAATTCAACAGCACATTAAAAGTATCATATAAAATGGCCAAGTATGGTTTACACCTAGAACACAGGGATGGTTCAACATACACAGATCCACTAATGTGACATACCAACAGAATAAAGAATATAAACCACATGATCTTCTCAACAGATGCAGAAAAAGTTTTTCACAAAATTCAAAACACTTTCATGATAAAAACTCTCAACACATTAGTTACAGAAGGGATTTACTTCAACATAATAAAGGCCACATATGACAAGCCCACAGCTAACATCACACTCAACAGTAAAAAACTTAAAGCTTTTCGTCTAAGATCAGGAACAAGGTAAGGATACCTACACTTGCTACTTCTATTCAATATAGTATCAGTATAGTACTAGAAGTCTTAGGGCAATTAGTTATGAAAAAGAAATAAAAGACATCAAAATCACAAAGGAAGAAGTAAAACTATCTCTATTTGCAGATGACATGACATGATCTTATATGTAGGAAACCCTAAACATGTCACAAAAAAGCTGATAGAACTAATAAACAAGTTTTTAAAAGTTGCAGGACATAAAATCAACATACAAAAATTAGTTGTGTTTCTATATACTAACAACAAACTATCTGAAAAGGAAATAAAGAAAATAATTCCATTTACAATAGCATCCAAAACAAAAAATAATAAACTTAATCAAGGATGTGAAAGACTTGTACACAGAAAACTACAAAATATTGATGAAAAATTTTAAAATACACCAAAACTTTTTAAAAAATTAACATTATTAACTAGTAATAATTGAAACTCTTGTTGAAAACTAATTTCTATTATTGTATGTGAATATGTTTATTATTTTCCTCAATGGCCACTTTAATACTAACAATGAATAACTCAGGGAAAATATAAAATAATGATGAGTTTAAAGATATGGAAACAGAAAAGGAAATCATAAAGAAAACCTTTAATAGACTCTAATTATAAAGTTAATTTAAAATTATCCTTTCTAAAAATCAAAACAAAGTTGAAATATAGAGTATAGCTTATTTGTGGAAACAAAATAAATACACTCTAAAAAACAGACCTCAAAACAGTTCTTTTTGTCACGAGATAAAATAAAATTATACATCTTGAGAGGATTAGTGACAAATTTGAGGAAGTAGGTCATATTGCTAGGAGTATCTTGGCAATGTATATCATACTTGATTTCACAGCAATGTTGGGTATCCAGGGTAAGGAGAAGGTATTTAAAAAGTACTGTGCACCAACTGTGTTTTAGAAACTCACAAATATTATGATTAAACATGAGAGATCAGTATCACAATAATCAAAAAATACACATTAAAAACTAATCCAAGAAGAAGTTACTCAAGCTAATACAGCAAATTAATAGAAGAGAAAGCATTCAAACCCATCTCTGAGATTAGGAGGTGCTAGAATGTATGTTTCTTTATGTGTGGGCTTTAAAATCAGACATATAAGACATGAAATTTACACCAAAATTTCATTTAATTCTACACAGTTGACTATTGTTCTACTACCCTAATCCTCAATCCCAGTTCTGTTTCCAGACTTTTTCTTGTCAATCTCTAACCCACAGAGATTGTGTGAAGCTTCGAGTTCCCTCCTGAGAAAGGTGATAGTTAAAATATTTAACAACTTGCATAGCTTCATTACTACTCAATCAGAAGTGATATCAGATGCAAACCAGACCTTGTGAACAGACACTTGATGGATGAATTGAATATTGCTCCAAGATATTTTGGTCCTGGCTTTTCCTACTTACTCCATACATACATCTTATTCCAGCTCCTCTGTTTACATACCAGGCTACATCTCATCCAGCATAGATAAACTGGGGAGAGGGAATGTGTGGGCCAAACAAACAGGATTGGCAGGTTTAAAATAACACCTTAAAGTACTAAGACGACAGACAATTTTCTTGATCTGTATCCCTAATTTAGAAAATTGTTAACAAAAGTAGTCACTTAATTGAGAAAGTAAAATAGAAACAGATTATGATTTAAATACCTTAAACTGGACTCAACTAAAAATATCTAAATATAACTCTGCCTAGCAAAGAAATACGTTTATTTTCAATATAGGTTTAAATGACAAATTATGGCAATTCAAAGAAAGACCAAAGATCAATGTACTTCAAAGTAAATACTGAACTTAGAGATAAAGCTTCAGAAAGAAAAGAAAAAGAAGTCTTACCAAAGGTAATGAAGTCATGATTTTTTTTTCTTTTTCTTTTTTTTTTTTTTTGTGGTACATGGCCCTCTCACTGTTGTGGCCTCTCTTGTTGCGGAGCACGGGCTCCGGATGTGCAGGCTTACGGGCCCAGCTGCTCCACAGCATGTGGGATCTTCCCGGACCGGGGCATGAACCCGTGTCGCCTGCATCGGCAGGTGGACTCTCAACCACTGCTCCACCAGGGAAGCCCTGAAATCATGATTTTTACACCAAGAATATAGGAATCGAAATGTGTTTAGGCTAAACTGTGTTCTGTCTATTATACTAGGTGTTTTTCATGTGCTATTTATGTGATTCTCCTAATAACTCTATATTAAAGGAACTACTAGTCTCCATTTTACAGTTGAAGGAACTGAAGCCCAGGGAATCTAAATAACTTTGCTAGGAATTAGCTGGCAGAGATAGTTAAACCAAGCAGGACCCTGTGGGGCTCCCGGGCATGGAAGCCTTTCTGTTCAGCCTCCATGACCTTCCCTGAGCTCCAAAGAGCAGGTTCAAACAGTTGCTAATCAGGGAAGGGAGGGGATGCAGAGATAAGGGAGGAGCAGCCAAGAAACAATAGTGCAGCTTTGGAGCAGGGTCCTGGTTCTGTGGCAAGGGAAACACAATATCTTCTGAGCTCTTTATACAACTAAAACCCCCAATAAATGAAGATGAAGCAACCCTCATTTCAGAGAGAAGGTCACAGTTTGATAGTTTTGAGAACCAGAGAAGCTTATCTGGAGACTACCTGAGGTCGGATTAAAGGAGTGCAGGCCCTGCATACACTCTAATCTTATCAGAAATCCCACCCTTGAACCACTGCTATAAAACTCCTCATCAAATCCTCCCAGGTTGGGACATACAGTGTTTCAGGGCAGGAGCCTGCTGTGTCTCCCTTTGCCTGGCAAAGCAATAAAGCTATCCTTTTCTACTTCACCAAAAACTCTGTCTCTGAGATTCGATTTGGCACTGGTGCACAGAGGACGAGTTTTCCGCATCAGTAGGGCATGCTTTTTCTTTACCTTCTGGGGTAGAATTCCTAGGAGAAATGTGCTCTGACAGGAACTACTGTTCATAACCCCAATGGAATGGGAAGAAAAGAACAATTACTACTGGAGGGTATACGTGTGGATATATCTAATATCTGAGGGTTTCACCTGGCTAAAAATTGAGTCCCAAAATAAACACAGAAATATACTCACCTGTAGAAAAACTTCCTGCTAAATTATATACTTAATAATTGAACTTTCCTCTTTAGGATCCAAACAACCCTTCCCTGCTTCCCCATCCCCTCATGTTATTGAAATTGCTGGCACTAATATCACTGGATTCCAAGGGTTGTAAAATATAATGACTTGTCATTATGAAATGACACATTTATATGTTGAAACACTGTATTTAACGCCATCTCTATGTGTGTTTCAAAAACTCATGGTATCTCTGGGAAACCCAGTGTTTTGCAGTAAGTAGGTGGTTCAACCAAATATTCAGTGTTGCCAGAGCAAAATAGTGAAGTCCTACAGATAAGATTCATCTCTGTCCTATTTCTCTTTTCAAATTTTTCTTTAAGTCACAGAGTTATTAAAAATATTATCAACATCTTGGGGAAAGGCCTTGAACCAGAACTTTCTTTGGACTCATTCTCTCTGAGCCTAAAAACTCATGAGTCCAAAGGCCTTTACAGAATACCCTGCAATATTTCTGGACTATTTTGGAAAGTAATGGTGTTCCCAGGTTGTACTGATAACAAGTTGTGCATCAGGAAGGAAGGCAGCCTACTCTAACTGTTCTATAACTGGCATGGCTGGAGCACATCTTTTCTAAGGAAAGCTTTAACTCCAAGTGAAACAATAGCCTACTTCTCACTTGCATCTATCTGTTGCAAATCCAAACAGTTTTTCTCTTGGCCTTCTTAAAGCAAATCACCTTTTGTAAACTGAAATACTAGGAGAGGGCTTTTCAGTCTCAATTTAACTGTAATTCTTAGAAGTATTTGATGTTATTTGTCCAATTTCCTTCTATTCTGCTGAAACTGGGTGACAGAGCCTGATGCCAACTGAGTGAATGAGCAACCTTGGGTTCTGCCAGTCAAGGTCTGGAGTAAGTAAGCAGTTATCACCTGAGAAGAGCTGGAATGTCAGGATCAGTGTGATAAGCAGAGAGTGGAGATTTGAGAGCAAAGAATTGAGCTTCAACTCCTGGGCAAGGTCTAATTCCAAAGAATTAGACCAAAAAATGAAAGTGAAAAATCACAGAGCCAAGAGTTTAGCAATGTAGAAAACAAGTGAAAGTAAAATAGGTTCAGAATTAGCTAATATTGGTTCTGTGTAATTTCACCCAAAACTGACTGAACTCAGCAACTCCTCTTTTAGAATTCCTAGGTGATTTCAGCTGATCTAAACACACTATTCCTTGGCACCTTTTTCAGAGCCTTCCTGCCTTTCCCTGGAGGAAAAGTGAGATATGTGTAGAACTTTTTAAAGCTCTTTGAAGTTATCATGACTGCCTTCCCGACATTCCTCTTTCCAGAGATTTAGATTGTTTTTTGTGCTCATGGGGCCCAATATTATCTCCCCTGTGTATTCTGATTCCCATCATGGGCTATTGGGGGTGAATTCACTAGTATGGAAACATGAGACCACTAGCATTCCAACAGAGATGCTAAGGAACAGGAAAGATGATACAAGGAGTAGTAGAGGGTACTAGTGATTGGTCTGGTTTCTATGAAACATTCACTGTTTCTCCTGATGGAGTAGGTGATATCCTGGATGGACATATAGGATGTACAGAATCTGGACCCTGTGAATTCAGGGGTTTATCTTTCTCCAAAGCATGCTGATGCTTTCAAATCCACCACAGTGTAAAAGCCCACGATCAAATACCAACCACACAGACTTTCCAAATCACACATCCACTCTTTCTTCCCTTTTACATACACTTGATTTAGAGATGAGGGTTCAATAACTAATGGACCAGACCAAGCCAAGCCTTGGGCCCATTTACTCATAAGTTGACAATGCACCCCACTATTTGCTATTTGTGATCATAATAATCCCTTACAGGTAGTGGCTTCATAATCAGTAATATTTTCACCAATTTCATACATTATAGAGTAGACTGATTTCTATTAATAGAAATAGAAATCTTGGTTGGGGACAAAAAAGGATCAGGGTAGCCATTTGCCAATTCAAGTTACAATCTGAAAGCCAGAGGGCCTCTCTTCCATCTTTTTGAGGAGATTCTCAGCTCTTGAGGGGCATACTGTGCAGAAAATCAGCCCAAGATATCACTATAATCAGGATAGAATTGCAAAGGAGACTGAATGCACAGTTTCAACAGGTCGTTTGTCAAATTCCGATCCTTAATAGGAAATAGGAGTAGAACTAAGAAATCTAAGATAGGGATATTAGTTGGATGAACCTGAGAATCTTGAACCTCCCAATTCTCTGAATCTTATGCATTAGTAGGAATAGCCTCACTTCATCCAGTGATCAACAACTTCTTGACTGGAAATTGTACAATGGATTCAGATGAGGCAGATGTCTCTTACAAAAATACTTGCTCTCTTCTAGATCTTCCCCAGTTCTTCTCATTACATTCAGGCAAATAATGTCACATCTTTAACACAGCTGAAGTGGTAATATAAAGTCCCTTCTCCAGTAAGAAATAGCTGGCATACCAAAAACATGTCGGTACTTGGCTAAGTTGTACTGGCACGAAGCAGGATTACATATACATGAATGGATCTAGAGAGTTGGACTGGAAGGTGAAGTAGAATATGAGACTCAACGACAAAGAATTTATCGTCATGACTCCACTCACCCATAAGTTGATATTCAGTGTTCTGACAACACCTGGAGCAAGTTCTAATCATCTGCTGGCATCACTCTTTGGAGGTGTACATAAAAATGATCTTCAAGAAATAAGTGGAGATACTGGACTTCCTTGGTATAGATGTGAGAAACAAGGTCAGAAGACTGGGAGGTGGCAATGTAAAGCTAAACCACCATTTGAATTTGGAGGAGGTAATGTCTCTGATTTTATCTTTCCACATTTGTAAAAGAGATCTAACAATACCCTAGATTAGACTATAAACTCCTAGACAGCAGAGACTATGTTTTAATTCACGATCATACCTTCTATTCCTTACAACATAGCACAAACATTTGTTGATAGAGCAAATGAAGGAATAGGGTTACTGTGAGGATTCAAGTGACACAATGTACAGATGGAAAAATATATATATCTGGTATATAAAAAAGCTCACTACCTCAAAGTAGTGAGCTTTCACTTCCTTCTTCACCTTCTTTCTTTTAAATCTGTCTCATAATCTCTCTCCATTCCACTCTCTGCAAAGAGAATCACATGCACTGCCCTGTTTGGAACAATTATTATCTTCCACCTTGTCTGTTAGAATGACTTTTTATCTATTAATCCCTGCTCCTCTGCCAACGTCTACAGACCTGTCTGCTGAGATAAGTTTTCTCAGTCTCAGATCTAATCATGCTAATACTTGCTTTCCACTTTAGTACAAAGCCAAACTCCTTTACCCTGGAAATCAATGCTCTTTACTGATATGGTGGAAACAGTATGGGCTATGAGTTAGCAAATGCCGGGGGCTTGGCTGCTAATTAGCAAACTTTGGCTAGATTTAATCTGTCTTAAATTCATTCCCTTATCTGTACAAGTTGTATACTAGTACATAACACAGAGGTATCACAATAAAAAATAAAGGGTTAAAATATGGGAAGCACCTAGTAATGATAGGCACCAGATTAGCTTTAAATATACATATAATCATCTCTCTAGTTATACCTCCTGTCATTTCCCTTCAACTCAAGATGAGAATGACTCCAAGTATCCCATTTGGGAGACTGAGTTGTTGATGAGGCTATCTAAAACAATCTAGTTTATATCTACAAAATAATTGTTTCTTTGCATTGCTCACGCCGCCCTTTTCCCTCTAGAATATACCACATTCCTTCTTTACCCAAAAACCTCTTCTATTGTATCTTAGATTAAATTAACCAGCTGCCCTATGAAATAGTAGTACTTCCTTTTCCTAATTCTATAAAACTTACTGGTTAATTTTGTTACAATACTGATACTACTATAAAGTAATTGCATTTGCCATTGCCACTCATCAGACTGTGTACTCTCTGAAACACCCATTTAGTTATTTCTGCATTCCTCCCATATCTTAGCAGATTCAGGCACACACTCATGCCTGGTAAATATATGAAAGTGATTGAGTGAACGAATAAAAAACTTCAAATTTCATCAATTTAGAAAAAAAGTTTTTAAATATTTAATGACAGAGATCTATTTGGTCAAAACCTATGGGTAAAACACCAAGTATCCTCTATAAAATACTAAAATGAAATCAGTACCATGAAATGGGCGAGATATGGTAAATAAATTGTTACCTAGACATTAGTGAAGGTTTTACCAAAACCCTCATGAAAATTTTAGCATTACATGAAAGTGAAGAAAAGTACAAATGTTAAAAGTGAAGAAAATTATAGTAAATATGAAGTTTTAAAATGATTTATTTTAAAATATTTATGTTTGCCACTTCCTAAAAAGAGTTATTCTCTCTTGCTGTCTCATTGACTCACATCCACATGCTTATATTTTGGTTAACAGGTCCACTGTGAAAGAAGAGAAGAAATTTAAGACTGGGAGTTACTGTCTATACTGAGTCCCATTGAGAAGGAATAAAGAGGAAAAATCAGAATATTAGATATAGAAAATATCAACTGAAGTGATATACATCATCCCTTAAAGTTTTGCTGCCACTTGCTCAGCAAGGTTTCTCAAAATTTGACAGTGGTGAAAAGAATTCTTTAAAAAAATATTTCATTTGGCCATGGAATAAATTCTGTTCTTGAAATATTACATGGGGTCATCAATGCAGAGAAAGTACATGGTAAAAAAGGTACTTAGAAGATTCAGTCAAAGGTGTGCTTATTAAAAGTTATATAAAGGATTTTGACACAGAAACTCAGTGGGCCTCTTCAGATCAATGCATGATAAAGAATTTTCCACACGTAAAGAAAAATTCAGTTCAAAGCAAAGGAAGAAGATTGCAAGTGCTTGGAGCATTATATATTTAACAAAATATACAAATAGAGCCTTTCAGACCTTTTAGATGGTTAACTCCTACAAATGTGGACAATTTGTAAAATAGACTTTAATTGGGCTTTGCATAGCACTTCAAGAAATAGACTTAATGCAATATTTTAAGTGCTAATAATTAAGAGCAGTAGTACAAAAAGATTAAATATTCTAATCTTGCTTTCCAGCAAGTTTAGAATAAAAGCCTTTATTTTTGTTTTATTTCCACTGAATTCTATATTACAACTGTACATAGAAATTTCCAAGACAAAATTCTTTCCTGATTGACACTTAGTGATCAATTTTTCCTATAAATCCACTGCTCAGTAAATCCATCGGCCACAGACATTTGCATTCCTTCTCTTTTATTTCCTGTGTGAACTAATCTCAATCATTTTCTTTAGATCATAAGCCTTTTGGGGAAAGAACATAATTTCTTTGCTTCAAAGCTGTTAAGGCCCAGATACATCTGCAGCTTCACACACAACAAATGACTTAGATCATCATTTGAAGTATGTTTGTAAAGCTAGTAAGACTTGAGGCCTGCATGCTGAAACACAATTTAATCTAAAGCGGGTGAACTGAGCTCTGGAATATTGTGTACCTGACCATCCTGAATATGCAAACTGAACTACCCTGGGCTATTTAAATATTTGTAGAAAAGCATTATCTGTAAAAGTAAAAATGATAAGCAGCTCCATTTTAAAGAGAGAAGACTACCAATCACGCTTAGCGATTCTTACCTATTTTGAATCATGTGAGGAGCCTGGTGTTTTGTGTATCAGTTATATGATGAGGGATAATATACCTATTCACTATATAATTCACAACAGTGGGTGCCCATTCTCATTAAACTCTCTCATACTCATTAAACTCTGTGCTGGAATCCCTAAGACATTCTAGGCTCCCTTGAATAACTGTGCAGATACAAAAATCAAACCTAGTTTGCCACAGATCTCTACCCAAACCTATATTTAAACTGTAACTCTGGGTAGTTGAGAGAATTGGACTTCCACAGGCTGTGCCCAGGACAGTTAACCCTCATAGACTTCCTTCCTCCCGCTCCACCCCTATCCAGAATGCCTACAAGCATTCTGGGTCTTCCACACTCTAACAGTGATGTTTAAGTGGAATAATTGGTCCACTCCAGTTCTTTAAGGAGATATATAGGCTTCTGTCCCAGCTATAAAGAATTTGGGGGAGATATACCCAAGTTCACAGACATAGAACTGTAGGGTACCAATGATTCAATGGTGTCTTTCAACGTACCTTTACTTCCCTAAGCTTACAAAACTACAGAACTCACAGATTGGGGTAGTTCAAGATGGTGGCATAGGAAGAGCCTGAACCTACCTCCTCCTATGGACACATCAAATATACAGCTACATATGGATCAATTCCCTCTCAAAAGAACTTGAGAACTAGATGAACAACATGTTCCACAACAAAGGATTAAAAAACACATCGAGAGCAGTAGAAGGGACAAAAAACACTCTCACCCAAAACCCTCAGCCCCAGCATGGTGTCACACACTATGGAGGTATCTCACCAAATGAGTGCTTTTCCCAGAGGAAAGATGGGTTGGAGACCCACATTAGGAACACTGGCCCCTGGGATCTACACTGGAGAGACAAGCTCTCAAAATGTTGAGTTTAGAAAACCAAAGTACTAACGTCCAAAAGTTCCAAAGTGCTATAGGAAACTGAGACTCCTTCAAGGGCTTACATGTGGTCTCATTCACACCAAGACCCAAAGAATCATAGCAATATGAAAAGCGCCAAGACTATGTAGGAAGGAGAGGCATTTGCAAATCTAAAATCATTGGCTGGAGGGGAGAGAGCCACTGGAAATTCTCCCCTCTGTTCCGCATAGACTAAGGGATTGGCAGACACCACTGTCACATTCCCCCCTAACCTGCTAGCACAGGAGGGTGAGCTCAAACATGGCGATGAGTAATTTCAACACTATCTTGCCACCTTGCTGAAGACAGAAAGCACTGGTAGTTGCAGCACTCCTCCATTCCCTGGCTGGGGCAGGTGGACACAAATGGTCATGGCATTCTCCTGTTCCCTAGCTAATGTCTGCAAGTATGAGCAGTTACAACAGCACCCTGCCCACTGACTGGAGCTGGGAAACATTAGTGCTCATGGCATTATTCCTCTCCCAGACTAAAGCAGAGTTGACATTCCCCTGTCCCCTGACTAAGGCCGGTGATTGCAAGCAATCTCAGCATTCTCCTGCTCCCGGCCTCAAGCTGATGCACATGCACAGACAAGGCACTCTCCTGCGGCACTTCTGAAGCCCACAGGCACAAGTCATATTCCTTTTGTTTTTCTGAAGCAAGAGAGCAAGCCCTTCCCCCTAAAGTCTCCAGGTGCCTAGCTAAAGTCAGCAGCCATGCTTAATCCACACAAAGGATATCCCTTGATCATCTGGCACTGGTGTCCAAGGGTGTTGGTGTTCCTGAGCTCCACGGGATTTTAGAAGTCAGAAAGAGTTCTTCACAGGCCACGTCCGCCAGCACACTGCACAGACAGCAGACTGAAACACAACCCCAATCATCCTGGGATAAAGGCTTATTTACTTGATCTGGAATTTCATCGGGAGAGGCAGACTTCAGATTTCTCACACATCTAGAGGCTAAAGAGGCACTCCGGGGAACATAAGCAGGGAGACAACATCCTTGAACACTGCCTTGGCCTCACTACATCTTGACAAAACTCCTCAAAAAGGAGATTATCTACTTACCAAAAGCCCCAGTTTTGGTAAACGTCACCCAGGACACCTCCAGATTTCCTGGTCTGGAGGCCAGAGGAGAATAACACTTTAGACCCACAGGGCTTTGTATAGCTGCATACATCAAAAGCTGCTGTCTGAAGATCTGGCTTCCAGTGAGCCTGAAACTATGGGCTAAATGAGATTCCTTCCTTGGAACACTGACAGGTCTTGGCACACTCTCAACCACAGAGGCATATCAAGAACATATCAAGTGATACAGATAGGCACACAGATTTGAGAGACAACTAAGAGGTAGGTCAGGTTAAACAAGAAGGATTATCACCTATACAAGGCCACTCCTTAAAGACTGAGAGAGGTAGCAGTTTTGCCTAATACATAGAAACAAACACAGAGAGACAAGCAAAATTAGGAAATAGAAAAAATATGTTCTAAACACAAGAATAAAACAAAACATCAGAAAAAGTCCTTAATGATATTGAAATAAGTCATCTACCTAGTAAAAAGTTCAAAGTAATGGTCATAAACATGCTCAATGAACTCGGGAGAAGAATGGAGAATTTCAACAGAGAGTTAGAACACACAAGAAAGAAAAAATCAGAGCTGAAGAATACAAAACTAAAATGAAAAATTCACTAGAGGGAATTAATAATAGATTAGATGGTACAAGGTAGTGGGAATCACCCAATTAGAACAGGAAAAAAGAGAATTTAAAAAATGAGGATAGTTTAAAGGACCTTTGGGACATCAAGCATACTAACATTTACATTATAGAAGTCCAGAAAGAAAAGAAAGAGAGAAAGTGGCAGAAACTTATTTGAAGAAATAATGACTGAACACTTTCCAGACCTGGGGAAGGAAACAGACATTCAGGTCCAGGAAGCACAGGGAACCCCAAACAAGATGAATTCAAGGAGATCCATACCAAGTCACACTATAATTAAAATGCCAAGAGAAAAATAAAGAGAATTTTAAAGGCAGCAAGAGAAAAACAATTACTTACATATAAGGGACCCCACCCATAAGATTATTAGTGGATTTTTCAGGAGAAATTTTCAGGCCAGAAGGGAGTGGCATGATACATTCAAAGTGCTGAAAAGGAAAAAAATCTTACAACCAAGAATATCATTCAGAAATAAAGGAGAAAGAAATTTTCTGAGTCAAGCAAAAATTAAAGGAGTTCTTCACCACTAAACCAGCCGTACAAGAAATGTGAAAGGAACTTCTTTAAGTGGAAAAGAAAAAGTCATAACTAGAATTAAGAAAATACATGAGAGAAAAATGTCTCACTGGTATCAGCAAATATATAATAAATGTAGTAAATCAAACACTTATAAAGTTAATATAAAGATTAAACAACAAAAGCAGTAAAACTCACTTCAACTACAATAAGTAGTTAAGGGACACATGAAATATAAACATGTAAAATATGACATAAACAAACTGTGGGGGGATGGGTTAAAATGCAGTATTTTTAGAATGTGTTCAAACTTAAGTAACTATCAACTTAAAATTGACTGATTTATACAAATATTTTTATAAATAAATATTGTGGTAACCTCAAACTAAAACCCTATAATAGATACATAAAATAAAGAAATCCAAACATAACACACAAAAAAATCATAAAAACACCAGGGAAGAGAACAAGACAAGAAGAACAGAGAAAAACTACAATAACAACCTGAAACAATGAACAAAATGTCATTGAGTACATACCTATTAATAATTACTCTAAATGTAAATTGACTACATGCTTCAATCAAAGGACACATAGTAGCTGAAAAAATAAAAAAAACAAGACCTATTTATATGCTGGCTACTAGAGACTCATTTCAGATCTAAAGACACAAACAGGTTGAAAGTGAAAGAATGGAGAAAAATTTCCATTCAAATGGAAGTAAAAAGCTATATTAGCAATACTTAGATAAAACAGACTTTAAAACAAAGACTGCAATAAAAGACAAAGAAGGTCTTTACATAATCATAAAGGTGTCAATTCCCAAAGAGAATATAACATTTGTAATTATGTATGCACCAAACATAGGAGCAAATACATATATAAAGCAAATATTAACAGATATCAAGGGAGAAACTGACAGTAAAACAATATTAGAAGACTTTAATACCCCACTTATATCAATGGACAGATCATCCAGACAGAAAATCAGTAAGAAAACATTGGCCTTAAACGTCACATTACATCAGATGTACTTAATAGATATATACAAAACACTTCATCCCCAAACTGCAGAATATACATTCTTGAATCAAGAGCACGTGGAATATTCTTCAGTATAGGTCACATGTTATGCCATAAAACATGTTTCAATACAGTTAATAAGATTGAAATCACTTCCAAGCCTGACAGTATGAAACTATAAATTAAGAGAAAAATTGTGGAAAAAAAAAAAAACAGATGGAGTCTGAAAAACATGCTACTAAAGAATCAATGGGTCAATGAAGAAATCAAAAAGGAAATCAAAGAAATATATCTTGACATAATGAAAGTGGAAACACAACTTTCTAAAATCTATTAAACACAGCAAAAGCAATTCAAAGATGGACGTTCATAGTGACACAGGCCTATCTCAAAAAGCAATAAAAATATCAGATATACCTTTCAAATTTACACCTCAATGAACTAAAAATAAAGAAGGACAAACAGTATTCAAAGTAGTAGAAGGAACAATAAAAATCAGAGAAGAAATGGGTATAATAGAGGCAAAAAAATAGAAAAATCAATGAAACTAAGAGATAAAACTTTAGCCAGACTCATCAAGAAAAAAAGACAGCACCCAGATATAATGCATCAGAATAAAGAAAGGAAAGAAAGAAATCATAAAGATCACATAAGAAATAAATGAAAAAGAAATGAAGGAAACATTAGCAAAGATCATTAAAACTAGAAGCTGATTCTCTGCAAATTTAAACCAAATTGATAAACCATTAGTCAGACTCAACAGGAAAAAAAGGGAGAAGATTCAAATCAATAGAATTACAAATGAAAAAGGAGAAGTAAAAACTAACACCTCAGAAATACAGAGGATCATGAGAGATTACCACAAGCAACTATATGTCAATAAAATGGACAACCTGGAAGAAATGGACAAATTGTTAGAAAAGTACAACCTTCAAAGACCAAACCAGGAAGAAACAGAAAATATGAACAGACCAATCACAAACACTGAAGTTGAAACTGTGATTTAAATTCTTCCAACAAACAAAAGTCCAGGGCCAGATGGCTTCACAGGTGAATTCTACCAAACATTTAGAGAAGAGCTAACACCCATCCTTCTCAAGCTCTTCCAAAATATAGCAGGGGGAGGAACACTCCCAAACTCATTCTATGAGGCCACCATCACCCGGATATCAAAATCAGATAAAGATGTCACAAAGAAAGAAAACTACAGGCCAATATCTCTGATGAACACAGATGCAAAAATTCTCAACAAAATAGTAGCAAACAGAATACAACAGCACACTAAAAGGATCGTACACAGTGATCAAGTGGGATTTATCCCAGGAATGCAAGGATTCTTCAATATAAGCAAATCAATCGATGTGATACACCATATTGACAAATTAAAGGATAAAAACCATATGATAATCTCAATAGATGCAGAAGAAGCTTTCAACAAAATTCAACACCCATTTATGATAAAAACTCTCCAGAAAGTGGGCATAGAGGGAACCTACCTCAACATAATTAAGGTCATATATGACAAACCCACAGCCAACATCATTCTCAATGGTGAAAAACTGAAAGCATTTTCTCTAAAATCAGGATGAAAACAAGGGTGTCCATTCTAACCACTACTATTCAACATAGTTTTGGAAGTTTTAGCCACCAATCAGAGAAGAAAAAGAAATAAAAGGAATCCAAATTGGAAAAGAAGAAATAAAACTGTCACTGTTTGCAGATGACATGATACTATACATAGAAAAGCCTAAAGATGCCACCAGAAAACTATTAGAGCTCATCAATGAATCTGGTAAAGTAGCAGAATACAAAATTAATGCACAGATATCTCTTGCATTCCTATATACTAACAACAAAATATTAGAAACAGAAATATCAGAAACACTCCCATTTACCATTGCAACAAAAAAATAAAATTCCTAGGAATAAACCTACCTAAGGAGGCAAAAGATCTGTATGCAGAAAACTGTAAGACACTGATCAAAGAAATCAAGGACAATACAAACAGATGGAGAGATATACCACAGTCTTGGATTGGAAGAAACAATACTGTGAAAATGACTATACTACCCAAAGCAATCTACAGATTTAATGCAATCCCTATCAAATTACCAATGGCATTTTTCACAGAACTAGAACATAAAATGTTACAATTTGTATGGAAACACAAAAGACACTGATAAGCCAAAGCCATCTTGCAAAAGAAAAATAGAGCTGGAGGAATCAGGCTCCCTGATTTCAGACTATATTACAAAGTTACAGTAATCAAGACAGTATGGTACTTGTGCAAAAAGAGAAACATAGATCAAAGGAACAGGATAGAAAGCCCAGAGATAAACTCATGCACATATGGTCACCTTATCTTTGACAAAGGAGGCAAGAATATACAATGGAGAAAAGACTGTCCCTTCAGTTAATGGTGCTGGGAAAATTGGACAGCTACATGTAAAAGAATGAAATTAGAACACTCCCTAACACCATGCACAAAAATAAACTCGAAATGGATTAAAGACCTAAATATAAGGCCAGACACTATCAAACTCTTAGAGGAAAACATAAGCAGAACACTCTATGACATAAATCACAGCAAGATCCTTTTGACCCACCTCCTAGAGTAATGGAAATATAAACAAAAATAAACAAATGGGACCTAATGAAACTTAAAAGCTTTTGCACAGCAATGGAAACTGTAAACACAACAAAAAAGGTAATCTTCAGAATAGGAAAAAAAAATATTTGCAAACAAATCAACTGACAGAGGATTAATCTCCAAAACATACAAGCAGCTCATGCAGCTCAGTATCAAAAAACAAACAAACAAGCAAACAAACAACACAATCAAAAAATGGGCAGAAGACCTAAATAGACATTTCTTCAAAGAAGACATATGGATGGCCAACAAACACATGAAAAGATGCTCAACATCACTAATTATCAGAGAACTACAAATCAAAACCACAATGAGGTATCACCTCAAACTGGTCAGAATGACCATCATCAAAAAATCTACAAACAATAAATGCTGGAGAGGGTGTGGAGAAAAGGGAACCCTCCTGCACTGTTTGTGGGAATGTAAATTGATACAGCCACTATGGAGAACAGTATGGAGGTTCCTTAAAAAACTACAAATAGAACTACCATATGACCCAGCAATCCCACTACTGGGCATATACCCTGAGAAAACCATAATTCAAAAAGAGACATATACCCCAATGTTCACTGCAGCACTACTTACTACAGCCAGGACACGGAAGCAACTTAAATGTCCATCAATAGATGACTGGATAAAGAAGATGTGGTACCCATATACAATGGGATATTACTCAGCCATAAAAAGAAACAAAATTGAGTTATTTGTAGTGAGGTGGATGGACCTAGAGTCTGTCATACAGAGTGAAGTAAGTCAGAAAGAGAAAAAAAATACCATATGCTAATGCATATATTTGGAATCTAAAAAAAACCTAGTGGCAGGGCAGGAATAAAGATGCAGAGGTAGAGAATGGACCTGAGGACACAGGGGGACAGGGGAAGCTGGGACCAAATTAGAGAGTAGCATTGACATATATACACTACTAAACATAAAATAGATAGCTAGTGGGAAGCTGCTGCATAGCACAGGGAGATCAGTTCAGTACACTGTGATGACCTAGATGGGTGGTATAGGGAGGGTAGGAGGGAGGCTCCAGAGGGAGGGGACATGGGGGTATATGTATACATTCAGCTGATTCACTTCATTGTACAGCAGAGACTAGCACAACACTGTAAAGCAATTACACTCCAATAAAGATGTAAAAAATAAATAAAATAAAATCTATTAAACACAGCAAAAGCAATTCAAAAATGGAATTTCATAGTGACACAGGCCTACCTCAAAAAGCAAGAAAAATCTCAGATATACATTTCAAATTTACCTCAATGAACTAAAAAAGGAAAACAAACATTACCCAAAGTTAGCGGAAGGAAGGAAAAATAAATATCAGAGAAGAAATAAGTGAAATAGAGACAAAAATGTAGAAATATCAATGAAACTGAGAGATAAATCTTTATCCAGACTCATCAAGGAAAAAATAAAGCACCCAGATAAAATGCATCAGAATAAAAGAGAAGTTACAACTGACATCACAGAAATACAAAGGATTATAAGAGACTACTATGTACAGTTATACAGCAACAGATTGGAAATCCTAGAAGAAATGGATAAATTCCTAAAACCTATAACCTACACAGACTGAATCATGAAGCAATAGAAAACCTGAACAGACTGATTACTAGTGAGGTGACTGAATCAGTAATCAAATACCTCCCAACAAATAAAAGGCTAAGACCGGACAAATTTATTGCTATATTCTACCAAATATTTAAAGAAGTAATACCAATCTTTCTCAAACTCTTTCATGAAATAGAAGAGGAGGAAACACTTCCAAACTCACCTTATGAGGTCGGCTTTACCCTGATATCAAAACAGTCAAAGACACCACGAGAAAAGAAAATTACAAGCCAATATCCCTCATGAACATAGATGTAAAAATCCTTAGCAAACTGAATACAACCATACATTAAAGGAATCATAAATCTTGATTAACTGGAAGTTTTTTCTGTGATGCAAGGATAGTTTAATATCCACAAATCAATGTGATACATCACACTAACAAAACAAAGGCTAAAAATAATATGATCATCTCAATACATGCAGAAAAAGCATTTGGCAAAATTCAACTTCCATTTACAATAAGATGTCTCAACAAAGTGGGTATAAAAGGAACATACCTCAACATAATAAAGGCCATATATGATAAGCCCACAGCTAATATCATACTCTATGGTGAGAAGTTAGAAGCTTTTCGTCTCCCCACTCTTACTCAACATAATACTGGAAGTCCTAGCTAGACCAATTAGGCAAGAAAAAGGAAAAAAAAACATCAAAATTGGAATGTAAGACATAAAACTATCATTGTTTGCATATGAAATGATATTATACATAGAAAACCCTAAAGACTTCATCAAAAAACTGTTAGGGGCTTCCCTGGTGGCGCAGTGGTTGAGAGTCCGCCTGCCGGTGCAGGGGATGTGGGTTCGTGCCCCGGTCCGGGAGGATCCCACATGCCGCGGAGTGGCTGGGCCCGTGAGCCATGGCCGCTGAGTCTGTGCGTCCGGAGCCTGTGCTCCGCAACGGGAGAGGCCACAACAGTGAGAGGCCCGCATACCGCAAAAAAAACAAAAAAGTAAGTAGGAAGGGAAGAAAATCTTTTGGCAGTTTCTCTATTAAGGTAATGAGCCATGCTCCAGAGAGTATAAGGGCATTGCGATTTCGACCCTCTTTAAACTGATCCTCTGAAGGGACAATTTCTACTGTTGTCATTAAAAGTTTCCACATCTGCTGTCTTCAAAACACTGCTGGACTGGGTTTACTAAAGAGTAAACAAAGGGGTAAGGTTTCCATTCTCTTCTTTCAATCTTGCTTTGGATCCTACTGAAATACACTCCCTATCTGTCTATGGAATCCTAAATGAGCCCACCTCTTTCTGGTTAGGTTAAAAAAAGTAGTGTAACTCTATTTAAAACTTCTAATCTCATATCTGAGGAAAAGCTCAATAACATTTATGCTCCCATTTACAAATGTTTACTTTTCTACTTAGTTAAAAACGGAGGATTATAAAGGGTAAAATTCTCTTTACTTGGTTGCAAACCACTGCTTTCAGAAGGTTATTGCCTCTTAGGCCATGCCCTCCGTTCAGCCAGTGTTCAAACACTCTTTTGAACGATATGTGGTTGGCTTCTCTGGAATGTACTTTGAGAGTTGAGACCCACAAAATTTCCTGTCGTAGGTTATCTGGATCTAGTTCAAACTCTCCCATTCATAGCTGTTCACATATAGCCCTCACTGATGGAGCTGTTTGTCCAGTAAGCGGGCTGCTTCAGTTAGATACTTGCAATATGACTCATCTGAGCTATTTTTAATGATTTCTGCTGCCGAGGGAAACCTCTCACATCCCGGACTCAAATACCAGCAGTGGAACCTGCATCACAGCTACCTCCTGTGCCATATCTCTCCATTCTCCTTCCTTGGTTCTACTCGAGCTGGACCAGTTCTAAGTAGATTTTCAAGGAAGTTGCATCCTAATTTCCCCTTCTTTTAGATGCTCCCCAAATGTTTTTAACTAGTTTTCCTAATGTTCTATTTTTCCCACTTGGCTTCAAGGAGAAGAAAGAACCACTTTCCCTCCTCCTGAGTGGAGGAAAATCTCTCAGCAATAATCCTATCCAGTCCACA
Source organism: Aethalodelphis obliquidens (assembly GCF_003676395.1). Classification (NCBI taxonomy): domain Eukaryota; kingdom Metazoa; phylum Chordata; class Mammalia; order Artiodactyla; family Delphinidae; genus Aethalodelphis; species Aethalodelphis obliquidens. The sequence continues at coordinate 18,079,432 of NW_020837948.1, forward strand.
AGACTCAAGAATGTTCCCTCAGCTTCTTTTCCCTGCAAGTCAAGCCCCTGTCTCCTCTACACTGATAGAAGTGCTAGGGTAGTGCTTCCCTCCAGGAGTGCCTTTCTGCTGCTCCTTAAGAACTTACACAGAAGTCTTTAAACCCTGTTTCTGACTGCTTTGACTCCATTAGAGTGAAGGAAGACTTATTTTCAGATGTGGGTCTGGCAGCCAATTCTAGCCATGTAGAAGAGCTCCTAAAAGCCTGTTATTTACATCTAAGAAGAACATTTCTTCCCTCATCCCTTGATTAACCTCTCCAGTGATAAGAGTAGCTGTGTCTCCCCTCATCATGCTGGCAAAGCAGGACAGAACAATTCCTAGCTACTCTGATTTTAAATTAGCATATGCATCAATGAACACAATGCATACACTATTTTATTCCACTTAATTAAAACTCCATTAACTGTATTTCAAGATTATTAAAAATCTCTGTGCTTTAATGCCCCTGGAAGAAATAGCTACAAGGATCATTATGACGCAGAACACCAAGCTTGGGTCTAGAGATCACACAGAGAATCCTGGCAATAAGCCTCTGCCTGTGAAGTTGGTCATTCTGTTGTTTTTATTTTTTAAAACTGCAGGTGACAAAGATCTGTTTGAAACTGATTAGACTAACTCCTCATCCCTATTAAAACCTAAGAAAGAATCTAGTCTTAGGTGCCACTAATTGTCTAAGATGGCTCAAACAGAGCCATTCAATGCTTATTTTGTGGCACTTTGTAATAAAACAATCTTAGCCTTAGGAACGAATTGAAATGATTCTTAGCAAAATATCAACGGTTTATTTTTCCTTCAATCAGTAGAATAAAAGCCAAAAAATAGAAAGCATTTTCATTTTTAAGTAATACTAAATTGTGTTGTATAAAAAAAATAACAAAAATATAGGAATTACAAAGATGAGTTATCTTGAGAGGAGACTGATTGCAATCACACTAGTGGAAAGAGGGGACTACACCCCTCTCACTCCTGGGAACCCAAGCCACCCCTCTCCACGTCTTCCCTGCAAACTGACACACATTGTTTTAGTTGTGTATTTCATAAGGATGCTACAATTAAGGGCATCAATTCTAGCACAGTCATGTAACTGTATTGACTCACATAATGGTGTATAGATAGGTTCTGGGCATCTCTGATAAAGCCTAGAGCTGGAAGAAGAGGGAGCTTCCTACAAATCCTGCACCTGCACATTCAGCCATGCACAGACTCCAACAGAGAATGTGCGCACACGTTCACCAGCACACCTGTGCGTGGGAGTGAGTCCTGTCCCTCCCATAGTCTTTGTAAATGCCGAGGTGGCTTTTTTCTCCCAAACCTGTCCACGCTTGTCTTATGGGTATAACAGGGCACATGCACAGCCAGTTAAGGAGAAGAATTACATTTTAGAAGCTTTGCCTGATCCTTACAGATCCAATGCATATGCTGTAACGGTGGATTTAAAAAGGGTTTCCTTTGGAAAAATATTTATTTAGATTTTCTGCCCATTTTTAGATTGGGGAGGTTATAAATTAGGAGCTCAGGATTAACATACACACACTACTACTTATAAAATAGATTACCAACAAGGACCTACTGTATAGTACAGGGAACTCTGCTCAATATTCTGTAATAACCTATATGGGAAAAGAATCTGAAAAAGGATGACTTTATGCATACATATATGTATAACTGAATCACTATGCTGTACACCTGAAACTAACACAGCATTGTAAATCAACTATACTCAAATACAATTTTTTAAAAAATAATGAAAAGGGTTTTCATATATGGGACCTTTCACATAATTATACACTGAATTTTACCAAGTACCTGAGCTCATGATTCCTCAGCCTCGTAAGTGAGCTGTAGTGTGTGGTTGTTCAGACTTTGCAATAGCATGCAAACTTTTTTTTTTTTCTGTGATGGGAAGTTCCTTTCTGTAATTGTCACAGATATAACTTACACAGAGCCTTAACAAAGTCTATGCTTAAGGAAACTTGAGTCTGCAGAATAGGAGAAAGGAAATTGTCCTCAGTTTCCTTCAAGAAATAGGAATAGCTTGAGTTTTCTGAGGAAGGAGATTTTTCATACCAAAGATGAGGATGAGAAATATATAAGGGGGAACCAGGGAAAATAGGTCACAGGAGACTGAAATAAAACTGTGAGGTTGTGAGAGCAGGAATATTTCACGCCTTCCAAGGGCCTAAACTCTCCACGCTCCTTCACCACTCCTGACCTCTTTTTGAAGCACATGGGAGTGAGTGAGTTAGGCTGCAACTGGTAATTGTACTCCTTGGTTTAGCTTTGAGATGCTGATATGACCGTTCATTTAAAAATAACAACGAAACACACTTCAAATATCTTTCTGGGTTAGCAGTGTGTGTTCTCTTAAGGGAGGCTGAGCAAGAGATAACATCTGTCTCTAGTCACCTAGCTAGGGCCCATTCCCACAGTGTCTGTCCCCCTCATGTGTACTCCCAGCTGAACAAACCAGAGCAGCAGATGGTTCCCCAAGCAGGAGAGACCACAGGCCAGTGGTCTCTGTCTTCCTCTCAGAGCTCACCCAGACACCCCACTCTGGGAAAGACAGGACTGGTCCCAACACATCGATCCTTCACAAAATTAACAAATAGATCATTGAGGAAAGATTTGGAAAAAGTTATGTATTCTTTATAAAGCCACTAAACATAGTAAATAAACCAATCAGGATATGCCATTCAGCATGTAACAAGTCTGATAAAGAAGAGCAACCCTTCTCTCTGCTTCTTCCATCTTTCTATCTGCTGGTTCTTTTTCCAGCATGTGCAAGGTGCATGGCTCCCCAATTCTGGGATTCCTGGGTATGTTTCTCTACTTGGCTCTCATTTTCTTGTCCTCCTGGCTCTTCCATGTTTCTTGAAATAATCATCCATACTCCCCACCTCTGCTTCCTTCAGTCTCCCTCTCTTCAATCCCTTCCCTTTTCTCTACTCACTCTTCTGGCTTAGGCCATCACAGACCTCCATATTATCAAATCCAATAAACTAGGGGGGGAGGGGGACTTTATTTTTGTAATTGGTCCACTATCAAAATTCACCAAGGCCTGAGTTTCCCAGACTTTTTTTCACCTTTATGAATATATGATGCCAGTAACCTTTGTGTTTGCTGTGTTCACAGTGGGACCCCAGAATTAAGCCCTTGGCCTGTGCTCTTTGCTCTGTGGTTTCATCCAGGCTAAGGGTTTCCACTATACCACCCACGTGATGAATCTAAGCTCTAATGTGCACATTCAGTCATTGTCAGATTCACCCATCTGGGATGTCCTAAAGGATCATATATCAACCTGTCCATGTTCTTATTTATCATCTTTCATCCAAAATCTTCCTTTCTTTTATATTATTGTACAGTCTCTGGTTTAGTCCTTAATCCCCAATATTGTCCATAAATATTTTAATGAATGAATTCATAATGTTTAAGAAGAATCAAAGTAGCAGGATACAAAATTAATGCACAGAAATCTCTGGCATTCCTATATACTAATGATGAAAAATCTGAAAGTGAAATCAAGAAGACACTCCCATTTACCATTGCAACAAAAAGAATAAAATATCTAGGAATAAACCTACCTAAGGAGACAAAAGACCTGTATGCAGAAAATTATAAGACACTGATGAAAGAAATTAAAGATGATACAAATAGATGGAGAGATATACCATGTTCTGGGATTGGAAGAACCAACATTGTGAAAATGACTCTACTACCCAAAGCAATCTACAGATACAATGCAATCCCTATCAAACTACCACTGGCATTTTTCCAGAACTAGAACAAAAAATTTCACAATTTGTATGGAAACACAAAAGACCCCGAATAGCCAAAGCAATCTGGAGAACGAAAGAAGGAACTGGAGGAATCAGGCTCCCTGACTTCAGACTATACTACAGAGCTACAGTAATCAAGACAGAAAGATAGATCAATGGAACAGGATAGAAAGCCCAGAGATAAACCCACGCACATATGGACACTTTATCTTTGATAAAGGTGGCAGGAATGTACAGTGGAGAAAGGACAGCCTCTTCAATAAGTGGTGCTGGGAAAACTGGACAGGTACATGTAAAAGTATGAGATTAGATCACTCCCTAACACCATACATAAAAGTAAGCTCAAAATGGATTAAAGACCTAAATGTAAGGCCAGACACTATCCAACTCTTAGAGGAAAACATAGGCAGAACACTCTATGACATAAATCACAGCAAGATCCTTTCTGACCCACCTCCTAGAGTAATGGAAAGAAAAACAAAAATAAACAAATGGGACCTAACGAAACTTCAAAGCTTTTGCACAGCAAAGGAAACCATAAACAAGACCAAAAGACAACCCTCAGAATGGGAGAAAATATTTGCAAATGAAGCAACTGACAAAGGATTAATCTCCAAAATTTACAAGCAGCTCATGCAGCTCAATAACAAAAAAACAAGCAACCCAATCCAAAAATGGGCAGAAGACCTAAATAAACATTTCTCCAAAGAAGATATACAGACTGCCAACAAACACATGAAAGAATGCTCAACATCATTAATCATTAGAGAAATGCAAATCAAAACTACAATGAGATATCATCTCACACCAGTCAGAATGGCCATCATCAAAAAGTCTAGAAACAATAAATGCTGGAGAGGGTGTGGAGAAAAGGGAACACTCTTGCACTGCTGGTGGGAATGTGAATTGGTTCAGCCACTATGGAGAACAGTATGGAGGTTCCTTAAAAAACTACAAATAGAACTACCATATGACCCAGCAATCCCACTACTGGGCATATACCCTGAGAAAACCAAAATTCAAAAAGAGTCATGTACCAAAATATTCATTGCAGCTCTATTTACAATAGCCAGATGATGGAAACAACCTAAGTGCCCATCATCGGATGAATGGATAAAGAAGATGTGGCACATATATACAATGGAATATTACTCAGCCTTAAAAAGAAACGAAATTGAGCTATTTGTAATGAGGTGGATAGACCTAGAGTCTGTCATACAGAGTGAAGTAAGTCAGAAAGAAAAAGACAAATACTGTATGCTAACACATATATATGGAATTTAAGGGGAAAAAAATGTCATGAAGAACCTAGGGGTAAGACAGGAATAAAGACACAGATCTACTGGAGAACGGACTTGAGGATATGGGGAGGGGGAAGGGTAAGCTGTGACAGGGCGAGAGAGAGTCATGGACATATACACACTAACAAACGTAGTAAGGTAGATAGCTAGTGGGAAGCAGCCGCATGGCACAGGGATATTGGCTCGGTGCTTTGTGACAGCCTGGAGGGGTGGGATAGGGAGGGTGGGAGGGAGGGAGATGCAAGAGAGAAGACACATGGGAACATATGTATATGTATAACTGATTCACTTTGTTATAAAGCAGAAACTAACACACCATTGTAAAGCAATTATACCCCAATAAAGATGTTAAAAAAAAAAAAAGAAGAATCAGTAATGGCTCATAAAAATTAATCGTATGAACTAAAGTAATTTACATGCTCACCCAAAACTATCAAGTTAACTGAGTGTATAGACATAACTCTTAAAGATTCAAAACATAAAATCACTAACAAGTCTTCTTCTATGAAGCATTTTGTGGCTCCTCTACCACCCTGCCTCCAACAATCTGTAGAAAGCCAGAGAAAAAATGATGATCTGTGTGTCCTACCATAATACTTCACAAATAAAAACTGTAGAACTGATCACATTATAACCAGGTTATTTAGGTCTATGTCTTACTATAATTTGAGTTTCCTAAAGGCTAACATATCTAATTTTGTCTTATCTGTGACTGACATAGCAGGCACTTGATATTTTTGGACAAATAATAAAGTCCAGTAGACTTATCTTCAGTGTAGGATGTTCTTCTCACTTTAATTTGTATGTAAGATTCTATTTGATGATGAACTATTTGGTTTGAAATATCTTTTAATTAATATTTACTAAGCCACCCACTGTGCTTAAAATACAAAGATAGGTAATTAGTAACAGTACCAGTTTAAAGACAACTCCTTTGTTGATGGACTGTAGGCTACTAAATATTGAAATAAGTGTAGTACAACTCAATTTGAGACACAAGGATACAAATCTCAACTACTTCAGGAGCTTTTTCAATTGCCCACCTCAGACTCTGATGGACAATTCCAGGCAGTTTCTCTTTTACAACCCTCCAAGAGTCATTGCTAAAGGGTGACACTGTTACCAATTGGAGGGTGCTCTCTCAGGTGAATTAGAGTCAAAACACATCAAAATAACAAAAAAGAGAATCTCCATAATGTATTATTTTCATCTGATATATATATATATATATATATATATATATATATATATATATGTTATTTTATAGGAATATTCCAAGAATGCATGGTCACCCAAAATAAGTTTTAAACTTACTATAATTATCAGAGCATTTTTACTTAATAAGACTATTTCTATAGATCATATCTTAATCCCTAAATCAGTTTTGTGAATTTTGACCATGATAATGGCAACTGTTTATGAAATGGATATTACCCTTAGTCTACCGTAATCATTTCATGATCAAATGGCACACCTTAAGAACCCTGCCTACATGATTTCTATTTTTACGTTACCTAAAGAAAACCAAGTTAATTATATGGCAACTTAAAAACTTAGTTAGCAATCTGTGATTCCTACAGCTAAAATACCAGACTGACAATTTATTTAGTGAGGGAGTTCAAATGATTTCATACTCTGAAAAGTTTTATTTATTTAAAATTTCTGTTTCATTTGTTGTGGTCAATAACCTGAAAATTGTTTCTGAATGATCGAATAATTTCATAATCTTAAATATAATATTTTATAAAGTGATACAAATACACTCTAGGAGCTTAAAGAAAAGCCAATATTTTGATTAGTAAATAAAACTAAAATTTTATTACTACAAAAATATAGCTGTCAGATTATTAAAAATATAACTTCAGAATCTATCAGCCAAGAGGGTGATTATTTACTGATAGAAATTTAGTTTTCAATATTTGCTGCCTGGAATAGACATAGGTCAAACTCCTCTGGATTTAAAAAGCAAAAGCAAGCCTTCCACAGAAACAGCAACTCAAGAGAAATGTGCAAGGTACAAACATGGTTTTTTAAGAACTCTCTTGGCATCCAGTAAGAACTTATCTTGGATATTCACATAGCTCTACAACATTGTGTAGCTGAGTTACTCGCTGACTTTTAGTGTGAGTTGCTCTACAAAATAAAAACATAAAAAGTCATTATTTGCAATACCTCACATCCAAAATATGTCACATATATTCAGATTATTAATCTCAATTCCATTTGTGAAAAGAAGAGGAAAAATTATTTTCATGGCTGAAAAATGTTTAAGCATACTTGATTACTTAAATAAACCTCATGGCGGTCAAACTTACTGAACAAATTTACTCAATGCTGTATGGAAATATGGACACATAACAATCTTCTGAGCATTAAAGTCAGAAGCTATGGGTCCTGATTTCAGTAGTATGAAATGTAAATGTACATGGTAAATGTGGTACAAGCTAACTTTATTTTAGCTTTCCATGTAAACATTAAGCAGCTCATGACTACACCATAACACAGTATGCATAAACAGTATATTTCATGGCATGGGCTGCCAGATTTTCATTTCCTACTGTCTAGACAGCCAGTCTAAACACTGTATTCTGATTCCTACATGGAGTATAATTCTCCAAAGACTTCTTAAAGCTCCTGGTAGAAACTATACTAGACACTCCCATTTTATTGCTTTTGTATGGTACACTTTGTATTCAGAAAAACAAATTACAGGATTCCTTAGGAGTAGGGGGGGAAAAGATTCAATCATTCTTTAACTTATAAAATCAATAAGGCCTTAAAAACCAATCACCCACTCTCAGTCCACAATCCTCCTGATGGCTTTTAAACTGTGTTCAGAAGTCATGCTGAGCAGTTTTTAGAAGAGAAAATATTGCATTGTCATGAAATACACAGTGTATAAAATGTTTCCTGAGAGAAAACCCCCTGGAATTAAAATGAATGTTCTCTATAGATTATTATAATCTTCAACGTACTGACAAGCCTAAAATAATGTTTTGTAAAAACAGAATAAAATAACCTTGTCTTCAGTTTTAACTCCACATGGAACAGTCAATTATAATCAATTTTAAACCAAAACTAGAAGAAATGGTTTACATCTGAGGTTGGCCAAAGTACAACCAGAGACAGTCAGCCAAATTCATGCAGGGCTCCCAAGGAAGTGCTTAATATCAGAATATAACTTAATAATCAGGCACAGAAACCAACCTGGGATCAAAAGTCACAGAAAGACAATGGGTCAGAAAGAATTAGAAAGAATCAGGCCATAGACACTGTCCAAAAACATTCAGAAGAGAATAACAAGACACTGAAACAATGTGAGCAATAGTTTGACATCAGGAGAACTTCTAAAGTTGTATGAGAATAGATTACATGGAAATAATTAGTTTGTGTTGGCTTTCCTACAAAATTATGATCTTTTTACATGCAGCAATTTTTTTCCCCCTAAACCCTTATTATAAACCAGAGTTCTTGAAACTTAACAACATCCTCAGAAAAAAGATATTGAATGAAAGGAGGCACGAATGACAGGGAGAAGCACCAAAACGGTGCCTGATGATACCTGGTTCAGCTCACTTGTAAACGTCTAGAGTTTACAACTAAACCTTAGCCTGCACCCTAGAAAGAGAGGTAGGTTTGTAGTAGTGTAGAGCAGAAATGAAACAGAAAATCATCAACTTAGAGCAGACAGATCCTGATGTAGGTTTTGACAAGTAGAATTAGAAGGACAAAGCACATGTTGCTGGGATTATGGTACATAGTGTAATCCAGCTCTTTACAATGTTGCACAGGCTAATCCCCTACGCGGACTCCCCAGCGGAAGCTGCAGCAGTCTGTCATTGTTTGTGTGATTTCATCCTGCATTCTCTCTGTCAAATACAAGCATGATATTATGCATTTTAAATGTTTAAAATATTTTAATAGTATAGTAATTAAAAATTCACTTCAGCATCATGTATTGCCCCAGGCCCAGAGAACCAAACTTTTTAAAATCTTAGAATTTTTTATATCAGAGGATTAGTGATGAAAATTTGTGTATTATTTATAAAAAGCAATAAGCTGTTAAAAAGTGTCCCTGTGTAACTTTATTTAAACAGACTTCACTGCAATATAATTTACATAAGTAAAATGCATCAGTTTTAAGTATACAACTAAATGGATTTGGTCAAAGGTATAAATCTATGTAATCAAGAAATATTGTCTAGTGTTCAGTGTATATATTTTGTTAAACTCATCCCAAAGTATTTTATATTTGGGGATGCTATTATAAATGCAATTGTCTTAATTTCATTTTTAGATTTTCCATTGCCAGTGTATAGAAATAAAATTATTTCAATCATTTATGTATTAAGACCTGTTTTGTTGCCCAGAATATAGCCTATCGTGTTAAATATGTTCCATGAGTGCTTGAGAAGAATATATGTCCTGCTGTTGATGAATGAAATGCTAAACATTTATCAATCAAGTCATGTTAACTGACAGTGTTGCTCAGGTATTCTTTTATCCCTAATTGTTGCATTACTTTTCTATCAATTTCTAAAACAGGAATGGTGAATCTCCAATAGTAATTGTTCATTTGTCCTTTTCTCCTTTCACTTCATGTATTCTCAAACAACTATTACTAGGTATCTATTTATCTATGATTTTTATGAATAATTAAACTCACTCTTTTATCATTATGAAATATCTCTATCTCTGGTAATATCCCTTCCCATGAAATCTACTTTGTCTTATATTAATACAGTAATTCCAGTTTTCTTAAGATTAGTGTTCACATGGTTTATCTTTCTCCATCCTCTTAATTCATCTGTGTTTTTATATTGAAATGAATTTTTGTTGAAAGTACATAGTTATGTCTAGACTTTTACCAACTTTTATGCTTTGCTGCCTTTTAATTACAGTTTGTATCATTTACATTTACAATATTACTTAATATGGCTGGTTTAAATCTACCATCTTGCTATTGCTTTACTGTATTTCATATTTGTTCTTTGCTCATTTCTTTCCCTCTTTTCTGCTCTTTTTGGATTACTTGAGTGTTATTTAGCATTTTATTTAATGTCCACTTTTGGCTTATTAGCTAAACTTCTTCCTTTAATGATTTTAATAGTTTCTCTAGGGTTTATAATAGGCATTTTTCCACTTCTCTTGGTTGGAGGGAAAGAATATGTTTATTATCTGGACTATGGTGATGGCTTCATGGTGTATACGTTTATGTCTAAAAAATTATCAAACTGTATACCTTAAAATGTTTCATCTATTTCTTGTCAATTACACCTCACTAAATCTGTCTGAAGAACAGAAGAGAAAGAACATTAGGGTAATTAGCACTTGTAGTTTAATAGGGTTATAAGCCCATTGCATGGTAAGAAGTGTTGTACTAGACAAAATCCTGCCTTGTGTAATAATACCTATATTACTAAGTAATATTCCTGAGTTTCTCTTCTGTCTGGGAAATTGGAACATATATTTAAGATCCAAGCTAAATATCGGAAACATCACAAGTAACTTCTGAGCCATTGGTGCCTCTAGCTATCATAACCATAGAGGAAACTGGGGGAAAAAATGACCATAATTTCACAATCTAAAGGAACCAAAAAATTAAACTTTCATCTGTGAGTAGTCCATTCCCAAATGTGCTTTCTTATCTACATTAGATTCATCTGTTCCATTTTTCTGTTATTTTGCCTCAATTATGCTTCAGAACATAAGTTGGCAATTTTTTTTCTGTGAAGGGCACAGAGTAAATATTTTAGAATTTGCAGATCACATACATTCTATTTCATATTTTTATTTATTTTCTTAATAAGGCTTTAAAAATGTGAAAACAATTCTTACCTCGAGGGCTGAATAGAAACAAGCCACAGGCCATAGTCTGCAAATCCCTGCTTTAGAATAAACTGTTTATTTACGTTCTTTGGGAACTCATCAATTGCTATGGACATTAAGTACTGCAAAGGCAGACATACAATATTGGGTATGGTAATACACACTCAGCATGTTTCCTTCTTACATTTCACCCAAATACATATGAGGTAAAGATTCGAAATCCTTTGCATCTCTTCAGTTGGCAGAGAGTGAGAACTGACACGTTAACATTTTAGAGGCTTACTTGAATTCTAGGCTCTGCTTTTAAGTATTTGTAAGTTAATGGAAACCTTGAGAAACCTTGAACTAAGCTAAAAAGTCAGCCGTTGTATATGTACATATACATGTACATTGTACATATTTGTAAGCTAAATGGAAACATTAGATTTGCATAGTTTTCTTGTAAATTAAAATCCATTACTTCGTCAATATAAATGAGGTACAGTAAGTCCTCTTTTTTTTCAGAAGTTACATGATTTTTTTAAATTTACATTAAGAGTGTATTTGTAAAGGCTAACAAATATATGTAAAACATTTACTCCTATAGTGCACAAGTATTTTTAAAACTGTCTCACCCAACCTCATCTTATTTGGGTAAATGTGTCAGCGTTATTATTCATACATTCAGCAGATGTTTATTGACCATCTAACTTGTCTAATTAGAAGAGACTGGAAAACAAAATAGGCATGGGTCTTACCATGATCGAGTCTTTTTTTTGTAAGACTGAGGTGATTAAAAAGATATAAATAACCAAAATAATTACAGATTATGAAAAGTGAAGGAAATAAACACGACAACCTTGCATAGATAGAGTAACCTCCAATATGAAAACAGGGAGGTAAAGTTGGAAGAAAAGGCAAACTTTGAAGACATAACCCTAACCCCAAGATTGAGGAGAGCCAGTAAAACAACATCAAATGGAAATTTTTTAGTGTGTTTAAGGAATCATTAAGAGGTCAATTGTCTGATGTAGGTGACCAGGAACAAGGGCATGAAATAAGGCTGTGGTAATTGGGAATAAGTCTCACATTGCTACTTGGAGACAAGACTGGAGGAGGAAATAGCGGAAAGACTAGTAAATTGGAAGGACTAGCGAAAGGACTAGTAAAGACTCAATATGCCCCCTTCCCCTTAGGGGAATTATTCCTCAGATGAGAGACAACAGTGGTTTAGAATATGTTAGTGGCAGAGGGATGAAAAGGAGTGAATGGACATATAGACATGGAGCAAAGGAAAGATTGATACTTTAGTCCATTTGCATATCTGTAGCAAAGATCCAACAGAGAGAGAAACTAATGAGGCAAAAAAAAGAAGAAATAAAGATTCAAAATGCTTTAGAATTTAAATTACACTATCTTATTCAGCATATGATATTAGAATAATGAAAATGAGGGGGAAAGTTGCTAGTTGTTTAAACTCATGAAAAATTTAGAAGTGGTGTTTAAAACTTAAACCATAAACTCGTCCTATTCATCAAATATAAGTATTTGCCATGTGCCAGGCCATATGCCAGATACTGAGAATACAAATATAGAGATACATGATCTTGACATCTCTGAGCTTATATTTCTGACATTACTTAGTTATCTTCAGTGAAACTATTTAATATTTTTCCTGTATGTTTTCTATTGTATATTAACCAAGTAAAGAAATTAGATGCTTTAAAACCGTGCAAAGACGCTTCCTCTTCTCCCTCTTCCTCTTTCTTTCCTTTCCTGAATTATTCACTTGTCCAACTGTTAAGTGAAGCAGGACAAGGCATATCTGTAGTTGGGTTGGGGTTGCTGTGTTGGTCCAGCACAAGATGTTGGAATTAGAGCAGGATGACAAAGACATCTACCTAAGAGTGAGGGTGGAGCTGGGCAGCTTGACATGGGAAGTCGGAGCTGGAGGAGGCAGAGGAGGGTACCCATGCACTGGGGCAGTCCAGTGCAGAGAGTCAGATCTCAAGTAGGATGAAGACAGAGTACACACTTGAGAGTAGCCCCATACAGGGTTTTGAAGCCCAAGTGTAGAAGGGGAAGTGACAGAGGTATCCACACAGGGAATAGCCCTGTGTGTGGAATCAGAGCCCAAGCAGAAAATGAACGGCAATCCATTCCAGGGTCAGCCTAGTTGGGGGTGTCTAAAAAGGGTAAGGAAGGATTCCATGTTTGGGGGCAGCCAGATGTAGAGATTCAGAGCCCAAATGGGGCAAGGCAGTCTGGTATGAGGTTTCAGAGCCTGAGAGGAGTAGGGAAAGCATCTTCATAAGGCAATACAGCCTAATGCAGTGAGGGCCAAAGCCATGGGAAACTAGCCAAAGCCTAGTTCAAATAGGGTTCAGAGGGGATGAAATGACCATGGAGATGGGAGACTCATTATATACATGGGAACTGACTGACTAAAGGGTAATGGGAGCCAAGAGTCTCACTCTTAGAGAAGAAATGGAAAGAGAAAAAAACTAGAACGAACATTGAGGTGTTGAATTAGAAGTAGAAACACCACTGTGAACTCATGCCATACAATCTTTATAGATAGACATGGAATACATATAAAAGTACATATCATTTGCCCCAAGCAAACTGTAGCACAAGAAAGGGAGTGCTTACAAAGTGCATGCATCCATACCCACACATCCACACACCCACACATATACACACACTAGCTTTGTCTACTGAAAGAACCTGAAAGTAGGAACACCGTACACATCTAGTATACCAATTGTGGCTTTTGAATGTATTCTCCTCTAAAAGGAACTAGGGTTCCTTGGAGACATGTCTAATTCCACTGCTGGACCAGGGAAAGTATGAAATAAACTTGGAATCCACTGCTGTGCCAGAAAGCAAACAAGTGCTTCAAGAAAGATACAGTCATGCCAGAAGGACACAGAGCCAATTTCAAGGGGTTTCCACTGGCCAGTTCAACAACCACATGACTATCACTTAAAAAATTAAGCATGGGATTATAAACCACTTAAAATGTCATAAATCTATACAGATATACACAAAAATGTATAAATTTAAAGTGTGAAAAGGAAAGAGATATTTACATAGTTTCAAAGTACCTCCCCACAAAACTCATACTGTTTTAAAAGGAGGAAAGAGACCCTTTATAATAGAGAAACCAGGCAAATATTCCCTTAATCGATAATCAAGTGTTATTATTTTAAGTAATAGGGCAAATCAAAATTATGCACCATCTGGTAGGTTGAAATAATAAGAGCAAAGCATCACCCCTTGTGATATTCCTCCCAGAGGTACATAATCTGAATCCAGTCATAAGGAAACATCACAAAAACAAAAATTGAAGGACATTCTTAAAAAGAACAAATAAACTGGCCTGTGATCTTCAAAAGGGTCGAAGTCACCAAAGCCAGAGAAATGGTAAGAAACTATTCCAGACTGAAGGAAACTAAAGAAACATCACAACTAAATGCACTACTTGATTCTAAACTGGATCTTTTTTTTTTGCCATGTATTTTTATTGAAATAACTGATGAAATTTGAATGGGATTTGTGGGTTGGGTGGAAGTAATGAATCAATGTAGATTTCCCCGATTTTGGTGGTAATAGTGTGGTTTTATAGGAGTATGCTGGGATGGCAGAGCATCAGAACAGTAGTTACTTTCAAATGGTTCAGGAAGCAAATATCCTTGTACAATACTTACAACTTTTCTGTAAGTTTGAGTATATTTCAAAATTAAAAAAAAAAAAATAGTACCAAACGCAGTGCTGGGGTTTTGATTTCAAATCATGATCCCAACACTGTACATATAGTATTTAAATTTTTTTTAATTAAAAACTGAAACAGCCTATTTTGATTAATTCATTTATTCATTTATCTTTATTTTACCTATTAATGCAGTAATTTAACACCTACTCTGTGTGGCACAGTGTGGGATGGATGTTCAGACATTTTATATACATTTTTCATTTAGTAATTATAATATCCCTGCAAGTTATGAACTATTATTATAATTTGTACATGGAAATAATACTCAGAGAGTTAATTTGACTAATGCCACATACAATATAGGACAGCCTGAGTTTAAGTCCAAGCCTTATATATGCCACTCAACAGTTAACACTTGACTCAGTTAAAGACATTTAAAGACAAATCATTTATCCTTTTGATTAAATAGCCAATTAACTAATAATTGTGGTGTTATATAAACAGACCTTAAAACCATAGAAACATTAATCTTCTTTACTCAGTATTACTGCTTCACAGTAACTCCCAGCAAAGAAATGTGACCAGGAAAAAACATGGAAGAAGCTGAAATGCTTATTATTATGTGAAAGTATACAATCTGAAAAGTCTACATAGTTTATGATACCAACTTGACGACACTGTGGAAAATGCAACAATATGGAGACAGTAAAAATGATCAGTTGTTGCCAAGGGTTAGTGGGGAGGGAAGAATGAATAGATGGGGCAAAGAGGATTTTTAGAGTGGTGAAACTACTCTGTATGATACTGTCATCAGAGATACATGTTATTATTCATTTGTCCAAACTCATAAGATGTAAGACAACAAGAGTGAACCGTAATGTAAATGACGGCCTTTGGGTGATAACAATTTGTCAAATGTGGGTTCATCGATTATACTAAAATGTACCACTCTGGTGAGAGATGTTGATATTGGGGGAGGCTACACATGGGGGTGGGCAGAGGGTATATGAGAAATCTCTGTACCTTCCATTCACTTTTACTGTGATCCTAAAACTTCTCTAAAATTAAGTCTCTTAAAAAAACTGTGGGGCTTCCCTGGTGGCGCAGTGGTTGGGAGTCTGCCTGCCGATGCAGGAGGCACGGGTTCGTGCCCCGGTCCGGGAAGATCCCACATGCCGCAGAGCGGCTGGGCCCGTGAGCCATGGCCGCTGAGCTTGCGCGTCCGGAGCCTGTGCTCCGTCCGCAATGGGAGAGGCCACAGCAGTGAGAGGCCCTCATACCGCAAAAAAAAAAAAAAAAAAAACTGTGATCAGAAACCCAACACAGAACTTCTGTAAGGTCACCCAAACACTGTTAAATCCTGATACTTTGGCCTCATATCTGCTGCTAGCTGCTAAGTCCCCAAAATTCTGAAAACACTACCAATATGAACCAGGCAAAGACACCGACAGAGATAAAGAGAAGATTCCCAACCAACTTCCCAGGAAAATTAGGAAAGGATCAGGGTGATACTGTGAGCTGAAGGAGACTCAGCTACAACAAATAAATGTCCTTAACGACTTTTTGCCTCTCCTCTGACAAAGAAGTCATTGTGATACCAACTTCTTACAGGAGATAAAATGGATTGATTGCCACTGAAAACACCAAGAATATAAGAATGACTACAATTCCCAGGCAGTATATGCAGCAATATGACTGAACTAGGGCTCAGAGACAGAAGGAATAGATGGAGGGTCTGGGGATGAGGGTGAAGTGCTATGTGGGGCTGTGAACAGATCTCTCCCTTGTTACCCACTGACATTCAGTAAGCTGGCAAGAGAGTTCACGGTGCTATTGTTGTTTAAGTTCTTGGGGAAGCTGAAAAGAGACAAAGAATTGTACCAGAGACAAGGGCTATGGCCAGTGACTGTAAGTTTCTGGCTCCAGTTCAGTAATTCAACAAAAGGCAAATCCATCTTGTTTCTTGCAGACAATATCAGAGGGTAAGAGAAAACTCTGCCACTGCAGGTATGCCTACACACACATATAGCCCAAATGTTAGCTGGGGCATTTCAGGCCCTCAAAATCAAGGTAAGATTATTGTGAAACCCTGTGCAGAAAAATTTAAGCCTCATCAAATTTCTGCTAAGCTGTAAGAATAACCCCTATCCCCAATTTCTATGGTTATACATGTGTTTCTCTTTCACATTATGGTTTTTCATTCATCTTAAATATGAGTGTCCTCAAAAAGGATAAATTTTAGTAAACTTTACTAGCAAAGATAAAGCATGGAGAAAGTGGCCTTACAGCCACCTGCCCTCTAAACATATAGACCCCTCTCTCATCTCTCTTCCCTACACCCTTCTCCCACTCAGGATTCAAAACAAAAATTCTTATCACCTGGAGCATAGATTCATGCCCTTCCCCATAAATGCAGGTATTATCTGACACTCAGGCTCACAACGACTCAAATTCTATCTCAGTGAGCTTACCAAGAAATCACTCTCAAATAAATAGTGTGTACCGTAGGGGGAATTATTGTAAGTAGAATGTTCTCCATCTTATTACCTGTAATACATATAGATGTAAAGTCACATGTACTTCGTGCAAGTCTGAAAATCTGTACATGTATGACAACTAACAGGAACATTTTTGGAAAACCAATTGATCTCACAAAGGGCTGAGCAGAGTCAAGAAAGAAGTTTAGCTCATGATTTCTGTCTCCAGTGAGCTTACTGACATGTTAGAGTGACAAAAGTGGCCTCAAGTTTGGTGGGCTGCTCTTCACACTGTATCTGTTCATTTTGGAAGCTAAATTTACTCAGCCTTTTATTTCCAGAAATACTGTAGACTAAATAATCCAAGAACATTCTCTTTGGACAACACCAATCAATATTGGTGTTGACAACCAATATTGGTGTTACCAATATTGGTTGTCAACACCAATATTGACAACACATTATCAATATTGTTAATGCCTGGCTGAGTACATGGGATATTAAAGGAAAACCTATAATAGCTATGATGTTCAAACAATCTATTTGACATTCAAGTGTTTATAAAATATGGTTCCAATTTGTCTTAGTGATGACCACTAAATAGAATTAGTGTCATGTTAGAGGGTGATCACCATTACCTTGGAATCATGCTTTCATTAGATTTTTCTAGAATAACACTACTGGCCTCTCTCTGCCCTGTTTCTAGACTCTGCTCCTGATTGGTAAGTTTGGAGAAGGAACTGAGTAAACCCTGAATGCAACTAAGAGCCCCTCTGTTTCTCCACTCTCCTCAGTCTGCTTGGTGCAAATAGCCTGCCCCAGAAAAGACCTGAAATTATCCAGTCATGCAATAGTTTGAACATGTTTATGAGAGAAGTAAAGCATTAGGTGCCCATCTAATGCTTTTAGTGCCCATCTAAAATTATATTCTCCAGTTGGCTTCATATGTATAAAGTGGATAATGTTACACCTCTCTCCCTGTCTTTTTTATTGATGTGTTCGAAACTCTGAGAATCAGAGTAGAATATGAAGACAAGCTTATTGCTCTCTCCAAAATACCAGCATGATATAATGTAGATTCACGAAAAAAAAAAAAACAACACAACAATTTACTGTGACTGTCATCACTGAGCTGATGTCTGGTTTTAAGTATCCCAGAATTTTCGAAGTCTACAGGCTCAGTAAAATATATTTTATTTACAAGCCAGGCCTAGCTTCCTACGCTCTCTAATCACAAACTACTCCTCTAGTGGATATTTGCCATGTTTAGCCATCCAGGGTACTTAGAAGATCCATTTTGTGTTTAGAGAATTTCCTAAATTCTAAGTTTTCGGGTTAGTAGGCTCCTCTTTGGTGAACCAATACCATCAGCCTCTAAGCCTGGTTCTTTAACTCTCCTGAAATGCTGTAACCTTTGCACTATCCTTTAATTGAATCCTTTACTACTTGAACTACAGTAGATTCTGTTAAACACAGCAAGAACCAGAATAAATTCTAACTTTTTCTAGGTAGAGTTGGCCAGAACTACCCTATCCCTGCCAGCTATAGCAGTCTTCATTAACCTGTGGCTTTGCCCTTTATAATATCATTAAATTCAAGAGAGAAGCTTTTAACTAAAGTTCAATATATATTAGATGTTATTTTTACTTTTCAAGTCTTAGAAGAATTTCTCATCTTCAAAAAGTTCTGCTAAATACATCGAACTCTCAAGTTTGTTTCTTATTTGAACTCTGAAAACACAAACTGCCTATACGATGCAATTGCCCTCGCTGAATATAAATTGCTTTTCCAAGGGAACAGAGGGAGCTGATCTTTACTGGGTATGCACTATGGGTTATAAATTGAGATAAATGCTTTATATACATTATGCCATTTGATTTTCCCATTTTAACTCCAAAAATGAGTTTTCTATTTTTATTTTATAGATGAAGCAAGGCTCACAGAAATTATTTAATTTTTCACACAGCCAGGACTCACACACAAGTCTGTGGAATTTCAGCTATTTTCATTCCTATACCGCACAATACAGATCTCATTTTTTAGATCCATCTTATAAAATATTGAGTACTATGTCAGAGGTAATATGTTATATTTCAGGCAAAGCCTCAGGGCAAGATAGTTCCCATGGAAACATGGGACAGCAGAAAAAGAAAAACTCTGAAGCTTGAATGAGCTCACACATTGGAATAGGATAGGCCTGGTTGGTAGGTCCTTAGCAGCTGGGTCCTAGGTGTACTGCCTGACACATAACAGCCTCATTCACAGAGCAGAAAATGGTTTGCATTATTCTAATGATGGCCACTAGACCAATTTTTTCATTGGCTAGCAGCAAGAAACCAGAATTATAGCCAGCCATAAATAAGCCATAAATGGACCATGAGGTCACTTCTTCTTATTCATTAAACTATTATTAGGTACTGAGGATAGAGAATAATTGATGTTTGGGATTCTGACCATCAGCAGCAGAGATCAGCCAATGAGTCTTAAAATCACAGCAGAATAAAATTTCTAAAATAAGGGGAGATATGGAGAATCAGAGTGGTAAACAAGTTGTAACCTAGAGGTAGGAATTTAGGTACAATATAGGCAAGAATTGGGGATGATGGAACAAGTACTTGTAGCACAATGATAGATTCAGTAGTCACCATCAACATCAGGCTCTACAGCTAGATATACACCTTATGGGAATTTCAGTAATGACCCCTTTACTTAGTTCCATGGTCTTAGATTTTAACAGAATTCCAGAGTCTCAGATTCAAGAAGAGGACATATGGTTCTCTGTAGTGTGTTTCATAACTTTCCACTAAACTCACTATAAAAACATAGTACTGAATAATTTACTGTTCAATTCTGCTTCCAACTCTTAATGTACCTCCTAAGGCCAAGATTGTTCTTAAACAATATATCATAATATTATCTTATCAAACTACTGAATTTGGTCTTTTTTCTTGGTTGGGGAGAGTGAATATTTTATTTTAAATCTTTTGAATATAGGTTTCATATTTGGAAGTGGTCAGTTATCAGCATAGCGATTGGTAATCATTGGATAGAAGAGTAATCTTTTTGAAGACAAACTTTGTGCTTTTTAAAATAAACTTGGACCTACTATATTGATGTTGTGTGTGAAATTTGAAAAGACTGTAGAGCTCCTTATGGGTAATATGTATGCTTCTAATGGATTTTCACATACTTTTAGATTTTCTAAGTAGCAATTAAATTTCCACACAGATAGAGGTGTCAAAATCTGGGAATCAAATTGAATGCTCAGTCATCATCACATCAAATGGTTAAGATTTCTCTTAATTTATTCTTATCATCCCACCCTCAATATGCAGACACCCCTTATGTAGACAATGCCCAATCACTGATTTTATATTGGTCCCTTTTTTTTCTCTACTCCTTTCTGTAGTGTATAGTGATTTCTGCAAAAATTACCAACACAGATCCCACATCTAAGACACATGCACCTTTCCTCGGTACATACAATACTCTAATTTTATGTTGTACTGAATTATAAAAGTGATAATAATAGTGAGAAATTCAATAACATGCAAAGAGAAATTATTTAGACCAGGGATCAGCAAACTTTGTTTATAGAGGTTCAGAAAAATAAACATATTAGGCTTTGCAAGCCATACAGTCACTGTCACAACTACTCAACTTTGTTGTTGTAGCTCAAAAGCGGCCACATACAATAAACAAACAAGTGTGGCCATGTTCCAATAAAAAGTTGTCAAGCAGATTTAGTCTGTGGGCCATAGTTTGCTGATCTCTGATTTAGACACCATCTACAAGAACACTGCAGTTTATTTAACTGTAAAAACTAAAATTACAGGTTGTTTTGACTAGGGATGAAAGAATGAAATCAAAAGTGCCAATTATTCCACATTTAAAGACTACTAAACATAATCGAGCCAGACACAATCCCTGAGGGTCTAACAAGGGTCAATAAAATCTGCACTACTACAATTATCCACATCTTCCTCTCTCATGGCTCCCTGCCACCACTTTACACTCCACTCCCTGACAAACTTAAGAGGAGGGGAAATAAAAAAAAAAGGAGAGATATAACACAAATGTAAAAGCTTTCTCCTTTATGGGAACTATGTCAGTGGTGAGAAAATGTGTCCCTCTGGATAAAGTAAGGAAGCATTTCCCATCTCCTCAAGTCAAGTTTCATGGTACGAAGGTCTAGCTTAACCCCTCACAAAGATTTGAGGTACTAAGAAGAAAGGAAAATGATCACTTCATCCCTGGCTGGGTAACTCATGTGCTGTAGAATCCTGAGTTCTAACCTGTACCACAGTTAGAGGGAGGTTGATCGTAAGGAGGTAGTTCTTAAGAGCACTTGACATATAACCATTGCAATTTGAGGCAGGATATAAACATTGAGCTCAGTATCCATTTCTAGTCTATAAATTTCTAGCACTTGAAACTTCTTGGAAATGCCTGGGTTAAAAAAAATGAATAAAGGAACCGATTATAGTATTCTTGTGAAAAAGTACAATCTTCCTCCCCATCTCAATCTTAGTTATTGGAAGCCTTCCCTCAAAACCTGCAGAAAAGGGACTTGGAAAAGATCACAAACATCAGAAGAGGTGGCAAGCACTAGAAAACACCCAGGGCCATCAAGTCTATTGAGTAGACAATTTACCCAAGAATAAGCTGGAGACATGTACCTCCAGTGAGATTGAAGGAGAATCAACCAATTCTCTCTGAAAAGTTCCTCAGTAATCAAAGGGAATTGGATGAAATGGAACTATTCCCAGAGAAACTTGCAAACTTCCCACACAAAAACAATCACAGGGGGGCTTCCCTGGTGGTCCAGTGGTTAAGAATCCACCTTCCAATGCAGCAGACAAGGGTTCAATCCCTGGTCAGGGAACTAAGATCTCACATGTCATGGGGAAACTAAGCCCACGCACTGCAACTACTGGGTCCACACACCACAACTACTGAGCCCACGCGCCACAACTACTTGAGCCCACGTGCTCTGGAGCCTACGTGCCACAACTAGAGGAGCCCGTATGCCACAATGAAGTGAAGCCCAGCACAGCCAAAATAAAAAGCAAACAAAAAAAACAAACAATCACATTGGTGGAGGTAGAATCCACCACAGAAGATGAACTCTGACAAATTGACACCTCCCCATGATCAATACAAATTTTCTTATATTAAGAACAACATTCTCTCATGTCTGTGTGACTCCAAATCTGGTAATAGCTGAAAGATATGAGAGATGTGTTTATCATAGGTGTCCATGCTTTCCCCCTTTACTCCAAGCAGAGATACAACTCAAGCCTATGATCAGGAAGAAAAGGAAGATAAATTTAAATTCAGTTCAAGACTAAACTCTCATAATGACTTAGACTTTTATTACTTAAAGAAGAAATGAAAATTCTTCTGTTAAGGGATATGAAAGGACATACTTTTTATGTCATGCTTGGAAACAAAAAAATTAATATTTCATATTTATTCCTAATAGACCAACTCAGTATAAAACCCACAGAATCATGGTCAGTTCATTCAGAATATTCAAAACAATTATAAGATGATCTACAGAATACTTGTTTCATAACAAGAAAAATTTCAGCTATAGTTAAGCTTAATGTACATAATAGACATATATATTTTACCTAGACCACCAACACATAACATGGATCCCAAATATGTACATTGCTTTAGTGTGTTCCTTCAAGAAAGTAAGAAAATTGTGAATGTATTTCTGTTCCACCCATTTATCATGATTTCTAGAATATCCAGGTTAAATTCCCCTGAAAATATTTCATTTACATAAGTCACCTAAAACTCAAGTAAGAGTCAAGGAGCAGTCTTTGAGATCTGGACATGTTTGAAGTAGCATTGCATTCTCAAACTATAAAAGTAGCTTAGGGCTCCCCTGGTGGCGCAGTGGTTGAGAGTCCGCCTGCCGGTGCAGGGGACACAGGTTCGTGCCCCGGTCTGGGAAGATCCCACATGCCATGGAGCGGCTGGGCCCGTGAGCTGTGGCCGCTGGGCCTGTGCGTCCGGAGCCTGTGCTCCACAACGGGAGAAGCCGCAACAGTGAGAGGCCCACGTACCGCAAAAAAAAAAAAAAAAAAAAGTAGCTTATTCTGTGACTATATAACTAAGGCAATAATACCATCATCATGTACCAAGGTGATGAGTATACCATAGCCGTTGGTTATTCACTATTTGGTAGTTCACAATGAAGTTTCAATTACTATGGGATCAGTTACTCAATATGAGGGCAGTAAAGGAACCAGACCTTTTAAGTACCATGTGAGTATTAAGTACCTTGTCTCATAAAATCCTTTAACCAAACAGTTCTGCTTTTAAGAGCAATGTTAATATCCAAACACTGCAATTTATTGCCCTTAGAACATGACATAAAAGTTATATATGGTACCCAGCAAGGAAATGAAAGATTTTTATAACACAATTTAATTCTATCAGTCAAGGGAACCATTTTAACAGAAAGTATTATCCTGAAGGCATCTAGGAAAAAACAATCCTGTGTTAAAAACTGAGAGGTACATAAATGCAAAAATACAACCTTATTTTTCAACATACCTCAATATTGTATGACTGTATGACAAGTATGGGTATTCTAGAGATTTGAGCAAAGATATAAGACTGAGTTCTAAGGTAAGAGTAAAGGACAATAATATATTGAGTAATCTGATAGATGAATGTCTTCTGAATACTTAGCATAGATATATAGAACACAAAGCAAGAAACAAAAAAGCAAACAACTTTAGCTACAAATGTAGATGCCATGTGATACAAAAACATTGTGATGATAATATATGGCCATTAGCATGAAGCTTTCAATAAATGTGATGGGTTAAACTTCTGTTAATTTCTGTTTCTTTCTATATTTAAAGGATATAAAGTTACACAGACAAAACAACAAGAAAGAAGTTGACAAAATGACAGCAGGTTAAAGATATCAAAAAATGATAGCAGATTAAAGTTTTAGAAAACAGGAAGCAGAATAGCTAGAGATAGTTGGCAAACTCATATACATATAAACATCTTAAGATTTTTTCCCCAATTCCACCCAACACAGGACTACTTATCATCCATCCTGGCAGACACTTAGAAAGTCAACCTATGAAAGTTAGATCTAGGAATTTTCTGGACTTGGGGATACTGGGCAGAACTGAGTATGAGGCAGCTATACTAAACTATGATAATTCATTGTAAATCTAGATTGTAAAAAGGGAAATGTTCCAATTCCCTATGCAACTCCTAAAACAGATTTATCTCCCAGGCTGGAAAATGAAAGATTGCCAAAATATCAGAGTGACCCATAATAGAATTAAAAAAATTAAAAGTAGTGTGATTATGTTAGGACCTGGCATGAGAAATTGTACCTCGTCCACTGTGACCCTCCCTATACTGTTGATGGCAATACTGACTATATGATTTGATTTGTTCAGTAAGAAGTAACCAGAGGTAGCACTTCCCAAAGAAGTAGTTAAAGCCATTTCTTGATTGAGCATATTTCTTTTTCCTTTGTTGTGAGATCTGGCAGACTAGGTACCACAGTAAAGACAACATTGAGTAGAGCCACCCAAGAGCAGCTTTGGACAACTGACAGGAGTGAAAAAATAAGGATATGACTTAAAAAACAAAAATTAAAATAAAAACAAACAAAAAAAATCCAAAAACACAGAGCCACACCAACTCACAGTACAATGATATTTCAGAATCCAATGAAAAAATGAAAGGTATAAAAATTTCCAGAGAGTAAAAAAGGGAACGAGGTGACTGCTAAATATGATACTAATAATCAGTTTTGTGAAAGGCATCTGATTATTCAACTAACTGGAACACTGAAAGCTAGAAGACAGTGAATCCATGCTTTGAAAATCTTGGTGGGAAATTATTTCCAAACTTGATGTCTATACCCAGTCAAATTATCCATAAAATGTGATAGAGAGATACATTTTCAGACAGTATCTCAGAAAAACTCCATTCTTCGGCTATTGAATAAAGCTTGTGCTGTTCCAGTCTCAGAATCGGTTTTTGTCACTGGCTCCTATGAACCATGGAAAGCTTCTAGAAGATGCATTCCACCAAAATAATATAATAAACCAAGAAAGAGAAAGACATGGTGTTGTATAATAAAGAATTTGACCTTTATCTCTGGTTCCTGAAAGGGAGACTAAATCCTTGGAATTTCTCAAGTAATAGGAATGTCTTTGTTAATCATGAACCCTTAGATCACACCTCAGTTTATGTTAAAGAGATGAGTGCTGGGGGCTGGTCAATAAAAAGGCCAACCGTGTAATCAGAGGGTTTGGGTTTTGAGACAGCCCAAACTCCCAGGAGGGAAAGAGTACTGGAAAGTGAATTCAATCATGTGGCCAGTGATTCAATCAATTATGCCTACATAATGAAACCAAAAAAAACACTGTACACCAATGCTCACTGGAATTTCCTGGTTGGCGAACACCTTAATGTGCTTGGAGGGTGATGCACACTGATTCCATGGGGAGAAGGCATGAAAGCTCTGGGTTTGGGACTCTCCCAGACCCTGCCCATTTTATCCTCTATAATTGAAATTTAATAGTAAACAAAACAAACAACAAAAAAAAGCACTTTCCTGAGTTCTCTGAGTCATTCTACCAAATCACTGAAGCTATCGAATTTGTAGACAGTTGGTCAAAGTTGCGAGTGGCCTGGGGACCCCCAAAGTGCAACTGTTGTCTGAAGTGAGGACAATTGGGAACCACGTCCTTTAACTTTGGGGGTCTGTGTTAACTTTGAGTGATTATCAGAATTGTATTATAGTACAACATTTGGTGTCGTAATGGCACCATGGCTGTTGCCCCAGGGTCATACCCCTGCCCCTCCCTTGAGTGGAAACCAATTAATCTTATCTAAGATTCAGGAGGAAGCTACAAAGAGAATAAAACAAGAATTGGTTAGAACCAACAAGGCCCAAGATGGCAGAAGGTTTGACTTCCAGTAATCTTTGAGCCTCATTAGATGCTCACTATAATACACTGCCCTGCCAGATAACACACCCACCAGTACCACAACAGCTGACAATTGCCACAACAACAATTGGAAAATCCCATACAAGGACTAAAAAGGAGAGTTGCATCAGTTCTAGGTTCAAACCATGTCCCTGTTCTCAGATAACTCATGAATATTCCTCCCACTCTTTCCAATTCCCTTCCTTTTACTTTGACCCTCCTATATATTTGGTGTCTCCACCAGAATTGTGTTGAGAAGTTGATTTGTGAACTCACTTCCCACTTCTCCATTCTTCAGCCATTGAATAAAGCTTGTGCTGTTCCAGTCTCAGCATCAGTTTTTGTCACTGGTTGCATGCATCTGATTGGAAAGAGAGGCTCCCTGGCCGAGACAAAGGGTCTTGGCCCAGGCTAGAACCTCAGTGCAGGTCTAGTCAACCAATGTGGTAATAAGAATACAAAGAATTCAGAAAATACAAGAGACAACATAAGAATTCCAAGGTTGCTTATATGAGGAAGCTCCAGGGTTGGCAGCTTGAAAAAGGTTTAAAGAGAAACCACCCCAGAGCATAGGATGAAGGAGGGCTCCAAGAAAAACCAAACTGATAGATGACCTGATGGTTTGGATTATATATAGAGGATATTCTTGATTCCTTGATAAATTTTGATTGAATTGGTGAAAGTTACATTAAAAAAATTAGCAAATAATAAAGGGCAATTATTTACTCCAGGTAAATCCTAAAATTATAGAGAATAAAAATCATATTATGTGTCTCAGCTCTAAATGATAAAGGCATTAAATTTAATCATCTCCCAATCTGTTTTAGAAATATGGGGAGTAAAGCTTTGAAATGAGAGAAATAAGTGCCCATCTTCCACCTCTTTATTAGCAAATCAATATGTATTGTCCAAAATTAAAAATTCTATAGTATAAAGCACATTAGTTTGAAATATGAAGGTAAAAACCATAAATACTAAGTAAAAGTGCTGAAAACACCACCTCTGGGAAATGAGTCCCAGAACTGTGCTAGAGTGATTTAGAGTCTAGATCTCTGTAAAGATCCAAAATTCATTGGTGATTCAGAATTCAAAACTTAGAAATTTTCCATTTAGAGAAGCAACAAGGTACAAAAATAATAAATATTATGTTACACATCCAAAGGAGTTTTGGGCAGCATCCTATAACCATATATATTCACACTTCTGAAATAAAACATTTGAATGTTCACAGTTCATGGATTACAAAAAAAAAAAAAAACGGTTATAAATAGCTTCCTGATTCTTTAAGCAAGGTTTAGGTATGGAATTAATTTTTAAACATCTTGCATTTTTCTAAGTTTTTTGAAAATTAGAATTGTAGAGAGGAATTTCTTACCTGTTTGGATGAAACTTTTATTTTTAAAACCATGTATCAATACATCCTATCATTTGCTAACAATTCAGATCTTGAAAGACAAATAGGTAAAGAGTAGATAATGATATAATTAGAAAAAATGAAAATGGTGTGGCTACTCATTTTCAGATAAACATGCAGGCTTATAAAATAGGGTTGGTGAAGAAATGAAAGGAAAGGCAAAGAAAAGGCTTGAGTTTTGTGTCCTTGATGCTAAAGGAGCCAGATAAAGTGTCAGCCCATTTAGTGAGTATAAAGGATAGATAAAAAAATTTGAGTGTGTAAAGGTACATTTTTAGAATAATATAATGAGTTCTATTTATCTTCAAAGAAAATATTACAATAAGTTAATTGCATTATATATATTAAACTTATAAAAGATTCCAATGATCAATATGTACAGACCACTTGAACAACTTTACAGTGGTTGAGAGGAACCTGGTTTCAAAGAATATTTCTTTAATGATTTTAGCGTTCCTACATTAGGATAGCATAGTGTGCAGGAAAGGGTTAACCTAGCAGGCCAGAGTTGCTCAAACCCTGCACATTCTCAAGAAAGGCTTTCTTTTCCCCCCAGGACTGGCCCTTAACTGGCTCATAACTGCTGAGCTTTGGAAGATTTTGCCTGAGAACAGTGTTTTGTATGCTTGTAGCTTCGGGCTACTCTGTACAAATTTGACCAAAGTGTTTACGCTAACAATGTGATTTATGGTAAACACGTATTTTTTCTTTGAGGTTCTGGAGTCTGAGTAGCAGACCAGCTGCATATATAAGTCACAGGCAATGAATGGCTGCCTACCTGCCTGACCACTAATAAAAAATGGCTGGGCACCAAGGCTCAGGTGAGCTTCCCTGGTTGGCAACACTTCCCACATGTTGTCATACATCATTGATGGGATATACAACATCTATGGGATGATTAAGTGATCCTGTGAGACTTCACTTGGAGGATACCTAGAAGTTTATACCTGGTTTCTCCCAGACCTTCCCCCATGTGCTTTTTCCCTTTGCTGATTTTCATCTGTATCCTTTCACTGTCATAAACTGTAACTATGAATACAAGAGCTTCCGAATCCTTTGCATCCATCAAGTGAATCATTTAGTCTGAGGGTGGTCTTGGGGGTCCCCGACACTTGGGGTGTTAGAGATTATCCTAAATAACAAAAATTTGGCCATGCTTAAGTGTGTGTTTGATTCCAGAAAACTAGGTTAATATGACCTCTTTTTTTTTGTTAAAGTTGCCAGCTACTGTTTCTCTTACTATAAATTTCTTTTAACTTTAGATATATTTTGCTGTTGCCTTACATACTAATAGCCTACTTGGAGTCTAAAGCGCTGTCAGTAGAGTAGGAGTCACCCATGAGCTATACCTCTAAGCAGATCCATTACCTCACCAATCTTCCAGATAAAATTTATTCCCGAGTTTTGCTATGATTCCTGATAAGTAATATGTACCATACAGGAAAAACTATTAAGCCTTCCAGCTGGGTTCAAGCAGAATCTCATTTTTGCTACAAGTAAGGTGAAATTGGTAGCAACCAGTACCAAGAACAAATACACATTTCTTTTATCTAACTCATAGTGCTATTTAGAAGAGTGACCAAAATGAAGTATATGAGAAGGGCTTTGCAAACTCAATAATGTTGTTAGTTATCATCATTACTATGTGTCTATGGATTAAAGCAGTTGCCAACTTGTTCAATTGATCTCTTTCACTCACATTTGACTCCCTCTTTAGCTCCATAATGAAGAAAGGATCATCTGAGATTTGTGTTTGGATGATGTCCCAGTGACAAGGAAAAGGATTTTCAGAGTAATATCCTGCTTAAGAAGGTAGCATGGGTTTCCACCTTGTGCTAACAAGGTCTGCAACGAGGTTTCCCAGAGTCAGGGTCAATAAATTCCTAAGCTGTGTGTTATCCGATGGTTGGAATGGCCCATGTTCTCAAAGGAATTTCTAATTTGAAGAGTAGTTAGAAAAAGATTCTGACTAATGAGCCTATGTTTTCAAGGTTGAGCCCAGAGTGTGGGGAGACTAAATTCTTATGTGTAAACAAAGCTGCATCTGTGTGATCATTAATTGAAACCCTTCTCTAATACATAATTGATGATTTATAATTTTTGTCTTTGAGCAGTTGTTTCTCCCAAGCATGCGCTGCCCCTTGCTGTGTTGTCTGGTCCTTCAACATCTTGTTACAGTAACAAGAAGCAAGCCTGCAGGGAGAGCATCCAGTCTTTCCCTCCTGCTGAGCTTTCAAAGCCAGCTTCTATGAAAATGTATTTTACATGTAGAAAAAGATTATCGTAAACTGTGAAAATCATGCCTTGAAAATACTATTCTAAGTGAAATCACTGTTTTATTTTCCTAGATAAAAATAATAAATTGTAATTTGGAAAGGAAAACAATTCTAAGTTCTCTACAAAGCACCTACTCCTTTCTTTTCTTTTTTTTTTTTTTTTTTTGCTTTATGCGGGCCTCTCACTGTTGTGGCCTCTCCCGTTGCGGAGCACAGGCTCCGGACGCGCAGGCTCAGCGGCCATGGCTCATGGGCCTAGACGCTCCACAGCATGTGGGATCTTCCTGGACCGGGGCATGAACCCGTGTCCCCTGCATCGGCAAGCGGACTCTCAACCACTGCGCCACCAGGGAAGCCCTTCCTTTCTTTCTTTACCTTGTATCTCACATATAGAAGCCTCTTAGCATTAAGGGGAGTAGAGTTCAGCCCACCTTCCTCAGCAGGACATAGAAAGGTATCCCTTATAAAGGCAGATAAGAAAGTGCTGGCATGAGTAAAATGGAGCAACAGAGCATTTGTCTGATCTTCCTCCTCTTCCCCGTATATTTTCTCCTTTCCTCTTCCTCTCCTCTTCTATTTGCATCCCGCAG
Organism: Aethalodelphis obliquidens; assembly: GCF_003676395.1. Classification (NCBI taxonomy): domain Eukaryota; kingdom Metazoa; phylum Chordata; class Mammalia; order Artiodactyla; family Delphinidae; genus Aethalodelphis; species Aethalodelphis obliquidens. The sequence continues at coordinate 18,109,821 of NW_020837948.1, forward strand.
GACTTAATTTTAAAAATGAAAGGTATTATTGTGGGAGACACAGAGACTATTACCAATGCAAATTCAGTGAAGAAATATGACCATGAATTGTTTACATCACCTAGGACTATCCTATTACCATGAAGAGTAGCCTAAGAAAAGCAAAACGAAATCAACTTTTTTCAACATGATTATACAAAGGTGAAAATCGAATGCTAAAAGCAATGTTACTGATTTTATTTTCCTCTGCCAATACTCTGTCATAAATTTAAAATCTTATTTTACTTCCAGAACAAATTCCATGTGTCAATTTGCATCCTATTTCGTCATTCAACAGTAGTGTTTTGTGTTGTGTCTACTACATGCCAGACACTCTTCTATGCACTAGGGATACAGCATTTAACAAAACAGACAACACTCTGTCATGGTAGAATCTGTGTTCTAAGGGAAAGATTAGACAACACACAAAAGGAATAAACAGGTTAGATAGTTTACTTGAAAGTAACAAGTACTTTGCAAAGAAAGAAAGCAGGCTGATGTACTGGAGACAGGAAGCGAAAGAGCAACAGGACCTGAGTCGAAGAAGTAAGGAAGCTCAGCTCACGGTGGGCTTTGCCAAGGAATCCTTATGACTCTGGCTTTTACTGTGAATCAAAGGAGACATCCATTGGGCTATTAAACAGGTGAGTAACATTATCTCAACTAAGAATTTTTAAAAGATCACTGTGACATGAAATTACAAGAATGAAAATTATTTATAACCACAAGTCGTTTTTCCTTTTAGAAGCCTCAGGATCTAAATTCTTTATGGTGTTAAGTTGAATGTCACGGAATGGATCAGCAGACTGGATTCACAAAATCTGGAGGCAAAAGTTTTGGTCCAAAACTAAAGAAGGCTGAGGCAAACAAGTTATTTAGAAAAGTGTCCCTGCAGTATCAAGAAATTGCTTGAGGAAATAAAACACCAGTGGAATCATTCCATCTCTGCTTTCTTCCTAAAAGAGTCTCCTGTATATTTTATTCCTCTCACCTCACACATCCCCCTGGTGGCTGTTGTTCATCCAGGCTTCATAGTCTGAACACACCTGTTATCAAGAACATTCCCTGGTGGTGCAGTGGTTGAGAGTCCGCCTGCTGATGCAGGGGACACGGGTTCGTGCCTTGGTCCGGGAAGATCCCACATGCCGCGGAGTGGCTGGGCCCGTGAGCCATGGCCGCTGAGCCTGCGCTCCGCAACGGGAGAGGCCACAACAGTGAAAGGCCCGCATACCGCAAAAAAAAAAAAAAAAAAAGAACATTCTGTGGTCACGCCACCTTAGAACACATTATCCCCTCGTCTCTGCTTCAGAACAACTTAATTCATATATTGCAGTTCTCTTTGATGCAGCCATTTTTCTAAAATGCTGTTTTAGAGACTTCTCTCACTTCTATTCCACAAGTGTTTTGAAGTACTTATTGTGCCTTAACCTCTTCATAGATACTCTTTAAAATAGAGGATCTTAAGAAGGCACAATCTCAATTGCTAACATCTAGGATAAAGACATGCAGCATGCTTTTCTACCCTTCCTAAAAATGTTATACGAAATAAAACTATTTTATTAATCAACTAATTAAAAAAGCTTTTATGTACTGCTTAATAAATCTACATGCAATCACTGTCCCAGAGTTTTAGACTTAAAAATGATGCACTCCTAGCTTTTTAAAAGCTCACAGTCCAGTGCAGTAGAAAGACAATAAGCAGACAAATGTGGATCAGAGAGATACAGTCAGAGATGGGAACACATAGGATTATTACAAGTTCCACGAGACATCAGACAGCTTAAAGAGTCTTTGGATTAAATTGTGCCCCTCTCCAAAATTTATAGATTCAGTTCTAACCTCAAATGTGACTGTATTTGGAGATAAGGGCTTTTAAGGATGTAATTAAGGTTAAATGAGGTCATAAAGGTGGAACACAAATATAATAGGAGTGGTGTCCTTATAAAAATATGAAGACACCAGGCACATGTGCACAGAGAAAAGACCATGTGAGGACACAGAGAGAATGCATGTCTGCAAGCCGAGGAAAGAAGCCTTAGCATAAACCTAATGTGCCAGCACCCTGACCTCAGACCTCCAGCCTCCCAAACTGTGAGAAAATAAATTTTTCTTCTTTAAGATACAGTTTGTGGTATTTTGTTATGACAGCCGGAGCTGACTAAGACAAGGAGATCAAAGACAGCCAGGACTTCAGTAAATAAGACTAGAGCATAGGATGTGGGGAGACATTTGCCGAATGAGGACTGGCTAGCCTTAACTCTGGTAAGATAGGCAGTTGTCAAATCATGAAGATAGTCTCTAAGTTTGGGCTGAAGACTTAGAGAGAAGTCAAACCAAAACAAGTTTAGGAAAAGAGTACTAGTTAGTTGCAACTGGTTATGGATTGCATGCTTGTGTCTCTCCAAAATTCATATGTTGAAACTCCAACCCCCACTGGCCTATTAGGAGGTGGGGGACTTTAGGAGGTAATTAGGTTTAGATGAGGTCATGAGGGTGAAACCCCATAATGGGATTAGTATCCTCTAAGAAGAGGAAAAAGAGACTAGAACTTGCTCTCCCAGCCCTGGGAGGAGACAACTAGAAGGCAGCTGTATGCTAGGCAGGAAGGGGGCCCTCACCCAGCACCAGATCTGCTGGCATTTCCATCTTGAATTTCCAGCTTCCAGAACTGTGAGAAATAAAAGTATTTTTTAAGGCCTCCCAATGTGTGGTATTTTTGTTATAGCAGCCCCAAAATGCTATTGTTATGTGACTGAGACACAAACATAATGTAAAAAAAAAAAGTAGGCTTATTTTAGATAATTCAGTTCTATAACCTGTGCCCAAATAGACAGGATAATCAATTCCAGTGGCGTTTAACACTATATAATAAATGTAGACTTTCATTTATGAAGCAGGAAAGATACTCCATCTCTTTGAACTTCAATTTCTTCATCTACACTAGTTATCACAAAAGTGTCATTCTTTATTATCTCCATAACAACTAAGCAAATAAATGTATCTGTATACAATGAACGGTATGATTAATATTTTGAAGAACCTGCATAAAGATACAGAAATAAACAACACTCAGACAAGTCAGAAACATTAGAGTCATCTGGCTCAACTCTCTCATTTTACAGACAAAAATGAAGTTGATGTAAAATAAAAGGTTAAAGGACCTGCTTAAATGCTGTGAGGCAGCACAGTGATTAGAACTGAAGGGGGCTTATGCTTCCCATATCTGTGATCTGCTTATGGACTCCATAAATGAAAACACATTGCAACAATTCTTATAATTCTTACTGCTAAATACTAAATTATTGCATTTTAGAGACAATATTTTAGGAAGTGTGTAATCTGACTCTATGTCACAGATGCGAGAATTGAGACCTATAATATTTAACTGATGGGAGTAATCTCCTCATAAGTATAGAGCTAGAACTGAGGTATATTGCCTAACAGCCCTGTTGGCTAATACAATGCCTGGTACCCAAACTAGTGGTATAGTAAGGACAGGGTGGTTAGAATAGACAATTGTAGGATGAGTTGTCTGTAGAAAAATTAACTACAATTTGGTTTTTAATTATCACCATGTACCATTAATCCTAAACAATTTCAGTGATTAAAATATATTACCCTGAAAGAAATCTTATTTGTCAACATCCTAAGTAATGTTGAAAATAACAGTTTTTTATAATGTCTATATAAGCTTCAAAATTCCACATATTTATTATTTATCCTTTAGTAGGCATCATGTTCTACATAGAAGGAATCTTGGAGAATTCCCAGTTATACACCTACAGAAGGAGTTTCTGATGCACATGGAATCATTTTCTGTATCAAAAGCACTTGAGACTATGTTCAGCTATTAAGATGGTAAAAATGCATCTTGGTTAACAACTCACCTATAAAGATAATTTGAGTATATTCCTTCCTGCTTTTATTTGGCTTTCATTATGTAGCATATATATTATACATAATATATATACATAGTAAGTGAGGTTGGGAAAGGAAATTCAACAAAAAATTCATCAAGCATTTTGGGGGATAGAACATTTTACTATAAAATATTGAAAAAAATACTTGAAAGCTTTCATAAAAAATGGTACCTAGTTTTTTTCTTCTCTGTGTTTACCACAATGGCTTAGTATAGAAACCACAAGGGCTTATCTCTAAGCTGAGCATGGTGAAAGAAACGCCATGACTAGCAACTTGTCTTCTCCCTTGCATTCTCCATATTCCATCAAAGGATAACCTGACATAACACACACACAACAGCCCCACCACATGCCTGCTGTGTATGAATGTTTGTGTATATATATATATATATATGTATATATATATATATATATATACATATATATATATATATATATGACAGTTTTTCATACCACTTGAAAAATATTTCCAGTTTGACTTCAGGATCAATAACTTACTTTAAAACTTGTTTTAAAATTACCCCACTTATTAAAAATCCCAAAGTTTGAATCTAAACAGCCCAGCAGTCTTATGTTAATACGGATTCACCCGAATTTTAACTATCTGTGTCAATGGACATCCCAAAGTCTATTCACAATGGATTATCCAGACTGGCTCTTTATAGTAGGAGTTTTTAACTTAGACTTTTGTCAAAGTCCATAAATGCTCTAACACTGTATATAAAATGTTATATATGTGCAAATCTTTCTGAGAGGCAATCCATAGCTTTCACCAAATTCTCAGATGCTGGCAATCTAGATGAGTTGAGAAGTCAAAACTACATAAGAACCATTTACTCCTAGATTCAAAGAGTAAGGAAAGTTTCATTTATTAAATCTAGGTGTTAGACACATAGGACTTGTATTTTCTCTAGTTGTCTGTTCAAAATAGTTCATAAGCAAGTTTCTACAGAATGAATTTCTTAAAGACAAAGGCAATACATCAAATTTTCTTTAAATCAAAACCTATCAGTGTTTCAGGGTAAGAGCTTTGTTTGTTTGTTTTACTGTATTAAAATACTGAGTTTATTTCACATGTATATTTTTGCCTCCACACCATTTCCATTTGTCTGACCACCACTAATACTATGTCCTATCATAACATTCCATACATACTTAAAACCAAGCAAAGGGTGGAGTTCCATCTTTAAAAACTAAACAGGTATTTTGGACAATGCATTCTTGGCAATGGAACCTGGATAACATTTATCAGACACGGTAGGGTAAGTTCTCACTCCGTATTATAAAAAGGACAGCCAGATATCAACTGTTACAGAAATGAAATAAGACAGAAAATTTTAACAAACTGTTTAAACTATTTTCTTAAAGAGACTTCCTCCACTGCCAGAGATCTTGAATAGCCTCCTGGTCAGTCATCCAGAAACAATTCTTCACATAATTGATGAATTTGGCTTCCACTTTGGGAAGGGAACCACCTTTTTCTATACTTGCTTGCATTTTTGATTTAATGTCTTCTACAGAGCTCGGTCCTTTTGGTGCTTTAGGAGTTTTTTTCCTGTTTTTTTTAAGGATTCTTGACCTTTTGATCTTGGTGTTGATGGTTTGGAGTCTTTTCCATTCTGGTTTGGTTGGCTGGAGAATTTCGTACAGATTTCTTTACTGTAGCTTTTTCTTCAGCTTCCTTATCATCAAAGTCATCATCATCATCATCTTCGTCATCATCTTCATCATCATCTTCATCTTAATCAGCAGCAAGTTTTACTTTTTTCTGTGGAAACTTTCTACCACTTCCAGGGGCAGAACGCTTTCCAGATATGCTTAGGAGTTTCACATCCTCCTCCTCTTCATCTTCTGATTCTGCATCTTCCTCCATAGCTACTAAGTGCTGTCCACTAATATTCACAGGCCCTGAACCATACTTCAACTGTAAGACCAAAGGTGATGTTATTTCAAAGCCCCCAAGGGAAAAAAATTGGCTGCACATTTTCAAAGTTGCTAGTGTTACTTTAATTGGACTGCTTTCATAATTCACCACCTCTGCTTCGACAACGTGCGATTCATCCTTTGCGCCAGCCCCTAAACCAACCGTTCTTAAAGATAACTGGTGCTCACTTTCATCATTATCCACCTTAAAGTGATAATCTTTGTTGGCCTTTAGTTCACAACTGAAAAGATAGTTCTGGGGCCTCAGGGACCTCATGTCCATGTCCATCGAATCCTCCATGGGTTGGTGGCACACACTTAGGTGGAAGAGAAGGTGGACGGAGATAAAAGACTACCGTTCCAGGAAACAGTTGTGGCAGGACGGAATCACACCAGGGTGAGGGGCTGTTTATTATGTAGAGTTAATTAGACAGGCAGACAGACGCAAGTGCAAAAGATTTGTACTAAATTAAGTCCTGATCTGTATGTTAACCCCTTAAGAAAACAAAAGACAAGTGAAAAAGCTTTGACTATTTTATCACAGCAAGAGCTGTCATTAACCCCTGAGACACTGAGTGTGGCTTTTGAGATCATTGTGAAGACTCCATTTCAACCCAGGGTAGAATTTGTGTTCTAGAGGCAGTGCTGACTGAGAGTCAGTTCAAACTCTTCAAATTAAAGATATGTTTTTTTCATAATTAATAAAAATTAGAACCATTCTTCCTCTTGTTTGAGTAAATATGCTACTGTTATTTACTTAGTACCTGGACAATTTCATTTGGTTTCTCTGAATGACTGGAAGTCAAAATAAAAGAAAGAAGGAAAGAAGGAAGACTATCACATGATGTTTTGATTGAGGGAAGCAAAATTAAATACCCTACACAATACAATCACCCTTACTGTTCTATATTTAATCTAATCAGCATAAGTCAATTTACCAATGACTAGGTTCATACCAATTAGAGAAATATAAAAAGGTTTCCCAAATGTCAAAATCACGTAAGTTATTATAAATCTCAAATCCACAACTTAAGGACCTTCCAATTCAATAGAGAGAGGAGTTAACAGCATCCTACACATGAAAATCTCTGGTTTAAACAAGGGGAATAATGCAAAAGTGAATAAGGCATCATCTCTTCCCCTTGAAAGATTATGTTCTAGTGAGAAAAAGCAACAGGCAAGATAAAAGTTTGGTTTTTTTTTTTGAACATGGACAAAATGCAAATAATACAGTATTCAATCTATCACTCAGATTTAACAGAGGTTAACTTCTTTCTATATGTAATTTATTTTTAAGAAATAAGATGTTAGATATTTTTAAGTCTCCCCCTCCACCCTCTGCTTCCTCCAACTCAATGCCTTCCCACCAAATCATCATCCTGAAGTTGTGCATATCCTTCTATAAATACCTATAGCAATATATAGTATTGCTTTCTGCAGATTTAAATGTACAATGAAAAGCATAGCTCTATTTATTTTCTAGAGAAAACATTCTAGCCTTCTGTTTCAGCCATTATCATTTACCTATTATCAAAATTTCAGTATTTGTTAAAATTTTCTATTTTAGAAAATGAGTTCTTTATTGTCTGAATAATTGATATGGATAAAAGTTAATCCACATAGAGAAAAATGATTAAATAGTGAACAAAAAGATCGATTAGGATATTACCTTTACAAATCAAACTAAAATTATAAAAATTATGAATTTTAAGTTGTGATTATGATTCTTTAGAGTAATTATTTTGTGATTATGTTTTAGAGTAATTATGGTTCAAATGTTTCCAGGATGTATTTTTCTGACAGATTTTATGATAAGGTAAATCTACACTCATCATTTTGCATTTGAATTTATCCTCTTTATGATTTTGTTATTGACTTTTTATCAAATTTTCAATAAGTCTTCCTTAATCTATTGATACGCAAATCATTCTCTGTTGAAACTGTTATATCAATACCCATGCAGATTTTCTTTTTCAATTGTTAATTGCCCCATCTCTGCTATAATTTTATCAGTTTTGTTTGCAATTTACACTTAATACCACTTTCATTAATTTTCTAAAATTTTTCAATTTACAATTAGTTCCCATTGTTTTTTCTGTTCTACACAAAGTATTACCACACCGAATTATGAGGAAATGAATCAACGCAGATTATGACAGAATATATGATTGAAATTACTTACTTTATAATCATCAAATTCATCATTAAATAATGTCACAAAATTTTAAGTTATCAAATACCAAGACAGCCGAATGCTCCCCTCAGCTTGACTAAATTTTAGACAAATTTCTTCCTGACCATAGGTCCCCTGACCTTCCTTTTATTAGAGCATTTACTTTAAAAAACTTACCATAGCAAATATTTACTCTGCCACCTCTGTAATGTATACACCTCCTTCAAAAGTCTCTAGCCAGCTTTAAGACTGGGAAAAGTCTTTTGCAAGTACCTGGAAACCATCTCTTTAAAATGTAATCATCCAGGAAGATAACACCTCTATCTAACAGTCTTTGGGGGGGAGGGTAGGAGCCTAACCTCAAGGGACACCTTGCTCCAGTTTGTAAAACTCCTGCTACCATGAAGATACCAGAAAGTACAGCTTACCTATGGTCAAGGCCAATTAGCAAACTCAGGTGGCCTGTATTCTCCACACCCCACTCCAGCTCTTAAAAAGTCTCCAGCCCTCAATGGAGTTAAGTTCAAACTCTCCCCTACTGTAACAGTTTTGAACAAAGCCTTCCTTGCCTGTTTAACTTGTGTGGTCCAATTTTTCTCTGACAATGTTTTTTCTATTTCATTCTCTTAATTGCTAGAACTCATATACATAAGGAATACTCAACTAACCACAAATTTCTCTATTTCAGTATTAGGCAGTTTGGGAGGGTCCCACTGTTTTATTTTTTTGTTTTTCTTTTTTACAAGGCAGTCAGGAAACTTTGAAATGAGCAAGGCCTCTTTATTAACATATTTACTGCTTAACTTTCGTAGATATGGTGCATTTTGATCAAATTGCAATGTTGTATTTTTAAGAGCAAGGGCCCTGCTTTACATTTTTGTTCTCCATAATGCCTAACACAATACTGACTGTGTAAAATGTATCTCAAAAATGTGGTGATGTTATATGATTATGGCCATTCGATTCCTAAATTTCTATCTCTGAAAAATAGCTAAAATGTAATCACAAGTTATATTAAATTCAGTGTATTTACTTGTGTTTCAGACAACACAGCTGCACAAGAAGTGAAAAAACCTAAATGCCCAATTGCAGAGAACTGTTCAGTAAATCATAATAACAAATATATATTCAGTGGGATAACCTGCAATATGTATGTCAATATATTTGATTGGAGAAATGGTAATTACAGACCTGGGGTAGGAAATATACAAGATGAGAATGTGTTATCTTATTACAACTGAAAACAGAGGCCACCAATGAATTTGGGTCTTATCCAAATGGCACAGAGCCAAGATAAAGGGGCCGAAGATGGAACAACTTGAGTACACAAATAATATGTTAATTAATGCAAATGATCCAACACACTAGTATTAAAACAAACTTATTAGCTCATAGTGATTTTTCTAAAAAGGATAAGACAGAAATCCAAAACTCCCAACTAATTTTACAAAGAGTAAACAGCACCAACTCCTTATTCTGAAAATTGACATGTAAAAGGAAATAAACACTTATCCTGACTTTCTTGCACAAATTATTTCAGTGTAACCAAATCAACTTAGTTTATAAAAGAAAATGATTCATGGGCTTCCCTGGTGGCGCAGTGATTGAGAGTCCGCCTGCCAATGCAGGGGACACGGGTTCCTGACACGGTCTGGGAAAACCCCACATGCCGCGGAGCGGCTGGGCCCGTGAGCCATGGCCGCTGAGCCTGTGCGTCTGGAGCCTGTGCTGCGCAATGGGAGAGGCCACAGCAGTGAGAGGCCCGCGTACCGAAAAAAAAAAAAAAGAAAAAAAAAAAAGAAAATGATTCTGTACAGATAAATTCCAACCAATAAATGTGCAATGATCAAAGTTTTAAAATCATAATTTTATAACCACTAATGGAATAATTGATCCAGGCAATGTTTATCAATAGATTATACTAGTACATTATACCAATAGATGTTAGCTGGGATCAAGACACCACCACCTGAACCCAATGATGAATCTTAGTTATAACAAGCAGGCATTGCACGTTGGATAACTACACACAATATGAAGTTTAAAACACCACCACTGAAGTATTTTGCCACAGAGAAAAAAGTCTAACCTAAATGTAGTTAAGACTCTAGCTGAATTATATTACAATAAATACAAAGGATAGGAAAAGTTAACTTATACCACAAAGAATCAAACAAACCCAGAATGTAAATTCTCTGCAAGACAACTATATTAATTTTCTATGGCTGGTGTAACAAGCTATGAAAAAAAAAAATTAGTGGCTTAAAACAACACAAAATTCTTACCTTACAGTTCTGTAGGAGTCCCACACAGGTCTCACCAGGATAAAACCTAAGTATGGTCAGAGCTGAATTTCTCTTTGGAGGCTCGGGGAAGAATCCATTTCTTTGTCTCTTTCAGCTCATAGAAGTCATCCACATTCCTTGGTTTGTGGTTCCCTGCAACCACATTTCTTGCAATCACATTTCCCTCTTGCAACCACATTTCCCTCTGAACCTCTCTCTTGCAACCACATTTCCCTCTGAACCTCCTCTCTCGTCTTTCTTCCATCTTAAGTACCCTTGTGATTACATTGGTCACACCTGGATAACCTAGGTAACTCTTCCCACCTCAATGTACTTAACTTAATCACATCAGCAAATACCCTTTTTCCCTGTGAGGTAACATTCACAGGTTCTGGGGATTAGGGTGTGATCATCTCTGGGGACCATTATTCTGTCTACCTCAACAACTGACTCATTTGCTTTATCGGATCAATGGCATTAAAAAAACATGACAGTAGAAATTGTTCTAAGTATATTTAAGAGACATAATAAAATATTATGTATGGTCCTTTTAAATACTAATTCAAATTTTAAAAGATAATTTTGGTAGGTGTGTTGGTTGCATTGTGCTAATATGAGAAAATGTCCCTATATTTTAGAAATATATACTTTATATATAATACAGATACTGAAGTATATAGGAGATTATACAATGTCTAGATTGGCTTCAAAAATACCTCCACAACAAGCCCCTCCACCCCAAAAAAGTGAGAGCTTGATACCCTGATCTCCATAAGGTAAAGGTAAGGTAAATTCCTCAGCATCATACTGTGAGCAAATAATAAATTGAGATTTAAATCCATATCTGTCAGGTTTTGAATCCAATTGTTTTTTGAAATGCCGTGCTAACACTACTCCTTTTTCCCCAGGCTTAGCACAAACAGGCTTATGTATAGATCGAACAGAAAGAGTTCAAGTCACTTGTTCCAGCTGTTTGTTGATCTGGAAAACTGGGTCGCTTCACTTTGAACCCCACTTGTGCTACGGCTCTCATAAGCTTTAACAAAATTGCCATCCACGTGAGAAATAACTATTATTTAAATGAGATTGCCAAACTCGCTCCTTTTTATTCTAGAGCAACTGCACTCCTGGGATTACTCACAATTCCCTCAGCCCTGCTTAATCTCTGCGGCTGCATTCTATACAGCTGTAGACGCTAAGAGAAATGGACAGCAAAAGCCCTCTGCTCCCTACAAGGCATCACACCTGGTTCCCTAAAGGTCTTTTTGGATGCAGAGCATCTAGGTCAATTTCATTTGTCATCATATTGCTCAAAAGAAAAAATGGCGTCCAGTCCGTTTTACATAATCATAAGAGAAAGGATGGACACTGCATGAAAAAGAAATGTTAATTACAGAAAGAAAGCAGGTTGCTTCTACTTATTTCAATGAAGCTGACCATCCTGCCTTACAAAAGCAGCTCCTATCCCCAGATTTCCATGACATGGCCCCTCCACATATCAATACCTTTTAAAAATTGAGTCTATCAACATAAAGCAAGCATCAAGCCCTATCCATTAAAAGCTAAAATTTAATAGGTGGATGAAAAAAATTAATAGCAGTGGTGTACTCTGATTTAAAGATCTATTACAGAATTTATTTGAAGTGTTCTTGATCTCTTAAAATATAATAAATTCATGCCATTTGAAATCCAAATTTTCAATGAGCCTGATGTCTTTCACACTGATTGTACAACAGGAGACCATTTCCATAGCAATGAACACAGTTAGCACACTCACAAATTTCTAACCTATTAGTCTCTAAGCTCTCTTTTTTCTTTTTTTGGCGTCACAACATTTCCTGAATCCACCCACCTCCTTTGCAACCCTCCTACCAGAATTCCAGTCTCATCATTTCTCACTAGGGTTATCAAATTAGATCCCTGGGGCTTCCCTGGTGGCGCAGTGGTTGGGAGTCCGCCTGCCGATGCAGGGGACACGGGTTCGTGCCCCGGTCTGGGAGGATCCCACATGCCACAGAGCGGCTGGGCCCGTGAGCCATGGCCGCTGGGCCTGCGCGTCCGGAGCCTGTGCTCCGCAACGGGAGAGGCCACAGCAGTGAGAGGCCCGCATACCGCAAAAAAAAAAAAAAAAAAAAAAAAAAAATTAGATCCCTGACCTGTCCACCTGCTTCCAGTCTTACCCTCCTTCAAATCACCTTCCACAGTAAAACCAGAGTGGTATTCCAAAAAGCAAAACTGCCCATAAACATTTCATTAACCAACAGATATGATCTCAGTGATTTAGCATGACATCTACGGTCCTTTATGATTTTAGCTTTGCCAACTTTTCAATTTCACCTACTACTCCTCAGCTTGTACTCTGCATTGCAATTATCCAAAACCCCTTCTATTTTCCTGAGAAAATTACGTTGTCTAAAGTCTCATAAATTACTCCTTTCTGCCCACTTTTGCAGCTTTCTCCCTACCCATAGACACAAAAACTGATCTGTTTCCACTTAGCAATGCCCCTTGGGACTCTCTCTAGACACCACTACATTCTGTTTGTTCTCCCAAATCCACCACTGTTAATGAGACTGAAATAGGTATTTGATTCTCATCCTACTTTGCTTCTCTATTCTACCTTCTTTCTTCAAATGAGACCCTGCCTTATTCACAGATTCTGTCAAAGTTAAAGTGTGATCTAGTTAAAAGAGAGAGACATTCCCCAAAGAAAACTGTTATTGCCTGTCCCAAGAATTCTCACCCCTTTCCACCATCATTGTAAGCTACAGGAACTCCTACAACACATTAAGTCTCGACCCAGATATCATCTTCTCTGGAGCAAAACCCTTGATTCTCTCTGCCTCCAAAGCACTGTTTTTATACTTTTATAATTTAGGTATGTGTTTTCCTGTCTGTCCTTGCTAGACTGTGAACACCTAGAGGTCGAAGGCCCTCTTTTATACTTGCAGAGAGTGGAACATAAGTGGTGCTTTCCAAGTATTTCTGGAATTAACTTGAAAAAAATTATGACCATCTTTTGCTCACCATTCTCTTTCTCCTCTTCACCGCAAGTCCTGTGTTAGTAGTACCTTTGGTTCCAACATGAAGAACTATATTTAAATGAAAAGATATATTGAAGAAATCTCTCTGGACTGAGAGGAAGTCAGAGATTGGACAGTATTTGTTTTATAAATGACAATAAAGAGATGATTTCAGTAACTTCTATCATCATAAAAAACATATTACATTAGCATAAACGAAGTTTCCCCCTCTATGTCTCATATATGACAGAAGCCGTCCAAAATGTGGGTATTACCAATATGGAAATGTAAGAAGCATTACATTGAACTACACACAGTTAACTCAATCCTATAAATGCATAGCCCTGAACTGACGCATTATAATATTTGCACAAGAAGTTTTTGTTGTGTTGTTGTTGCACGTTCAAACCTTGCCTCCTTAAAATGTATATGCTGGTAATGTGAGAAACAAATATTTACACAATCAGTTAGCAAGTTTTAAATTGCTAGACTCCAGCTGAAGAATGTTTTTCATCTGTGGCATCTGTAAATTAGAGCCTGATTCTTTACCAAAGGAAAACACTTGGGAAAGAAACATGTAAGAGCACACGCCACGAAAGCTGAAAGTTTCTCCCATTGCAGAGCACAGGCTCCGGACACGCAGGCCCAGCGGCCATGGCTCACGGGCCCAGCCGCTCCGCGGCACGTGGGATCTTCCCGGACCGGGGCACAAACCTGTGTCCCCTGCATCGGCAGGCGGACTCTCAACCACTGCGCCACCACGGAAGCCCAGCTGAAAGTTTTAAAGGGCTACTAATAACATCTTCACCACTTTGTTTCTAGTCATTCTATATCCCAAACAAAGCAACATAAAAGTTATCAACATTCTGTCAAATAAAGCAGCGGTCCAACCTTTTTGGCACCCGGGACCAGTTTCATGGAAGACAATTTTTCCACGGACAGGTGGTGGGGGGATGGTTCAGGCGGTAATGTGAGCGATGGGGAGCGGCAGATGAAGCTTCACTCGCCTGCCACTCACCCCTCCTGCTGTGCGGCCAGGATCCTAACAGGCCGGTCCACAGCCCTGGGGTTGGGGACCCCTGAAATAAAGGGCTTAACTTTGAATTCAAACATTGGTTTGAAATTTAGTATAATTAACAAGACTTTTAAATTCCCAAAAGCCAAGCCAACAGGCTAACTTGTTAAAGTTTCCTTAGATTAAATGATCTCTCCTTTTTTTTCGGACCTCTCACTGTTGTGGCCTCTCCCGTTGCGGAGCACAGGCTCCCGACGGGCAGGCTCAGCGGCCATGGCTCACGGGCCCAGCCACTCCTGCAGCATGTGGGATCTTCCCGGACCTGGGCACTAACCCGTGTCCCCTGCATCGGCAGGTGGACTCTCAACCACTGCGCCACCAGGGAAGCCCTGATCTCTCCCTTTTATTCACTGATATGCTTTTTCCACTCTAAGTAAAATTGTTATCTACCTCTGGAACTCTTGGGAAACACGTGCTGTATACTCTCAAATTGACAATAATGGGTTTTGATCTTCTGCTGAAACAGGCCAAGTGAAAGTGCGCTCTGGAAGCAAAACGCTCCCATATGTGAGGATCACCTATACTGGGGTTATAGAGGTAGATGAGACCCAGACAGATGGAAGCATCTCTTTTCACACTCCTGACATTTTTCTGCTCTGGTAGTTTTACTCGTGCTGTTATTTCTACCAATTCCATTTCTGTGATTTCTGGGTTCTTAAGTCTCATCCATTCTACAAAATGCATCATAAATGTCACTTTCATGGGTATGCCACTCCCAGAAATGTTTCCCACCTTTCACAGGACTGGAATCTAAATTTAGTAGATATGATCAAAGTATTCATGGTCAAAATTATACTTAAGATACCTCAGGAGGGCACCACTTTAGAGAATGAGATCATCTTTCACAAGTCTTCTCCCACGGGAACTCGAGCTGAGCATGAGTGTAGGGGTTTCTAGTACCCGTGCCCAATACAGGAGTCACTAGTTACATGTTATTACTGAGCACTTAAAATGAGGCGAGTGGTACAGGTTGAAATGATAATGTCTTGGATACATTTGATTCAATGAAATAAATTATTAAACTTAATTGTACCACTTCCAGTTTCCAGCCTGGCATGGAAGGAGCTCAGAAGTCACAAATCTGTCCCAACAAGTAAAAATCTGTTCAACTAAAATATCAACAACTCTTCTTAGATTTGTCAGAGAAGTGAGTTCACAGAACAAACCACTGCCTTCCAAATTGGAGAGACAAACAGGCAAATATAGAGAATCACACCTATTTGAATGGAAACCCCTGAGCAGTAACCTTTGCAGGAATCAGCACCGGATAGGAAAACCTAAACTGTAATTGATGAAATGTTGAAGCTCACTGTGGATAAACCTGAGTTAAAAGCTTCAGGGGCAACAGTCATGGGGAGGCCCTCACAATTTGAGTTTGACCTTCCGGAGTTGACCAGGTTCTCACAGTGAATATCTGAGAAAAATCTCCTCATGCTTCCAGGAGGAGAGGGGGAAAAGGAACCATTTTAAAATACTCCAGAGCATTCTGTTCTTATAAGCCCTGTCCTTAGGAGAGATTATTCTACCAGAACCTAACCTACTAGGGTTTTATTAGAACCTAACCTACCTGGAAGGAAGGAAATAGCCAATTCCAGACATCTCTAGCTTTCCACATATGGGTAAAAGGAAATATCCAACTCCTTGTTCCTTTTAGCCATCCTGACCCACCTAAAGTAGTGTGTGTGTGCTGGGGGTGGGGGAGGGTGGTATAGAGAAGTACTGATGAAGTTCACAGTCCAGAAGCACAGACTTAACAAAAACCTAAGACCTAATCATAGGACTACAGAATGTTTTCCCTACACCCGCATCTTACCACTAAATACCAAAGGCCAATTACCCTTTCACTCAGTACATTATGTCCACCTTTCCACAAAAGTTACAAGGCACATTAAAAGGCAAAAACAGTTTAAAGAGACTGAACAAGCATGAGAACCAGAGTCAAATATGGCAAGAATGTTTTAATTATCAAACCAGAAATTTTAAAAAATATATTATTAATATGCTAAGGGTTTTAATGGGAAAAGTAGTTAATGTGCAAGATAAATGATGTAATAAGAGAGATGGGAATTCTAAGAAAGAACAAAAATGAAATGCTGGAGAGCAAAAAACAGAGTGGAGCCATGAAGGATACTTTTGATGGGCTCAGTAGTAGACTGGATATGGCTAAAGAGAGAATCTCTGAGTTTCTGGATGTAACATTAGAAACTTCCAAAACTGAAAAACATATTAATTATCATTTTTTTAAAAAGTATAAATTCCTGGTTTAGAATGGCTACTATCAAAATAAAAAATGCTGGGAAGGATGTGGAGAAAAGAGAACCCTTGCGTACTGTTGGTAGGAATGTAAAACCTGCATCGGTAAAACCAGTGTGGAAAACAGTATGGAGGTTTCAAAAAAATTAAAAGTAGAATTACTATATGATCCAGCAATCCCATTTCTGGGTATATATCCAAAGGAAATGAAATCACTATCTCAAAGAGATAGTACACCCCCAAAACACTCTCATAGCATTACTCACGAAAGCCAAAACATGGCTATCAAGCAAGAAATGGTTAAAGAGTGTGATATAATATAATATTATATATATATATATATATATATATATATATATATATATATATATATAACTCAAATATTATTCAGGTATAAAAAAGAAGGAAATTCTGCCATTTGCAACAACATGGATGAAGCTTTAGGACACTACTCTAGGTGAAAGAAGTCAGACAAAAATAAATACTGTATGATCTCACTTATAAGTAGAATCTAAAAATGTCAAACTCATAGAAACAGAGAGTAGATTGATGGTTACCAGAGGCTGGGAGCTAGGGGAAATGTGGAGATTTGGGTCAAAAGGTGCAAACTTCCAGATATATGATGAATAAGTTCTGAGGATCTAATGTATAGCATGGTGACTACAGTTAAAAATATTTTATAATATACTTGAAATTTGCCAAGAGAGATCTTAAAATTTCTCCCCCATCACACAAAACAGGATAATTATGAGAAGTGATGAAGGTGTTAACTAGCCCTATTTTGGTTACTATTTCACAATATATACTTGTATCAAATCATCATGTTGTAAATCTTAAACTTACAAGATAATGTATGTCAATACAAGATAATGTATGTCAATTATATCTCAGTAAAGCTGGGTAAAATGTTACATTTAATATTTAAAAAATAAAAAGGTATGTCCAAGATTCAGAACATGGACAACACTAAAACCAGGCAAGAATGTGGAGGAACAAACCTCTCAATACTGTTGGTGGGAATGCAAAATTGTACAATTTCTTTGGAAGACAGTGTGTTAGTTTCTTACAAAACTAAACATACTTTTATCATAAGATTTTTGTGTGTCACTGGATTTTTTTAAATACATATATTATTTATATTTTAACAGCCCATATTAAGATTGTATTATTCCACAACAAAACAAAAATTTTTGTGTAATAATTGGAGAAAAAAATTTTGCCACTGTGTTCTGGAAGTCCTTTGTAAAAACTAGTAACCTGTTTGAAAGCAGAACAGTTATAAGTGTAAACATATATACATTTGATATGTTAGTGGGTTGATTAATATTCTTATTAAAATAATATTTGTTCATTTAATATTTCAGTGTATAAATTAATTGAATTGAACTGTATCTGATAACAGTGAAGTAACTTGTTACAAACATAATCAAAAACAAGTAGAAAACAGCTACCAAGGGAACTAGGACTTGAGGGGGTTAGAATTCTGGAGAGAACAAAATCTCACTGAAGTGAGCTTGGCATAGAAGTAAACTATACTTTTCCCACAAGGCATGTGCCAATTCTTAAGTTACATACAGCAGAGAGGCTAAGAAACCAAGAGGAAATCATCTACTAGAAGGATTAGAACATGAGATAAGCTTCTGGCAGCCTTATGGGGTTGGAGAACCAAAAGTTGAGTTCAGGGCTACTAATCAACCAGGAATTCTGGGGCAATAATTTCTGAGAGAAAGAAAGTACACTAAGATAAACAAACAGAGCCTATTGTGTTGCTAAGGCATTCACTGATTTATAAGCAGCTTTGTGGTCAAGAGGCTAAGAAGGTAAGGAGAATGCTGGCTAAGAACGGAACTTTGGGAAGTTTCATGCAGCAGGGTTAACACAAATTAGAAATTAGAGCCTGTCAAGGGAGAGTGACCTCGGCATACACCCAAAACTTCCACATAGGACTCTGGAAATGTTACAGCTTAGGCATAAGAAGAGACCTGAACACAGATCTACCCTAACAAAAGGCTTGACCCTAACTGCACAAGTTCAATCTCAAGCTGAACTAAAGTAACTTACCTCTACTCTAGCTACATGTCAGAAAGCAACTGGAATTCCATTCTGGTAAGAAATAACATTGTCAATTGTTTCTAACAATCTCTGCAAAGTTTCATAAACAATGTCTGGCATTCAGTCATAGATTACCGGCTATATAAAGTAAAAAACCAAATGAATGAAAACCAAGGGGAAAAAATAAGATCCAAAGGTGATCCAGGCATTAGAACTTCTTACACATGGATTTTAAAATAATGGTGATTGGGCTTCCCTGGTGGTGCAGTGGTTGAGAGTCTGCCTGCCAATGCAGGAGACACGGGTTGGTGCCCCGGTCCGGGAAGATCCCACATGACGCGGAGTGGCTGGGCCCGTGAGCCACGGCCACTGAGCCCGCACATCCAGAGCCTGTGCTCCGCAACAGGAGAGGCCACAACAGTGAGAGGCCCGCGTACCGTAAAAAACAAATAAAATAAAATAAAATAAAATAATAGTGATTAATATATTTTTAAAAGATGAAAAGACTGAAATTTAACCCAAAAACTAAGTCTATTTTTAAACAGAACTACATGGAAATTAAAAAACTAAAAATATTATACCTAAAGATAACATACTGAAAAATTTGTTAATAGAAGATTAAACACCGTAGAAGAGAGGTGACAGAGAAGACGAATAAATAAAAAATATTCAGATTGTTGCATGGAGAGTAGTAAAGGATAGAAAATATATGATATAGCTGAGAGACATGGGGTAATAAAAATGTCTAACTTGAGACCCAGTAGGAGAGGAGTGGTGGGGTGGAGAAAGAAGAAATATTTGGAGATACAGGTTACAAATTTTTTAAGTGATAAAATATGTAAATCACAGATATAAAACTCTCTAGAAACAAAGCAGGATAAATATAAAGAAAACAACACCTAGGCACAGCACAGCAAAACTTTTCAAATCCAAATACCACAAGAGAATCTTAAAAACAGCCAGAAAAAAACTTACATCCTACTGTCAAAGGAATAACAAATAAGACTGACAGTTCTTCTTTTCAACAGAAACAATGGAAGCCAGAGACAATTAAATGACATTTTTAAAGTGCTAAAAGAAAATAATTGTCAGCTTAGAATTCTGTATCTAGCAAAATTAGATGAAGTAAAGATGTTTTCAGGTAAAAATATATATATATTAGAATTTGTCACTAACAGATTAACACTAAAAGAAATACTTAAAGGAGACTTTTATGCAGAAGGAAAATATTCCAGCTAAAAACAAACAAAAAAATTGCAGGAAGTAATGAACAGTATATAAAGCACATCCTTGTCTAAAATGATGGTCATAATGATAATGGTAATGCTGATGATATTGATTTGGGGAATTTAAGGTGTAGAATTATGATAATTCATGTCAACAGTAACACAAAAGGATAGTGTGCTAAAAGGAGACAAAATGGCATGTTGTACAGGAAGTGGTAAAAGTACTAATTCGTCTTAGATTCTATTAAGCCAAGAATTCAAACTGTAATCTCCTGGGTAATCATTAAAGATGTGTTTATTTTACAAAAAAAAAGCTAATAAAGGGCAAAAATGGAATGATTAAAAACAACAACTCAAAGGTAAGAAAGAAAAAAAAAAACAAGAGCACAGAACATTAAAGAATGCAGGGGGAAATTTTTGGATGGTAGATGTATACCCAAATATAAGAGTACTTTTTTCATTTAAGGGCTAAGGTTTCCAATTATTTGGCAGTCCCTGCTAAAGCTGAACATAAGGATATTCTACAAACTAGTAATTATTCTCATAGTCATAGTCACACATAGCCCACAGAAATCTATATATGTACCCTTGTCAAAAGACACAAAAATGAAGCTTTATAACGGCATTATTTGCAATAGCTGGAAACTGGAAACAATCCAAATAGTCATCAACAATGAAATACATAAACTGTGTATAAAAATCTTAAATGAATTACTATGCTATGCAGATAAAATGAACAAGCCACTGCTAGAGGAATCACACAGCTGAATCTCATAAATAAAATGCTAACTAAAAAAACAGACATAAAAGAGTATATAATGTATAATTATACTTACTTCAAAAAAAGAGTTGAAACTAATATAAGGTGTTTAAAATCAGGATAATGGTTAATTTGTGGAGGAAGGAATAGTATTAATGGGGAAAGTTACCAGAAATTTTTTGGTGTGCTGGTAATGCTCATTCTTGATCTGGGTGGTGGTCATGTGGGGATCCCTTTATGAAAATCTGTTGATCCCTTTATGAAAATACATATGATTTATGTTCTTTTCTGAATGATGTTATACTTGAATATATGAATTCATCTTTCAATGTAAATAGGTATTGAGAGGCTCTCAATGTAAAGCCAATTTCAATATGTGGAATTTTAGAAGTTAAATAAAATGAATTTAAAACTTTTAGCCAATATGTGAACCTCCTTATTCCTAAAATATTATTTTCTTACTTGTCATCAAAACAATAAAAAAATTAGTCAGGTCTAGTTTTCTAACATGGATGTTTTCCACCAAAATAAATGTGTAAATAACTTTCCTTTCATCTATTCCTTTAGCAAATATTCATTATGTTTTCTGTGGGAAACTTTAGGGGCTTCACAGAATACAAAAATGTAGATAGCATAATGACACTCCAGTTTATATGAAATGGACATGAGAGAAAAATGTGCTCCCAGGTTTTCTGTTCCAGTCTAGTTTAATATCTTATCAAACATCTGCTCCAAGGATGATACATCATGTCAGTCTAGGAACTTATATTCAAAGGAGTCAGCAAATTTTATGTTAGCTGTTCTTGAGTTATAAAATCACTTTTGGAGGTGTAAAAAAAGTATAAAATTCAAAATTTATTTTCTATGTTTTAAATGAATTTACTGAACCAAATCTATTATGTCTTCCTGCTAATAACATTTAAGAAGAAGAAATAAAACAAATTCATATGGTGAAGAGCTCACATGTCAGGAGAACAATCCAGAACATTCTTCATGAACTGCTTGGCCAGATTTCATCTCAGACTTCAGGGGCTGGTTCACATTTGAGTTCAAGACTAACACCTGGATGACTATTTAATGGCAGCCTGCAGGGTCTCCTGAGAGGTTGGAAGAAGTGAGGCTGCACTTCGATTGCACCGTCTTTCACAGCAGATGTTAAATCCAAAATATCCTAGGGAAACATTAAGGTCACTTGTTCCACAGTTGGTAAAGAGAAAAGGTTTACGTTCCATCTCTTTCCAAAGCTCAAGTTCAACTTTTAACGCTTGCTAAGTATTAAAGTACAGCTATATCTGCTTTCAAATCTCTCCAATCATATAATGTGCCTCTTTATAGAGTTAGGAAAGCACTATGGGTTTGTAGAAGAGAAAATGTGCTGGCTTGAAACCTAAAATCTCTTTGAAATTGATTTGAAATGCTTACCAAATGATTCCTGTAGTGAACTCAAATCTGGAAATGGGTATTTATGAAAATTTGAGGATTCATTTAGAAAAGAGGTTCTGTTACATTTAGAAAAGCATATGCTCTCACATCCTACACTATACTCTGCAAAAGATGTTACATTTCATACCTAAAGTTACTATCTTATTTTCAATAAGTCAATTGAACAACATTGGTTGAAGGTCCATTCTGTGCTGCCTCCTGGCTGTTGTATCATTTAAGAAGCTCACAAAATTTGTGGAAGTTATAAAACAATAAAGGCATTAAAGCATCTTAATACCAGTACAATCAATATAGAACTAAATGCTAGACAATAATCACCAAGGGAACCTTGGTTAAGGTAAATTCTTGGCAAGATAAAGAGAACACCAAAAGATCAAAAAATAAAAACATATCTGTAGTATTTGGGAGATAGTGATATAAAAGGCTGTTGGGAGTGAAAGTTGTATGTTTGGGAACTAAGTTGTAAAGTATAATGAAAGCATTAAGGTACAAGGGATGGCAAACCTTGAATGCCGGAATAAGCATCATGGACTCACTCTGCACTCATTCTTTGGACAAGGCTGGCAGCAAAGTATTATACAGACTAACAAGAGATGAAAGAAGCTGAAAATGGATGAGCCAGCTGGAGTTGTTGAGTTGATTCAGGCATGCAGTCTAGAATACTACTAATAAGAATGAAGAATAGAGACCTGTGGAAACTTTAAGACAAACTGCCCAGCAACTGAAAGGAAAGACAGGGATCACAGCCAAATTTACTAAAAATGCATAATTGCCCTTCATTTCTGTTCAATAATATGAATATAATTCATAATATCACAAAGGGTAATTTTTAATTCTAATGATTAATTCAAAGCATTTAACTGAGAAGACTTAGCTGTTCATGTAATTCTGTCTCTATGACCGGACATTCTAAATTACACAGATCAATAGGAAATCTCAACAGTGATAAGAAAGCAGAGAGAAACTAAATGTCTTAACTTCAGTTATTTCACAGAGATAAATGATTTTTAAAGGCACCCACTGAAATTTTAGAATGTTCTGATGATAAACAATAATAAAAAATAACAAATAATATTTATGCTGTACTTACCATGTGTCTATCACATGTTAAGCATTTGCGTAAGTCATTTCATCTATTCTTCAAAAAATCCATTTGGGATAAAATCTGTAATTATCTACATATTATAGGATACACAATTGACACTAAGAGAGGAAACTACCATAGTCATAGAGTTACTAAGTGGCAAAACCTGAAGAGACAGAAACGGGTCTGCCTATTGACAAACTCTGCCCTTAACTATAGACATGGTCCTGAAACAATCTTTTGTTGCACTCCTTGCTTGTTAGACTTCAAAGACCACATGACAGGATTTAAGATACCTGAGTATTAAACTCTTGTCTTTACTACTGTTTCTGTGACTTTGGGCAAGTCAATTCATCTTGATGGCTCACATATATAAAGCCATTCATCTTGATGGCTCACGTATATAAAATGAAGAGACTGGGGGAACTCAGATTCCTTTAAGCAATAAAATTATATGATTAAATGATATTTACCATATAATTAAGTTTTCAGAACTGCAAAGATTTATAAATTGTTCTTATTCTAATTTTGGTATTCAGATCAATAATGATTCCTTGTTTCCATTTAGTCAGAGAGTTAAGGATACTTGCTGCTTGATGGCAACCTCAATTTTAATTACTCAGCTTTGTAGTTGTAGAAAAGTACTTATTTGTTTTTGAAGCATATTATTTTGCCCTGCTCATTCTGTCTGTTGTATTTTTATTCTGGATGGCATTATGTAGAAGAGCTTAGCGTCTTTACTTCAGTATTAATACTCAATCATGAATTATCAGTGAAGCTTCTGATATTACAACAGTAAACCCATTTAGTGCATATACACATTTAGAAAGAACACATTTAGCCTGGATTACACTTGCACTCTACAATTAAGGTTCAATCCCTTCCAGAAAATTATAACTATGAGAAAAGTGCATGGTGAGGTTGGAAAAAGAGTTTAAATTATGGTTTTTAGTTTTAAAATCACAGATATGCATACATACACACATATATAAAAGATATTTTTGCTACTCCACTTCTGGTAGTAATCTGAGTCACAACTTGCACTTGTTTGAATTTGGCAGTAACTATTTTCTTAAAATGTTAAGCATAAGCTCTCTGGATATATTCCAAAAGCTAATAGCAAATATACTTAGATAAATTAATGTATAAATAAAATACTAAGATTAAAGCAAATATCATGGGATTCTGTTAGTCATAATAAAAGTAAGAACTAATATATTTTACATGTACTGATTTTTCTTTTAAGAAGAAAACAAATGCAACAACATAAAAACATACATCTGGTTCAGGTTTTTCCAAAATATCAGGAATAACAATATTTGATTCTTTCCAAAATATGAGTATCCAACTGGTCTCATTATGATACCCCACAACACTTGTATATCTTCTTCTATTACATATAAGTTGATAGAAAGAATTTTTTTTAACCTCCTTTGAAACATGGGAAGCAAAGTGACATCAAGTTGAACATACATTTCACTGGCACTAATTCAACTCTGTGTGTTTCAAAAAGTTACTAGCAAGCTAAAAATATCTATTTCAATAGTTGGAACAACTAATCTCTCTTTACCTAAGCTTAGGCATGAGAGGGGGGACCCAAATTTTCTGTTTTTCCTGAGTCTTCATCCCACTGTGTGTCTCAGTAGGAGCACCTCACTGGGTTTAATGCATTGTGCATGTATAAAGGTATATATTGTACAACATGTGTTCAAATAGTAGCCTAATGACTTCAACATAGTGTCAACCAAAAGAAACAAAGAAACAAACACAGTAATCTGATCCCCAGGTGAAGAAATAACTAGCTTTGTTGGAGTCACTAAAACTCTTTGTATCTCCAATGTAGTGCTCTCCCAAGGAGGTTTCAGTGGTAAGCTTGCTAATAAGCCATTTTTTGGTTTTGTCTACTGGACTTTAGTATAAAATTTGTACTAATGTGTAACTCACCTAGATTGTGTTCTTCAGTTAGGCATGCATTTCAATTGCCACTTTATATAGCAATCTGAGCACACATTGCTGTTGATTTTTCCCCCATTCTTTGCTACAATTCCATACAACTAAAATAATCTTTCTGATAAATTCTGAAGATAATATGTATAGATCTGAAGACATGAATTCTCCAGGATACAGGTGCCAGACTATCTGGTCCATTTGGATGGAGGAATATGAAATGTGGATTCGATCCTGAGGTGAAGACCACAGACTCTGTGGTTGCCTGTGAATTCCCAGCCTGTGCATGCCAGAAGACATCTTATGTGTACAGAAAATTAAAGAACTAGTCTCTCTCCTGCATTCAGTCCTTTGGAAGGCTTTGGGGAGACCTACTGGGTGTCAGGAGCTCTGATGGGCAAAATTTCCACCAGATCAAGTGGTTGAGAAAGAGTGGACTCTCCTCTTGCTTTCACCCAGAGACCTGGACAACAAAGATCTCCATGTCTCTCCACCACTTTCACAACCAACACACCTCTAGCCTTTGCTTCTACGTAACTGAAAATTAACCAAATGGACATCAAAACTCTTCCAAGTAACTCATGACTGAAGATGAAATCAAAACAAACTGCAGATTACTTAAAATTAACACAAATAAACCTATTTCATATCAAAACATAAGAACACTTTGCCCTATGTATTTATTAAGAACTTTGTTCTATGTATTTATTAAGAACTTTGGAACTCAGCAACTGGAGCCAATGGGTACCTCTAAAGACAAGCATCCAGAAGAGAGGTCAAAGGTGAAGATTTTCATAGTCCTGAATCTGGAACATTTTAACCCCTCTTGGACTCCAAAGGAATTCTAGAACAAAGTTTGCTCTCTCTAGAGATGCTGACCAAAAGAGCTTTGAACATGGGGATACCAGGCAAAGCTGATGGAGATGGTGGAGTGCACTATGGAAGAAGATTAGGTCTCTGCATATCGAATGGTAGTCATCAAACAAGACAAGAAAAATAAATTACATACAATATGTTATATATTATAATACATATGTGAATTATACATTTTATATTTTTTACTAATATGGTTAGAGCATCAACATGCTAAATAATATTTCAATACAGTCATCTTTGGCATTGTGCTGACTCTTAGTCATATAAAATTAGACTTTACATATAGTGTTCATTTTGTCAGTATAAAGGTATTTTTGTTGAGAGAAAATATAACTTTTTAATTTAGCAGTTTATTAGCTAGATCTGTAATTTTTAAATATTCAGATTTTGAAATGTGGTCCTCTGTTTGTGTTTTTGTAGCAGGCCTTGCAAATATGAGTGGCAGGCTTGTTTTTCTTATGTTATTTTTCAATCAAAATGTATTCAGAGAAAAGAAAAATACATGTGCTTTACACATGTATTTAAACTGAAGTAAGAACTTTTTTGATCCAGCACCATTACCAGAACACAACTCAGGATGTAAAGCCAGTAACAGATATAATAATGAAAAGAGTAGAAATCAGTACTTCATCTTTACTTTTATTTAAATATCTATTTTTGGAGTTTGTTCATATTGATGAGCTTTATCCTCTAGTTATGAATGCAGGAGGAATATTTTTAACTTAAACATGTATTTCTTCAAAAGAGAATTTATATGAATGAAACTTAATATTGGCAAATGGGCTTTATTCAATATAGATTTCTAAAATGAGATAGTAATGTTATGTATTACTCATAAAAACAATTTTACATCTACAAATAGTGTTTAAAGAAGCTGTTGTTATAATTGCACAGTAATTTTACTGTAATTGTGATATTGGTAACTTTTTAGGAAGCTGAAGGCACGCTATAAAACTGTGTAATGCCCTCTGTGAAAATGTGTGTGGTAGATCCCCTTGATATATAATTAAATGTGTCCATAAAAATAAAATCATAAAAACCTTCCTCTCCTTTAAAATCAGAACAGGCCCATTTGTCAGCCACGTGTGGAAATACCATCTGCCCCACAAATTGTTTAACATCTCTTAAAACATCAGAAATTGCTTATGGTAAGGAGTTCAGTACACCAGCACCCATATCCACAGAGAACATTTCAAAAGGTGTAGTGACCAAGCAAATATTATATATGTTCAACAATTCTACTCCTAGAAACTTCAACTAAACTCATAATTTAGGGATGAGAAAAAATTCAAATCAATTTGTGTATAATTCAACTATTAATGGATATATTAAAAAAAAGACTTTGGTTTCTTTTCATCATCACTCACTTGAGAAGAAAGAATGTGGCTCAGAATTAAATGACATGATGAATATCAAATGTTAGTTCAGGAATTTGCCTAATCACAGATTCCTTTGTGGAACACAAATATTACCATAGGATTTTGCCCATAACTGGATGGCAATTTTTTAATAGCTACTTCATTAAAAATACTCTTTTCTTTAAAATGTTTTAGTCAAACTGGAAGCTGCATTGTTCCACTATCTAACTGTAGTATCTCTGTAATAGCATAAAGTCGAGAGAATACAGCATGCCTGGTGCACCTAAACAATAACTTTCTGTTTCTGTATTTATAGAGAGAAAGTCTCTTCAGTAGCTCCTTGCTGAAAAACAATTTGAAAGATAAATAATGGTTACCTGTTTTGGGAGAGATGGCTTTCCAGCAATACATTTATATGAAATTCTAGAAAATGAATGTGACCAATTTATAATTATATACATATAGCAATTGGAAAGAACTATGAGTAAAGACACATACAGGGACATATCTCATATTGAAATAGTGAAAAGCAACGTGAAGTCCAATGTGAACACATCATACTTCTGGAGAAGCTGATTTAATTTGAATTAACTCTTAATATCTAAAAAGTGTTTGTTCTCTTCCCAACCAGTTTCCTAGAGGCCGCAAAATGATGAGTGCTATGCTCATGTAAATGTGCACACAGTTCATTCTGTCTTCACTAAGTTCATTCTTATATTCCTGTAAATTGCTGGTAGTGTCTTTATTCTTGGTATATTTTAGTTAAGGGAATAACATATAGTTAGAGTTTTATGTGTGCCATTGTTGCAGGTTATAGCACTGTATGTTTAAAAAAAAAGAAAAAGACAGTGAATATACTTGGATACTTGGATATGTGAACAAATATTTAAACACAGAATGAAAACATCCTTGATTTGAATCTGTTTTTTAATGTAACAGAAATAAAATGGACAAATATCACATACAAATGATAGCTCAGGCCACACTCATGATTCTGCCTGAGAAGAGCCTGTGCCTCTGGCACGAAAGATGCAACTACACAGTGAAAGGGCTCGTGGCTGTTAAATTAATACTCTTGCCACAGATAACCTGCGAGACCCAGGAAGAGAGTGAAGCCAGGACAGGACACCACAGTCAATCCTGTGAGCCTTTCTGTGAGAGGAAAATATTGGCAAGAATTTTAGAAATTGTTCAAAATAACTGGGGTTGATAGAAAAAGAAAACCGAGTGAGCTGAGACAATGTAGTATGGTTGAAAGGAAGTATTTGTATGGGGTGTGGAGCATGTATGTGTGTGTTTGGGTCTGTGTCTCTGTTTATGGGCATGGTATGTGAATCCGTCAGATGTGTATTTTCTGTGAATTTTCTACCTTACTGTTAAACACACATTGGGAATTTGTGGCCATGATGCTTTTGGTAATACCAAATTAGTCTTAATGTTTAAGCACGTATTTTTGAAGTCATTCATTATGACTACATGCTACCTGGAAATGAATTTCTTTCAAAAGTATTTATAAAGAAAACAGTCAACAAAATCACACATGCTTTCTTCAAACATCTGGAACAAATTTTTTCCTTTCAATTTGTTCCATTTCAATTAAAAAAAAAATAAACTAAAAGTACTGTGTTCAGGATTTTCTTTTTTAGGGTTGGCATTTTCTTAGAATGGACATGAATATTCTTCAATTAAAGTTCATGCAATTAAAGTATGTGCAAAAAAAAAGACCTGAATCAATGCATTTCCAAAGTGAAACTAAAAGAAGAAAAAGAAATGGAATTTTGTGTGGTTATGCAATTTGGAATGCAGGAACTGGATCAGAGTATCCTAACAGAGAAAGAGGTCAGAAAGGCATTCTGGGAAGAAATGGAGACAGACCATGTGGCTGGGCACTGTGTAGAAACTGAGCTAACATAAGGAAGTGCCTGGGGAGGGGACAGCAGAGGCAAAAAGGAATACAGGGAAAGTAAAATGTCTCATACAATTTTTAAGTCAATATATAAATTTCTCCCCCATTTCCTCTGTGAAACAAGTAACACTTACACACCACTCCGATGCTTTTAGAGTGAACTCACTGGGGGAAACTTAAACTGGTCCTAAATTTGAAATATGAGTTTATAGAGGATGAAAGGCAGAAAAAGGACAAGCAAATAGCAAATATCTAGAATACATAGGTTCTACAATGTTCTTTCCAGGTTTATTGTGGTATAATTGACTTAAAATATTATGTAAGTTTAAGGTATACAATGAGATGATTTATACATGCATATATATATATATACATAGCAAAATGTTACCACAATAAGGTTAGTTAGCACACCCTTCAACTCACAAGACTTCCATTTTGTGATTTCAATTGTTATGGTGGGAACATTTAAGTTTGACTCTCATAGCAACGTTCAAAGATGTTACCAGAAAACTACTAGAGCTCATCAATAAATTTGGTAAAGTTGCAGGATACAAAATTAATAAAGAAATCTCTTGAATTCCCATACACTAACAACAAAAGATCAGAAAGAGTAATTAAGGAAACAATCCCAGTGACCACTGTATCAAAAAGAATAAAATACCTAGGAATAAACCTACCTAAGGAGACAAAAGACCTGTACTCAAAAAACTATAAGATACTGATGAAAGAAATCAAAGATGACAGAAACAGATGGAGAGAAATACCATGTTATTGGATTAGAAGAATCAATATTGTCAAAATGACTATACTACCAAAAGCAATCTACAGATTCAATGTAATCCCTATCAAATTACCAATGATATTTTTCATAGGACTAGAACAAATAACTTAAAAATTTGTATGGAAACACAAAAGAACCTGAATAGCCAAAGCAATCTTGAGAAAGAAAAATGGAGCTGGAGGAGTCAGGCACCCTGGCTTCAGACTGTACTATAAAGCTACAATCATCAAAACAGTATGGTACTGGCACAAAAAGAGATATATAAATCAATGGACCAGGATAGAAAGCCCAGAAATAAAACCATGCACTTATGGTCAATTAATCTATGAAAAAAGAGGCAAGAATGTACAATGGAGAAAAGATAGTCTCTTCAATAAGTGGTGCTGGGAAAACTGTACAGCTATATGTAAAAGAATGAAATTAGAACACTCCCTGACACCATACACAAAAATAAACTCAAAATGCATTAAAGACCTAAATGAAACACCAGATACTATAAAACTCCTAGAGGAAAACACAGGCAGAACACTCTTTGACATAAATCACAGCAATACTTTTTTGGATCCCTCTCCTAGAGTAATGGAAACAAAACCAAAAATAAACAAATGGGACCAAATTAAACTTAAAAGCTTTTCCACAACAAAGAAAACTATAAACAAAATAAAAGACAACCCACAGAATGGGAGAAAACATTTGCAAATGATGCTACTGACAAGGGATTAAATTTCAAAATATACAAACAGTTCATACAGCTTAATAAAATTTTTTAAAAAATCAAAAAATTGGCAGAAGACCTAAGTAGACAAAGAAGACATACAGATGGCCAACAGGCACATGAAAAGATGCTTAATGTCACTAATTATTAGAGAAATGCAAACTTCTTTATTCATTTTATCTATAGATGTACACCTTAGGTTGTTTCCATCTCTTGGCTATTGTAAATAATGCTGCTATGAATATGGGAGTAAAGATATCTTTTGAGTTAGAGTTTTTATTTTCTTCATATATATTCTCAGAAGTGGAATTGCTGGATAATATGACAATTATATTTTTAATTTTTTGAGGATCATCCATATTGTTTTGCAGTGGCTATATCAATCTATAATCCCACCAAACCCTTTTCTCCTCATCCATACCAGCACTTGTTATCTCTTTTATTTTTTATGATGCCTGTTCTAACAAGTGTGAGGTGATGTCCTATTGTGCTTTTAATATGCATTTCCTTACTTACTAGTAATGGTGAGCATTTTTCTATGTGCCTGCTGGCCTTTCTTATATCTTCTTTGGAGAAATGTCTATTCAGGTTCTTTGCCCATTTTTTAATTGTTTGGTTTATTTGCTACTGATTTGTATGAGTTCTCTATATATTTGGGGTATTATTCTCTAATCAGATATATGGTTTACATATAATTTTTTCCCATTCCATAGGTTGTTTTTTCACTTTGTTGATGATTTGCTGTGCAGAAGCTTTCTAGTTTGAAAACTTCTAGGGAAGTTTTCAACTATAATCTCTTCAAATATTTTCTCAGTCCCTTTCTTTTTCTCTTCTTCTTCTGGGACCCCTATAATTCGAATGTTAGTGCATTTAATGTTGTCCCAGACGTCTCTAAGACTGTCCTCAGTTCTTTTCATTCTTTTTTCTTTATTCTTCTCTGCAGTAGGTATTTCCACTATTTTATCTTCTAGGTCACTTATCCGTTCTTCTGCCTCAGTTATTCTGCTATTGATCCCTTCTAGAGTATTTTAAATTTCATTTATTGTGTTGTTCATCATTGCTTGTTTCATCTTTAGTTCTTCTAGGTCCTTGTTAAATGTTTCTTGCATTTTGTCTATTCTATTTCCAAGATTTTGGATCATCTTTACTATCATTATTCTGAATTCTTTTTCAGGTAGACTGCCTATTTCCTCTTCATTTGTTAGGTCTGGTGGGTTTTTATCTTGCTCCTTCACCTGCTGTGTGTTTTTCTTTATTCTTATTTTGCTTATCTTACTGTGTTTGGGGTCTCCTTTTTGCAGGTTGAAGGTTCGTAGTTCCCGTTTTTTTTTTGGTGTCTGTCCCCAGTGGCTAAAGTTGGTTCAGTGGGTTGTGTAGGCTTCCTGGTGGAGGGGACTAGTGCCTGTGTTCTGGTGGATGAGGCTGGATCTTGTCTTTCTGGTGGGCAGGTCCACGTCTGGTGGTGTGTTTTGGGGTGTCTGTGGCCTTATTATGATTTTAGGCAGCCTCTCTGCTAATGGGTGGGGTTGTGGTCCTGTCTTGCTAGTTGTTTGGCATAGGGTGTCCAGCACTGTAGCTTGCTGGTCATTGAGTGAAGTTGGGTGTTGGTGTTGAAATGGAGATCTCTGGGAGATTTTTGCCATTTGATATTACATGGAGCTGGGAGGTCTCTTGTGGACCAGTGTCCTGAAGTTGGCTCTCCCATGTCAGAGGCACAGCACTGACTCCTGGCTGCAGCACCAAGAGCCTTTCATCCACACGGCTCAGAATAAAAGGAGAAAAAGAAGAAAGAAAGAAAAGAAAGAAAGAAAGAAAGAAAGAAAGAAAGAAAGAAAGAAAGAAAGAAAGAAAGAAAGAAAGAAAGAAAGAAAGAAAGAAAGAAAGAAAGGAAGGAAGGAAGGAAGGAAGGAAGGAAGGAAGGAAGGAAGGAAGGAAGGAAAAATAAAATAAAGTAAGGTAAAATAAAATAAAGTTATTAAAATAAAAAATAATTATTAAGAAAAAAATGTTTTTTAAGTTAAAAAATAAAATAAATAAAATGGACAGACAGGACCCTAGGACAAATGGTGAAAGCAAAGCTATATATACAAAATCTCACACATCAAGTTGATTGTGGAGATTTAATCCACTGCTCCTGAGGCTGCTGTGAGAGATTTCCCTTCTCTTCTTTGTTTGCACAGCTCCAGGGCCTCAGCTTTGGATTTGGCCCCGCTTCTGCGTGTAGGTCACCTGAGGGCGCCTGTTCTTTGCTCAGACAGGACGGGGTTAAAGGAGCAGCTGATTCGGGGACTCTGGCTCACTCAGGCCGGGGGCAGGGAGGGGTGCGGATGTGGGGCGAGTCTGCGGCGGCAGAGGCCAGTGGGACGTTGCACCAGCCTGAGGCGCACCGTGCATTCTTCTGGGGAAGTTGTCCCTGGATCACGGGACCCTGGCAGTGGCGGGCTGCACAGGCTCCCGGGAGGGGAGGTATGGATAGTGACCTGTGCTCGCACACAGGCTTCTTGGTGGCAGCAGCAGCAGCCTTAGCGTCTCATGCCCGTCTTTGGGGTCTGCGCTGTTAGCCACTGCTCGCGCCCGTCTCTCAAGCTCCTTTAAGCAGCGCTCTTAATCCCCTCTTCTCGCGCACCAGGAAACAAAGAGGGAAGAAAAGGTCTCTTGCCTCTTGGCAGATCCAGACTTTTCCCCGGACTCCCTGCTTGCTAGCCGTGGTGCACTAACCCCCTAAAGGCTGTGTTCATGCTGCCAGTCCTCTCCCTGTGATCCAACCGAAGCCCGAGCCTCAGCTCCCAGCCCCCGCCCGCCCCGGCAGGTGAGCAGACAAGCCTCTCGGGCTGGTGAGTGCCGGTCGGCACCGATCCTCTGTGCAGGAATCTCTCCGCTTTGCCCTCAGCACCTCTGTTGCTGTGTTCTCCTCTGCGGCTTCGAAGCTTCCCCCTCCACCACCCGCAGTCTCCGCCCGCAAAGGGGCTTCCTAGTGTGTGGAAACCTTTCCTCCTTCACAGCTCCCTCCCACTGGTGCAGGTCCTGTCCCTATCCTTTTGTCTCTGTTTATTCTTTTTTCTTTTGCCCTACCCAGGTACGTGGGGAGTTTCTTGCCTTTTGGGAGGTCTGAGGTCTTCTGCCAGCGTTCAGTAGGTGTTCTGTAGGAGTTGTTCCACGTGTAGATGTATTTCTGATGTATTTGTGGGGAGGAAGGTGATCTCCGCGTCTTACTCTTCCGCCATCTTCCCCCTCTCGGCTACTGATTTTTGTATGTTATTTTGTATCCTGAAAATCTACTGAATTCATTGATTAGATCTAACAGTTTTTTGGTTGAGTCTTTAGGATATTTTTATCTATAAAATCATGCCATCTGCAAATAGAGACTATTCTATTTCTTCCTTTCCAATTCTGATACTTCTTTTATTTTTTTCTTGCCTAATTGCTTTAGCTAGGACTTCCAATATTATGTTGAATAAGAGTGGTGAGAGTGGTTTCCCTACCTTAGTGGAAACATTTTCAACCTTTCACCACTGAGTATGCCGTTAACTGTGGGCCTGTTATAGACAGCTTTTATTATGTTAAGATATGTCCTTTCTATGCCTAACTTGTTAAGAGTTTTTATTGCAACGGGATGTTGAATTTTGTCAAATGCTTTCCCTGTATCTATTAAGATGATCATATAATTTTTGTATCACGTTCAATATCAGGTCAGAGGAGATTGGACATAGACATAGAATGAGAATATTTGTAGTATCTACTCCACATAAAAATATCAGCTGGAGAATGGATAAATAACTTGTGGTATAGTCATATGCTACAATAATATACAGTACTGATATAAATAAATCATGCCTTAATATCAAAGTGGATGAATCTCAGGAACAGAATGGTGAGAGAAAAAAAGCAAGTTAGAAGATACAATATGGGCAGTGTGCAGCTGCGCTAGCTTGAGGGAGTCTGTGGTGGTTGAGGTGGAGACGCATCCCCCTGCCTGGAGCTGCGATAAGCACCCCAGCCGTGCCCCAGGACCTGCAGCTGCCCCCGAGTCAGAGGGCCCAGTCTGCTGTTCAGAGAGCAAAGAAGACAAAAACTCAAGGAGCATCTGTTAAAAAGAAAAACTTTTTGCATACAAACAGGAAAATCAGATATTGTCCAGTGGTAGAGACCAGAGAGTGAAGACATCTGAAGGCCAGATCGAAGAAGAGACAAAAGTTCTGAAACTTAAGGCAAAAGTGGTTGATAAACAGAATGTCGGTAGACTTACAGGGATCAAGAATAATATAACAATGGAAAAAAACTGTATTCCTTTAAAAGCTTCTAATGAATTAACCAATTCAACTATAGCAATTGATACACCTAATTTTGAGGATAATAATCAAACTCTGCCATTGTTACCAATTAAAGATGACCCCCAAAGTCAACATATGATGTTAAGTCAAGCATTTCACCTTAAAAACAACAGTAAAAAGAAACAAATGACTACAGAAAAACCAAAGCAAGGTGCTAACATGCCCAAATGCCCAAGAAACCTGTGCTTGGATCTTATCATAGCCAAATTGTTCAGTCTAAGATCAATTCCTTTAGAAAACCTCTACAAGTCAAAGATGAGAGTTCTGTAACAATGAAGAAACTTTCAGCTACTGTCTCTAAAGCCACAAAGTCTCAGCTTGTACATGCCAGCAGTGTACCAGTGAAAAGTGATAGAGCCTCACATATGACGACTGCCACTAAATTTGTGAGCACTACATCTCAGAGCAGTCAACCTGTACAACCTTCTATTAGCAGTCACCACAGTAATAACCAGGATGCCATGAAACAAGGCATCAGTCTGCCAGTGTTACAGTTTGGAAAGGGCCTCGAGAGAAAGAATTATAACAGTTAAATACACTTTCGTCTATTATCAAAACCAGTTCTTCTCAGGACATAAAAAGAAATAAGACACTATCAAGAAGCATGACATCTGAAATGGTAGCCAGACCTGCTTTGTCTTCTAATACTAAACTGACAGAAAAGTCAAAAAGCATTGACCACCACAGACATACCATGGTGAAAGCAGCTATTGATAGTAGATGGACTCAGCGCAGAGAAACTGCAGAGGAGAGGAAGGCTCGTCTGAGTGAGTGGAAAGCTGGCAAAGGAAGAGTGATGAAAAGGCCTCCGAGCTCAGTGGTTACCCAGCCTGAGCCCGAAGCACAAAGTGAAAAACTAGTTGGGTCCTTCTGGACTACCATGGCAGAAGAAGATGAACAACGATTGTTTACTGGAAAAGTAAACAAGACATTTTCTGAATGCCTACACCTGATTAATGAGGGATGTCCAAAAGAAGAAGTATTGGTTACACTGAATGACCTGATTAAAAATATTCCAGATGCCAAAAAACATGTTAAATATTGGATATGCCTTGCGCATATTGAACCACTTACAAGTCTACTGAAAATATTTTTGCAATCTATGAGAAGGCCATTCTGGCAGGAGCTCAGCCTACTGAAGATATGCGACATGCCATTGTTGACATTCTGACAATGAAGAGTCAAGAAAAAGTTAAATTTGGAGAAAATATTTAGGAGGCTTGTGCAACCAAGGAACAAATCCAAGAAAACACCATTGATGATATAAGTGTTAATCTGGGGTCAGAAAAACCAGAAATAGAAAATAAGCATCTTAGGAATGTGGTATTTCAAGGTTGTGAAAAAGAGCGAGATGACAAAACAAAAGATCCAACCAGTGATATTAAAACCCCCAATACAGAAACTAGGGCAGGTTGCTTAATTAAATATAATGTGTCTACTTCTCCATACTTGCAAAGTGTGAAAAAAAGATGCAGTTTAACAAAACCAATCCTGCATTTAAAGAGCTAAAGATTCTCACACCAGTTAGACATTCACAATGTCTTCAAGAGAAGACTTCTAAATTGCCAGATATGTTAAAAGACCATTATCCTTGTGTGTCTTCACTGGAACAGTTAACAGAGTTGGGAAGTGAAACTGACGCTTTTGTGTGCCGCCTGTACTCAGAGAAGTGAAGCTCTGATAGGAGTGGGGTTGTATTATTCCGAGGGCGTTTGGTTGGTTGGTTTGTTGTGTCTTTGCATGTCCCTTAGGTCAGGAGTTGCCGAGTACCTAAGTATTCACAGCAGTCAGCACTCTTACTAATGTCCACTCTAAAGCAGGTGTTGCCTTCTGTGAGTCGGAAAGCTAATCCTACCTTGTCAATCTCAATAGACTGACTTTTTCTCTAACACAGGTAAATTTTGTGAAGACAGAGTTAGCTTGTTTTGTCACCCAATTCTAGTAGCCCAGACTGCTGTGGGCTCCTGTGTCCCTGGGACTCTGCCCCTGGTTCTTCACTGTCAGTCTCCAGCAAAGCCAGTGAGTCTGCATCTGTGGTCTCTTGGCCTCTTTTTTATTGTAGCCGAGGTCCCCGAGAGGGATAGTTAACTAAATACTCCATTTCTAAGAGAAGATACTTTGTTGGAAGAAAGAAAAGGTGCCAAACCTAGGGGGCATTCAGAACTTTAAATCTGAGTTCCTTTCTTTAGGTCCTTTTCTAACTTGACTATCTAAAATGTTAAAAATTTTAACTTCCATTGCTTCGCTTGATATAGTTTATAGACTAATAGAAGGGAGTTAGAGAAGGAATATATAATATTTCATAAATGTCATCCTAGTTTAGGTAGTATTTCTAAAATAACTAATACTTAAACTTGATCTCTTCCTTGTAATATAAAAACTTCATCATGTTTCCTAAAACATGATAGTCATACACAGTAAGTAGGTCTCTGCTCCCCACAATAAATATCACCAGTAAAATTGTTTTGTTAAGTCTCTGAACTAATACTTAAATGGCATACATCCTTTACCAACTCTACAGTTTCAAGTAAGGATTTAGTCATTGTAAAAGATTAGATAGTTTTAAAACTGAATAATATGAATGTGGTTGAAAATCACATACTTACTTATGTTCACTAATTCCATTTGTATAATAGTGCCAATCTTTGTTCTATTTATTGTCTTATGTTCTAGAGAGTAGGGTTTTTATTCCTTTTAAACTGTGTACCTAATACGTATACAATAAATGAAAAGATCTATATAACAATAAAAAAAAGAAGATACAACATGATTCCATTTTTGTGAACTTCAAAACCGTGCAAAACCAAAGAATATTCTGTTTAGATGTACAACCCTATGTGGTAAATGTTTCAAAAAGTATTAGTTAATACACTTAGTGATTTTTTTTCACTGTGAGTAGAGGAGAAGGATGGGATCTGGAATGAACCCTCAGAAACCTCAACGTTTTGGATTATTTTCTGTGTTTTTTTTTTCCTTAAGGTAGATAGTGAATAAAAGGGTGTTTGTATTTTTATTCTTTATACTGAATCATATGTTATAAATACTATTTTGTATTTCAACTTTCATACTAGCAATTTTGAAAAAAGAAAAAATTAAGGATAATCATAACTAGAAAATAATTAATATGTAGATTTTTAAAAAATCATTGGAGAAGGGAGGAAGGTCAAAGGAAGAACTCAATCCAAATTCAAGAAAAGGAAAGCTAAAGGATGAATAGATAAATAAGATCTCAGCAAGTAGAAAAGGAAAACATACAAAGTTCCCTTTGGAGAAGGGAACAGCTGCCAGGGAATGGCAAGGAAACTGGTGGCTTTACTGTGAAACTGAGAAAGCCAAAGATGTGAGACAAGCCTGAAAATAGAGATAGTAACCCGAAAGGACTTCAGTGCTCAGTGGATAAGTTTGTGAGGTTTGTTTTTGTTTTCTTTTGTTTTATGTATAAGAAACATTGGAAGTCTGTTAAGATTTTTAAAATAGTATATCCTCAATATATTATGTTTGAAAGCCAATTGGTTGTCCTGTGGAAGAAGAATTGGAAAGAGAAGTTCAGAAACAGGAAGAACTGTGAGGGACTCAAAAGCATTGTGACTTGACTTACTTTTCACATTTAATGCAAGCACTGTTTTCTAGCATTTATGCTTAGACCTTCTGCAGAAAGTGCACTTCTGCAATGTGACTTGCTCAATACCCTGGGCTCTATGGCTCGAGGCATTTCCTCTGCATTTGAAATTCTTGCAGTCTAAATGTTTACTGTAGTAAACATTGTTGGTTTCTTTCCTCAGAAAATACAGAGGAAAAAGCTAAGATGGAGAAACAAACAAACAAAAAAATCAGGTAAGAAAGAAGAAGAGTGAGTGATAGATAGCCCAGTATGGAGGGCAAGAACAGGAGGGGACTGGGAACTACAAAACATAGCTCAGAGAGGCTGGCTGGCCTTAAGTAAAGCACTTAACCTCTGCTCCCTTCAGTTTCTTCACCTGTAAAAAGAGAAGTTCAGCTAGATGACCCAAAATCCCTCCAGAAAAATAAATGGATGATTTATTCTGTAATAGCATGATTCTATTACATCATATGATTCTACTGAAAAGGTCCAAATTCATTCTTGAAGAGCTTTCCTTGTGTTTAAGATATTAAAGCAAGTATTAAAATAATGCTAAAAATATATTATATGATTATATGTCTGAATTTCAACTTTAGCTTCATAGTTTTATATTTTTCAGGGGTTTAATTTGGATCTAGGAACAAAATGAAACATTAATAACTGCCACAGCCTCCTGGCAAGTTATTATTTTGTGATAGAGAGCAAGAGGAGGAATGCAATGATCTGCTCAGCACTGCTCATCATCACATGTTGTTTTTGAGACCAGAATTCAATGATATTTTTTTCCCTTTGCTGCATTAAAATGATGGCATTTTTCTTAAAACATACAGGGCTTTTAATTCTGTAAAGATTGGCCTATTTAAGGTGCCAACTATTTCAAAAAGAACAGTCATTTTAAAAAGCAGCAGAGCAACTGGAAGATTTTATGAATAAAAAAATACAAATGAATCAAAATGAATACCATTAATAAAATGGTAAGGGAAAGAATTAGTATTATAGTCATCACAATTATAAAGGCTTGTGGAGTAAGAAAGCTATACTTGGGAAGTATCTATTAAATTAATTTATTTTTATCTTTTCTTTTCAACTCAAAAGCAGAAAAATATTTGTCAATTGGCCTAGTGTGTTTTTGTTTTTATATTTTGTGTGTCCTTACTGTAGTAAAGTCTTCTTTTGTACTGTGTATTGTTAATAAAATTAAAACTTAAAATTGCTTTTAATTGAAATTGTAATTGCTTATAATTGCAAAAAAACCTTAAAATTACAAAATAAAATTTAATTGCTAATAAAGTAAAAATGGCAAGTGTGATTTAAAATAGCTAATATTTGAGGTAGCTTATCTGTGTCAGACATTTAGGTACATTATTCTCTCCTTGAACAAACTCTAGCTAGGCTCCTCTGACCCCTTTCTCAACTAGACCTCAACCTTGATCTATAAAGACTTGAATACCAGCATAGTTTCTAACAGCTGAAGGCCACATCCTTAGGATGATCCTGGTTCCACTAATAGTTCATGCCTGCCAAAACTCAAAGCTGCCAACAGAATTTAGTTTGTTCCAGCCAATACCTGAAGATAGGGCCCCTGTCTCCCAGTCTCCATGGGAGGATAGGAGCCTAACTTCTATAAACTCTAGTTAGCAAAACCGTATAGGTTTCATATAGACCAACCCCCGCTTCCTGCTTCTTGTAATTTTACAATTCCCTGGCTCTACTGAACCCTGCCCACCTCCTTCCTTATTCCCTCATTCTCCCTTTAGAATGCTGGGTCACCTCTGTACAAATCAAAGTTGAGTTCAATTCACACTAGTCTCTTTTCCGTATTTCCCTATTGCTGATTAAAATCTGTCCTTACCACTTTAGTATCTAACATTTTTTATTTTTGACCCTAATAAATTCTTAGGGCCAAAAATAAACAAATTAGAAGAAATTAGGCCAGAAAAGTAACTTACCTGGCAAGACAACGTAATTAGTAAGTGATAACACCGTAATTTCAATCCAGCCCTGTTTGATAATCACTGTTAATTACCTTGCTTCTCATTTGGACAAATATAGTCAACTTTTCTTAAAAATTGAGAATAAATCTTATATTGAAGGTTAATCAACTATATAATACTTAAAGTATGAGATATAGGCTTTTGAAAGTCCATTGCCATTAGAATTCACAATTGAGGAAGCTACCTTCTGTTAAAAATTGCATTAAAATAATTAATTCATAAAGGAAACTATAAAAGCCTAAAAATAGATCTATGTAAGATAAAAAAGACAATATGTTAAATAAAAAGAATATTGACATGTTTTATTTCTGGATTTATTAATGGAATTGATAATTATAGGAAATGTTTCTTTATAAAAGTTCAGCTAGATGTTTACAAATTCCTTCAGCAGAAGCTACAAACAGAAAGAATATAGGCTTGAGAATCAGAGAGACTGAAGTTCTAATCATAGTCCTGCATTTACTGATTATGTAACTTGAGCAAATTACTTAATTCTCTGAGCCTCAGTTTCTTCAGCTACATAATAAAGACAACATTGTGGTAGACAGAATTCTAAGATGGTCTCCAAGATTTCTGGTTCATTCTGTACATGCCCTATATGGTTTTGTGGTTGAATGTGCATGAGACCTACAAACACGATGCATTCCCATAGTTAGGTTCCATTATATGGTAAAATGATCATATTTTGGGCTTCCCTGGTGGTGCAGTGGTTGAGAGTCCACCTGCCGATGCAGGGGACACGGGTTTGTGCCCCGGTGCAGGAAGATCCCACATGCCGCAGAGCGGCTGGGCCCGTGAGCCATGGCCGCTAAGCCTGCGTGTCCGGAGCCTGTGCTCTGCAACGGGAAAAGCAAAAAAAAGGGAGGGCCCCCAAACCAAAAAAAAAAAAAAAAAAAAAACAGATCATATTTTACAGATGTAATTAAGTGCCCTAATCAGCTGATTTTTATTTAAGCAAAGGGGATATTATCCTAAGTAAGCAGGCAAGCTCTTAAAAGAGGGTATAGATGTCAGAGAGATGTACTTCTGTTGGCTTTGAAAAAGTAAATTGCTATGTTGTGCAAGGATAATAAGTAGGTGACCTCTTGGAGTTGACTGCAACTTCCAGCTGTCAGCCAGGAAGAAAATGAGAACCTCACCCGTACAACCACAAGGAAATGAATTCTGCCAATATCTGACTCATCTTGTAAGAGGAACTCTAGCTTCTAAAGAGATCACATCAGCGGCTGACAACTTGATTTTAGCCCCGTGATACTATAAACACAAGACCCATCTAACTCATACCCATTGCCCTTTGCATTGCTGAATCACTCCTCTGGTATAAACGCAATTCCAGGTTATAAAGCATGAATTTTTTTAAAATGTCTCAGCTAGTAAGGGTGGAAGCAGTGTGGCAGAGGTCCGAGCTGGGCTGCACTCCCCCCACCCCAGGCTACCACGATGGAACTCAGCGTTGAGTACCTCCCGGAGAAGCTGCAGTGGGACCTGGAGGTGGAGCACATGGAAGTGGAGGACACAACTCCCACGTTGCATGTCCAGCTTCCGAGTCCTCGTGGTGTCAGCCAAGTTCGAGAGGAAGCCACTGCTTCAGAGATACTGGCTTGTGAACACTTGCCTAGCAGAAGAGCTCCTGCACATCCATGCCTTTGAGCAGAAAACCCTGACCCCAGAGCAGTGGGCCCATGAGCAGCAGAAATAAGGGACCCAGACCAGCACACCTGTTAAATTATGAATCAGGCCCCCCAAAATATAAATAAAGTAAAATAAAATAAAATGCTTCAGCTATTTCTCTTATAACAGAGGCAAGAAGGAAATAATAAGGTACCACTTGACTCACTATCACTTCCTTTATTATTTTCAAGACTATTTGGGGAAAAATAAACCTTCACAATTGCTCTAAATTCCTCATTTTCTCTTTTTTCTCTACTCCAAATTTTCAAATCCAGTTCCTAAATATGGGATAAAGGCTCCTATACAGTAATCTTTTTTCTAAAACTGTAGTCACTGGGTGGGTCATCTTTGTTGTAAGGCAGCTATTTCAGTTCGAGTCTCTCAGTTACAAGTTAAAGGATATTTGACTAAGGTGGTTTAAGCAAGAATCATATTTCTTTATTCCGTATAAAAAAAAGAAGTCCACAATAAACTTTGGTTTAGTGGTTGAACAACTGGAACCTAGATTCTTTCCAGTTTCTATTTTACCATTATCAGGTGTTAGTGATGGGTTTTCTGAGCAAAGCATAGCTGGTGTAGTACCAACTATCATATTCTTAACAGCACACCAAGCAGGAAGGAAGTAGATGATGCCATATAGGGCCTTTACCTTATACCATCCTTTCTTTTATTCA
Organism: Aethalodelphis obliquidens; assembly: GCF_003676395.1. Taxonomy (NCBI): domain Eukaryota; kingdom Metazoa; phylum Chordata; class Mammalia; order Artiodactyla; family Delphinidae; genus Aethalodelphis; species Aethalodelphis obliquidens. The sequence continues at coordinate 18,152,910 of NW_020837948.1, forward strand.
TAAGATAAACCTTAACAAAAAGCACTCCAGTGAGACTCCTTTTTAGCTACCATGGGCTTCCATGACTGTTAGCAAAGGATCGTGGAATTGCTATGGTTGGCACAGACCAATACAGCTCATTCCCTGGTGATGGACACATCACCATCCAAACACACTAAGAAGTCTCTTAACACAAAAAGCCAGAGAAATGGCTAACAGATAGCCTAGCAATGATGACTACCTTACTAGGGATCTTTTCTCAATATTGTGCAAGATGCTGCTGCTTTTGGTGACCATTTGTCTTACACTAGGGCTTGGGGCAAACTCCATAAATCCTACAGTATGGATTAAGAAATGACTTAACTGGGAAAAGGGGAAATGTACAAAGCTATAGAGCTTATAAGAGAAGGTAATCATCCTCCATCTTCCAATTATTCCACAAAGAACAGTGCTGGGGCCTGGGAGATTTGCTGGAACAAAGTGTGTGTTTCTATTTCAGTGAAGGGACCCCAATCCTCCAATACTTTTCATTCTTGCTTATCAGTTAAAGGATACACAAACTGCACGGACACCAAGATTTTAGTGCTTGGTTTTTATAGGAGCTTTATGGGAATGATAGCTGACTAACACCTGAAAACAATGGGTTCTATAAGAAGTTGCAATCTTCTTGCAAAGAAATGAAGGTTACTATTACCATGGAAACTTTTGGATACAGCCCTTCCACTAGAAAGCGTTGAGTGGACTTGTTCCAGCTGGCTTATTTCCCCAGCAATCCAGAATGAAAACATAATCATTTTCAGAGAAGTCTTCCCCGTGGTCTCATCAAGTAAAAATGTTCCATCTTGCGAATTAGCCTGTCCACATGCTGAATAGGAAAAGAGTGATATTATTTGTCATTCCTTCATTCTAATCTATTCCCTGTTTGACTTTGGCATCCAAATTGAAGTTTATCATTCTCCTTGGAGGCATGTCAAATTGCTCTATTTTAAAATTTTGTTCTGGCATTGCATAATAAGCTCTGTGAAGATAGAAAAGTTGAATTTTTTTTTATCACCATTGACCTCTCTAAGAACAGGGGAAGTGAGAACCACCCAATGCAATCCTAATTTCTACTTGGGTCCATTCAGATACAACCTACCATTTTCCCACTAAGGTTAAAGCAATAAAAAGAGATTTATCATGTCTTCTTATCCCTTATTCACAGATTTCCAAGTATCTGGGAGCCCTACAAAGACAGTTTTAGCTCCTCCCTCAATGGGCCCTTCCTTCAATTTATCAACTGGCAGAAATCATTAATTTGATCCACGTCAAAGTTTCACTTGTTGGTGACTACTGATACAGGGGGTGATTTTCTCAAGTCACAATGAGTGCTGGTAGTTTCAAACACTGGCAACAGTGCTGTGTCTGGATCACCCCTAAGCTCCTCAAGCATTGTAAGTACTGTGAGTATGGATGGTGATCCCAGCTCCTGAGATGCCAATGGCCACATTGTAGCTATACATGCAAGGTTCAGGTACTGATTTCTACACAAAAGCCAGTGACTCCACTTGCTACTGAACTTCCCCACACAAATTTTACAAATTCACTGATGCCTTAAACTCTAAGTCTCTTTAGTTCTTGCTCTTCTTTTTTCCTACAATTCTACTGCCTTATGATTTTGTCATGTTGGGCAGGAAGCTAATGTGAGAGAAATTACTTTACTATAATTGTAATACTTTCTCTATATCACTGACCTGTCTGCTTCAGTTAGCTGGCCTTATAATTAATTCTTTATTAGAAGTCTCCTCATTCTCCCACATAAATTGATAAATACCTGCCCTAAACCATTAGTTTTCCAGACATGCCTGAATGCTGGGATGAATACAGCATAGGCTCAAGCTAGTGACCTACCCCCCACTTCCTCCAACTCCCAACATTGGAATCTTAAATATTTATGCCTTTCCAATATTTGCTATTTTTTACAACATCAATCAAAGAATAAATTTACTACTCTCCCATATGTATTTCTGCATTGCTCAAAGGTTTTTGAAGAGTACACTGTATTTCTATACTTTTAAAAAATATAAAAAATAAACAAAAGCTCAAAGATAGAATAGTTAGAAATAGGGAGGAAATGTATCTTCAGAAGATAGGCAGATTGATGGCAGATGCTGAGTGGAAAGAAAGGAGGCTGAACTTTGGAACTGAATATGGCAATCCCTATGGATCTGAGCAGAAGTCTGCAGTGATTGACGGAAATGAGCCTGCACCTTCCCCCACATCTCCTTCCCCCCACCCATAACCTCTTCACACTCTTTTCAGATCAAAATCCCTATATTCTGCATCTAGAAAGGATTAATTATTTCGTTCTTTTCTGTTTAAACAAAAGGCCTGCATCTGTGTGAACCCTGAAACCATATTTACAATGAAGAGAATGTAGTGCTCCAACCTCCTACGAGATTGTCCTTTAATATCTCCTCTGGAACAATATGTTCAGGGAGCAGCAAGATTAACATATAAAAAAACACAGAATGGCAAGATGACCTGAGTTTTCTGCCCTTCCGTGAAATTCTATTTGCCTTAGGCAACTTTTAAAACATTAAGAAAATAAATGAGGAAAGAGTAAACGTAAATTGGAGGAAAAATCACAACATGTTAGCGCTAAAAGCAATCTTAGCAGTTGAAGTAGATGGCATTAATGTCCTCAGTTCTTTACCCTGCCCTTATCCACATCCTTCACATATGACCTGGCAGTACCTTCTCCCAGGAAAGAGACAGAAGATACTTCCCTACCCCTTGCTTTCGGGTTTGCCACATGATCTGCTTGGGTTAATGGAATGTTAATAGAAAATAGTTTGTGCTATTGTGCCTGCTCTCCTTCACGTCTGTCAGAGCAGGAGAGTAAGCCTGGGCTAGCTGAAGAGAGGGATTAGAGACCTACAGGGCTGAGCCAGCCAGGGATGTACCCAGCCTAGAACAGGAGATCCTCAGGTGACCTACAGATCTGTGAACCAGGTAAATGCCTATTGCTGAGACTATGTGGTTGATTGTGCCATATATTAGTTGATACCATACCCAACAACTTCAACTCCTTCAATTTATAGAGGAGAAAACCAGACCCCAAAAGTGGAAGCAGATGGATAGTAGTGGAAACAGGGCTGGAAATTAGGCCCTGAAACAACCTTGAAGATCTGAATATTTACTCAAGGTTCAGATATGAACTTGCCACATGGACACTGGAAAGCCAATTAGTTTCTCTGAATCTCAGTGCTTTGTTTAAAAATGAAGGTAACATGTATCCTAAATAAAAACTGGAAATTGTCTGGTCTAAATAAGGTATTTGATGTGAAGACACTTTGTGAAAAAGAGAGAAAGAAGCTCAAGTGGTTAGTGCTTTATGAATGCCAAGTGCATGATGTAACCTTTGCTTATATGATGTCATTTTATCTCACTTTATCTTTTAAATACCTACCTATTGGGACTTCCCTGGTGGTGCAGTGGTTAAGAATCTGCCTGCCAATGCAGGGGACACAGGTTTGATCCCTGGTCCAGGAAGATCCCACATGCCATGGAGCAACTAAGCCTGTGTGCCTAGACTACTGAGCCTGCACTCTAGAGCTGGCGAGCCACAACTACTGAACCTGCATGCCACAACTACTGAAGCCTGCGCACCTAGAGCCCATGCTCCGCAACGAGAAGCCACCGTAATGAGAAGCCCACGCACCACAACGAAGAGTAGCCCCTGCTCACCGCAACTAGCGAAAGCCCATGCACAGCAACGAAGACCCAACACAGCTAAAAATAAATAAAGTAATTAATTTTAAAAAAATTAAAACCCTACCTATTAATAAGGTAGGTGTGCACTTACTTGTTGAAAAACAGGTGATTACTGTGTGCTTATAGAGCCAGGTCTTATATACATTTAATGAATAAACAAATTCAGGCTGAGGGAACTTAAGTAACTTACCAAAATAACCTCAAAGAACTTGGCATGTTTTTATTAGTCAGTAGGGACTCTGCTGATTGTAGCTCAGGAAAACTGTTAACAACTGAAAAATAACTTTCTGCTACTGGTCACCCAGAAACATGTTACAAAGTTATTCAAATTAGAGTATCTGCTTTTAGAGCTTTGATATGAAAATTTTATTAGAAACACCTTTGTTTTTACTAACCAAATGTCATGATATATTTGACATGCCACCTGCCATTAACAGTCACCCTGGTCTCTAATTACAACAACATTCCATCTGCTCTGGAAGATGACTACCAAGGCCTTGTCACTGGCCACTGGTCCCTGGTGGTCTAGTGGCTAGGATTCAGTGCTCTCACTGTTGCGGCCTGACTTCAATCTCTGGCCAGGAACCGAAATCCTGCTTCAAGCGGCTGCAGGCCAAGACGACCTGAGACCATACCCATTTGCATTTTGTAAACTCTATGAAGTATGTGCTTATCCCCTGCCTGTATTTCAAACAACACGTAACAGTCACTGTGCCAGATTTAAATCATAATTTACATTCACCAATACAAAAGTGCTCCTGAAAAACAAATCATATTTTTCAGCATAACTGAGGTATAATTGAGAGATGAAACTGTAAGATATTTCAAGTGTATAATGGGATGATTTGAAAAAAAATATTTCCTTTAAATGGAACCCATTTATGGGTAGGAAAGTATTTATTATGTTTAATCTCCACCCAAATCAACTTCCATTTTATTTGAGGTTAAGGAACATAAAAAGTAAAGCATGGGCTTTTATATCTTCTAAGTGGGTTTCTACTTAAAGATAATAAAAGATAGCATCTACACCAAAACACCTTGTTCAGTCAGTATTTATGTCAATATGTATATGGTGGCACAATATTTTGAAATATCAGCAGAAGTTTCCATCTTTTAAGCTTTTTCTTTCTTTTTCTTTTGTAAGACTGTGGCCTTTTCACCATTCATGCACACATTGTGAGACATTCATTGCTCAATGAAAATAATTTTACAGCAAAATAAGCCACTTGGGATTCTAAAGGCAAAAACCTGAGTCTGAATGGATTTGAAAACAGAGAGTTAGAGATAGATTTCCTACCATGACACCATGACAGCCAAAGATTCTCCTGAGTTGACGGTGGCAGGCAGGGGACAGGAAGGGCAGTAAAGAGCCCAAATGGAGAGGAAATAGGGAATAAGTAGAACTTACAGTTCCCTAAGAAAGGTGAGTCCTGGTCTCTGGCCACAGTAAGCTGAATAATTGAAATCCAGATTGTCTGTGGATGGTTACAGATGCACCTAGAGATCATTAAATCTATTTCTAGTTATCATTAAAGGCAGGTGGGAAGGCAGCAAAGTATTCTAAGGAGCCTCTATTCCCGAGGTCAGCATGATATTGAGATCTACTTAGGTGAAACCTGAAGAAAGAAGCACACTAAGGCTTGGCTGTTAGCCTGCACTGCTCCAGAAATAGTTCTCAGCCACAGAGACCACAGCAAATAAAAAAGGAGAGGACACAGGGTAGAAAGTGAAAGGTTTTCAGTTCTAAGGTTCTTGGAAACTGGTCTGCAATCCACAGAGACCCACCTTGGTGTTGGGGTGGGTGGAGGGATAATTTAATGAGAAAGGAAGAAGCAGGCATTAATCATCAAATATTAAAAGGGATATTTGCATTTTAAAGTGATACGTAGGGCAGCAAGCACAGAACTGAAATAGGTGGAAGCACTATAGGCTGGTCTGTGTTATGCCTCCTTTGAGGGTGACTTGGAGACTCAAAAGTGCCTGACAATCGGGAATGTGATGGTTACTTATGCTAATTCTTGGCAAGAGCTCAGAGTTCACTGCCCCAGAGAAGCTGCTGAATAAATACAGTTACTTGCCTCTCATAAAGCACAGCTGTGTGAGATAACCTGCAGAACCTGATAAAAGTTTAGGGAACTAAAAGGGAACAACTTTCTATTTTTCAATCTGCCCTTTGATAATACTGTTTTTATATTTAAAAAAGAATCCACTGACTAAGCACATTTTAAATGATGCCAATAAGCAGAAAGCAGACAGCAGAAGCAAGAAGAACTACAATCCCGCAGGATGTGGAATGAAAACCACATTCACAGAAAGACAGACAAAATGAAAAGGCAGAGGATTATGTACCAGATGAAGGAATAAGATAAAACCCCAGAAAAACAACTAAATTAAGTGGAGATAGGCAACCTTCCAGAAAAAGAATTCAGAATAATGAGAGTAAAGATGATCCAGGACGTTGGAAAAAGAATGGAGGTAAAGATCGAGAAGATACAAGAAATGATTCATAAAGACCTAGAAGAATTAAAGAACAAACAAACAGACATGAACAATACAAAAAATGAGATGAAAAATACACTTGAAGGAATCAAAAGCAGAAAAAAATGAGGCAGAAGAACGGATGAGTGACCTGGAAGACAGAATGGTGGAATTCACTGCCATGCAACACAATAAAGATAAAAGAATGAAAAGAAATGAAGAAAGCCTAAGAGACCTCTGGGACAACATTAAATACACCAACATTTGCATTATAGGGGTCCCAGAAGGAGAAGAGAGAAAGAGCCAAGAAAATATTTGAAGAGATTATAGTCAAAAACTTCCCTAACATGGGAAAGGAAATAGCCACCCAAGGCCAGGAAGCAAAGAGAGTCCAAGGCAGGATAAACCCAAGGAGAAATGCGCTGAGACACAGAGTAATCAAACTGACAAAAATTAAAGATAAAGAAAAATTATGAAAAGCAGCAAGGGAAAACTGACAAATAACATACAAGGGAACTCCCATAAGGTTAACAGCTGATTTCTCAGCAGAAACTCCACATCCAGAAATGAATGCCATGTTATATTTAAAGTGATGAAAGGGAAGAAACTACAACCAAGATTACTCTACCCAGAAAGGATCTCATTCTGATTTGACAGAGAAATCAAAAGCTTTACAGACAAACAAAAGCTAGGAGATCTCAGCACCACCAAACCAGCTCTAAAACGAGTGCTAAAGGAACATCTCTAAGTGAGAAACACAAAAAAAGGACCTACAGGAACAATCCCAAAACAATTAAGAAAATGGTAATAGGAATATACATATCAATAATTACCTTAAATGTGAATGGATTAAATGTTCTAACCAAAATACACAGGCTCGCAGAATGAATACAAAAACAAGACCCATATATATGCTGTCTACAAGAGACCCACTTCAGACCAAGGGACACATACAGACTGAAAGTGAGGGGATAGAAAAAGATATTCCATGCAAATGGAAATCTAAAGAAAGAGCTGGAGTAGCAATTCTCATATCAGATAAAATAGACTTTAATATAAAGAACGTTACAAGAGATGAGGAAGGACACTACATAATGATCCAGGGATCAATCCAAGAAGATATAACAATTATAAATGTTTATGAACCCAACATAGGTGCACCCGAATACATAAGGCAAATGCTAACAACCATGAAAAGGGAAATCAACAGTAACACAATAATAGTAGGTGACTTTAACACCCCATTTACACAAATGGACAGATCATCCAGACAAAAGAATTAATAAGGAAACACAACCTTTAAATGATACAATAGACCAGATAGATTTAATTGATATTTATAGGACATTCTATCTGAAAACAGCAGATTACACTTTCTTCTCAAGTGCGCACAGAACATTCTCCAGGATAGATCACATCTTGGGTCATAAAGCAAGCCTTGGTAAATTTAAGAAAATTGAAATCATATCAAGCATTCTTTCCTGACAACAACACTATGAGATTAGATATAAATTAAAGGGGAAAAAATGTAAAAAACACAAATACATGGAGGCTAAACAATATGTTACTAAATAACCAAGAGATCACTGAAGAAATCAAAGAGGAAATCAAAAAATAGAGATAAATGACAATGAAAACATGATGATCCAAAACCTATGGGATACAGCAAAAGCAGTTCTAAGAGAGAAGTTTATAGCAATACAATCCTATCTCAAGAAACAAGAAAAATCTCAAATAAACAATCTAACCTTATACCTAAAGGAACTAGAGAAAGAAAAACAAACAAAACACAAAGTTAGTAGAAGGAAGGAAATCATAAAGATTAGAGCAGAAATAAATGAAATAGAAACAAAGAAAACAATAACACAGATCAATAAAACTAAAAGCTGGTTCTTTGAGAAGATAAATAAAATTGATAAACCTTTAGCCAGACTCATCAAGAAAAAAAGGGATATTACTCAAATCAATAAAATTAGAAATGAAAAAGGAGAAGTTACAACAGAGACCACAAAAATACAAAGCATCATAAGAGATTACTACAAGCAACTCTGGATAACCTGGAAGAAATTGACAAATACTTAGAAAGGTATAGCCATCCAAAACTGAACCAGAAAGAAATAGAAAATATGAACAGAACAATCACAAGTAATGAAATTCAAACTGTGATTAAAAATCTTCCAACAAACAAAAGTCCAGAACAAGATGGCTTCTATCAAATTGAATTCTATCAAACATTTGGAGAAGAGCTAACACCTATCCTTCTCAAACTCTTCCAAAAATTTCAGAGGAAGGAACAATCCCAAACTCACTCTATGAGGCCACCATCACCCTGATACCAAAACCAGACAAAGATACTCCAAAAATGAAAATTATAGACCAACATCACAGATGAATATAGATGTAAAAATCCTCAACAATATATTAGCAAACAGAATCCAACAACACATTAAAAGGATCATACAGTAGGCTTAAGTGGGATTTATCCCAGGGATGCAAGGATTCTTCACTATGCACAATATGCACAAATCAATCAAGATACACCACATTAACAAATTGGTGTTAAAATTTGTTAAAATACACCACATTAACAAAAAATAAAAACCATATGATCATCTCAATAGATACAGAGCAAGTTTTGACAAAATTCAACACCCATTTATGAGGAAGACTCTCCAGAAAGTATGCACAGAGGGAACCTACCTCAACATAATAAAGACCGTATATGACAAACCCACAGCAAACATCATTCTCAGTGGTGAAAAACTGAAAGCATTTCCTCTAAGATCAGGAAAAAAACAAGGTTGTCCACTCTCACCATTATTATTCAACATAGTTTTGGAAGTCCTAGCCACAGCAACCAGAGAAGAAAAAGAAATAAAAGGAATCCAAATTGGAAAAGAGAAGTAAAACTGTCACTGTTTGCAGATGACATGATACTATACATAGAGAATCATAAAGAGGCCACCAGAAAACTACTAGAGCTAATCAATGAATTTGGTAAAGTTGCAGGATACAAAATTAATGACCAGAAATCTCTGGCATTCCTATACACTAACAACAAAAGATCAGAAAGAGAAATTAAGAAAAAAATTCCATTCACCACTGCAACAAAAAGAATAAAATACCTAGGAATAAACCTACCTAAGGAGGTAAAAGACCTGTACTCAGAAAACTATAAGACACTGATGAAAGAAATCAAAGATGACACAAACAAATGGAGAGATAGATCATGTTCTTGGATTAGAAGAATCAATATTGTGAAAATGACTATACTAATCAAAGCAATCTACAGATTCAATGCAATCCCTATCAAATTACCAATGGTGTTTTTTACAGAATTAGAACACAAAAAATCTTAAAATTTGTATGGAGACACAAATGACTCTGAATAGCCAAAGCAATCTTGAGGGGAAAAAAAATGGAGCTGGAGGAATCAGGCTCCCTGATTTCAGACTATACTACAAAGCTACAGTAATCAAGACAGTATGGTACTGGCACAAAAACAGAAATCCAGATCAATGGAACAGGATAGAAAGCCCAGAGATAAATCCACACACCTATGGTCAACTAATCTATGACAAAGGAGGCAAGGATATACAATGGAGAAAAGACTGTCCCTTCAATAAGTGTTGCTGGGAAAACTGGACAGCTATATGTAAAACAATGAAATTAGAATACTCCTTAACACCATACAAAAAAAAAACTCAAAATGGATTAAAGACCTAAGTGTAAGGCCAGACACTATAATACTCTTAGAGGAAAACATAGGAAGAACACTCTTTGACATAAATCACAGCAGGGTCTTTTTGACCCACCTCCTAGAGTAATGGAAATAAAAACAAAAATAAACAAATGGGACCTAATGAATGTTAAAAGCTTTTGCACAGCAAAGAAAACTATAAACAAGACGAAAAGACAACCTTCAGAATGGGAGAAAATATTTGCAAATGAATCAACAGACAAAGGATTAATCTCCAAAATAAACAGCTCATGCAGCTCAATATTAAAAAAACAAACAACTCAATCAAAAAATGGGCAGAAGAATTAAATAGACATTTCTCCAAAGAAGACATAGAGATGGCCAAGAGGCACATGAAAAGTTGCTCAACATCACTAATTATTAGAGAAATGCAAATCAAAACTACAATGGGGTATCACCTCACACCGGTTAGAATGGGCATCATCATAAAATCTACAAACAACAAATACTGGAGAGGGTGTGGAGGAAAGGGAACCCTCTTGCACTGTTGGTGGGAATGTAAATTGATACAGCCACTATGGAGAACAGTATGGAGGTTCCTTAAAAAACTAAAAATAGAATTACCATATGACCCAGCAATCCCACTATTGGACATATACCCAAAGAAAACCATAATTCAAAAAGACACATGCACCCCAATGTTCGTTGCAGCCCTATTTACAATAGACAACTCACAGAGCCAACCTAAATGCCCATTAACAGATGAATGGATAAAGAAGATGTGGTAAATATATACAATGGAATATTACTCAGCCATAAAAAGAACGAAATTGGGTCATTTGAAGTGACGTGGATGGACCTAGAGACTGTCATACAGAGTGAAGTAAGTCAGAAAGAGTAAAACAAGTATTTTATATTAATGCATATATGTGGAATGTAGAAAAATGGTACAGATGAACCAGTTTGCAAGGCAGAAATAGAGACACAGATGTAGAGAACAAATATATGGACACCAAGGGGGAAAGCAGAGGGGCGGGGAGCAGTGATGGTGGTGGGATGAATTGGGAGATTGGGATTGACATATATACACTAACATGTATAAAATAGATAACTAATGAGAACCTGCTGTATAAAAATAAAATAATATAAAATTCAGAACAAAGAAATAAATAGAAAGAGAATATTTTAAAAAATAAAATAAAATAAATGATGCCAATAAAATTTACCTGTGATTCTCTGTAAATATCAGACAAGTTGCCTATTTTTCTATCATAGAGACAAGATAAGGCAGACTATCTAATAAATGATCAAAGAATTTGACAGCTCAGAGCCACCTAATGTTTGGAGCATGAAATACATACTTTAAGAGGGGTGTGAATACAGATTGATATTGCCAAAAAATTGGAATTGGGGCAGTGTCAAAGAAAAACTGCACTGATGGAGTTAAACAAGCAAGGAAGACTTCATTCAAGACTACTGCTTAGGGGTCAAGACTACTGCAGTCATGGAGAGAAATCGAATTCAACTGTGGAAACAAAAGGCAGGAGAGAACATTAAGGTCATCTTGGTCAGAAGGTAGAGCTGGGTTTGGAGAGAATTCGGAAATATGTTCCCCTCCTAGCGGAAGCACAGTCATAAGGAAATGAGAACTCAGAACATGTAGTATCCTATTTTGTTATTGGGAAAAGAAAAAAGGCTTTTCTCTCAATCTCTGCCTGGACTCTTGGCACTAATGTGCTAGTAAAGGGTTAACAATTTTTTTTTTTCCCCTTCAGAAGAAAACAGAGCCTTTTTTTGTAGGGTTTGTTCATTTCCATGCTGTAAATTTTCCCAGTATAACCTACTTCAAGCTATCAATTTAATAATACTGCAATGTGAATTTGGGAAAAAAGGCTCACAATCAGGTTTTCAGAGGTAGAATCAGCCAACTTAAGCACATCACACTGCTTTTACGCCATACACACAGACAAAAAATGAGAAGCATCTAGAAATAATAACAATAATATATGCTAAGGATCCAACTCCTCATTAATGAGACTTTAGACAAGTATATAAAGAGAAGAAGTTTAGGGTAGGAATAGCTTAAGAATTATAACACAGACATCAACTCATAACACCTTACAAATTGCATCTGACTTAATTCCCATTACTGAATTATGATGAGAAAAACCAAGGGTCTCAGCTTCACATAAATAGTAAATGGCCAAGCTGGGAATGGATCAGAGGACTAACTGCTTCCCAAACCCTCTCTCTCCATGAGCTCAACTCTGAACAACATTCACAAATCCTTTTCTCAAGACCTACATCTTCAAAAATATGTCTCACCTAGAGCCCACAATTCTTACAGGTTGATACACCTTTTAAGGACAAACACACCCCAGGATGTTGAAAATATGAAAATTTGTGAGGGAAGTCCTTAGTCCATTAGCATCCCTTGCATATAAATGGGAGATATCCTGACATGATCCAATGGAAGAAGAAAGGAGTAACTTTTTGATTTGGAAGGAGACAGTTACAGAAACTTCAATAGTTTGAAGCCCTATTGTGATATATGGGAAAGCAAATGTTAAGTCTAAAATGAGAAGAGAGGCAAAAATCAAGGCCCCTGGAAACAATAATCGGCTGACTTATTCATCTTTGTATCACTCCGGGTCAGAATGTGGCTGAACTCAGAGCAGGTGCTAGATACTAGTTTGAAGAAACGAGAGAGAATTGGAGGGAAAGCCAGATGGAAGGAAAGGTAGAAAGAAAGACAAAAGGGAAAGAGAAAATTCAGGAGGGAGCGAGGGGCACCTGGTGGGTGTACTTTTAAAAATGTGAAGAGTGTCCAAAAATGGAGTAAAAAGGCTGTCACAGCTAGGAAATGTGGCCTGACTTTGACATTCACCTAAGCACTGGCTTCTGCAGGCCCACAATTGACTAAATGTTATTTGTAATCTTCACCTTTTCCACCTTGTCACAACATGGAACTCTCTTGGTCACACCCATTTATAGGACATAGTTATTAAATATTGTGCAGGACAACAATGCTACCCTCACTTTGCCCCAGCTTCGCCCTCCCACCCCATGTCCTCAAGTCCATTCTCTATGTCTACCTCTTTATTCCTGCCCTCCAACTAGGTTCATCAGTACCTTTTTTTTCTCTTTTAGATTCCATATATATGTGATAGTATATGGTATTTGTTTTTCTCTTTCTGACTTACTTCACTCTGTATGACAGACTCTAGGTCTATCCACCTCACTACAAATAATTCCGTTTCGTTTCTTTTTATGGCTGAGTAATATTCCATTGTATATATGTGCCATATCTTCTTTATCCATTCTTCTGTCAATGGACACTTAGGTTGCTTCCATGTGCTGGGTACTGTAAATAGTGCAGCAGTGAACATTGTGGTACATGTCTCTTTTTGAATTATGGTTTTCTCAGGGTTTATGCCCAGTAGTGGGTTCGCTGGGTCATATGGTAGTTCTATTTTTAGTTTTTAAAAGAATCTCCATACTGTTTTCCATAGTGGTTGTATCAATTTACATTCCCACCAACAGTGCATGAGGATTCCCATTTCACCACACCCTTTCTAGCATTTATTGTTTCTAGATTTTTTGATAATGGCCATTCTGACCAGTGTGAGGTGATTCCTATACACCAACAACAAAAAATCAGAAAGAGAAATTAAGGAAACACTCCCATTTACCATTGCAATAAAAAGAATAAAATACCTAGGAATAAACCTGCCTAAGAAGGCAAAAGACTTGTACTCAGAAAACTATAAAACACTGATGAAAGAAATCAAAGATGACATAAACAGATGGAGAAATATACCATGTTCTTGGATTGGAAGAATCAATATTGTGAAAATGACTATACTATGCAAAGCAATCTACAGATTCAATGCAATCCCTATGAAACTACCAATGGCATTCTTCACAGAATTAGAATAAAAAAATCTTACAATTTGTATGGAAACACAAAAGACTCCGAATAACCAAAGCAATCTTGAGAAAGAAAAACTGAGTTGGAGGAATCAGGCTCCCTGACTTCAAACTATACCACAAAGCTACAGTAATCAAGACAGTATAGCACTGGCACAAAACAGAAATATAGATCAGTGATACAGGATAGAATGCCCAGAGATAAACCCACACATATATGGGCACCTAATTTATGACAAAGGAGGCAAGAAAATACAATGGAGAAAAGACAGCCTCTTCAATAAGTGGTGATGGGAAAACTGGACAGCTACATGTAAAACAATGAAATTAGAACACTACCTAACACCATACACAAAAATAAACTCCAAATGGATTAAAGACCTTAAATGTAAGACGAGACACTTTCAAGCTTTTAGAGGAAGACATAGGAAAAACACCCTTTGACATAAACCACAGCAAGATCTTTTTTGACCCACCTCCTAGAGTAACGGAAATAAAAACAAAAATAAACAAATGGGACTTAATTAGTCTTAAAATCTTTTGCACAGCAAAGGAAACCATAAACAAGACAAAAAGACAACCCTCAGAATGGGAGAAAATATTTGCAAATGAAACAACTGACAAAGGATTAATCTCCAAAATATACAAACAGCTCATGGAGCTCAATATCAAAAAACAAACAATCCAGTTAAACGTGGGTGGAAGACCTAAAGAGACATTTCACCAAGGAAGAAATACAGATGGCCAAGAGGCACATGAATAGATGCTCAACATCACTAATTATTAGATAAACACAAATCATGTCATGTCTTTATATATGTATATTTAACAATTAAAAAAATGAAATCAATAAAATATGTATTTATTTGTATTGCATAGGTAATGTACATGTTTTTATTTTCTATGAAAAATAAGGGAGATTGTTTTATTCAAAGCACACAGCAATAAGAAGTGAAATAAAAATGCTAGAAAATTCTCCCTTTTTGTTCAGTTAAGTAAATGAACTTTCTACCTGGAAGATGATGCTCTCATTGGCATCAGTGTCATAGATTAATGGCAGCTTTTTGGATGCAACCATTGATAAAAGTTTTTTTCTGGTCTTTAATAAAGTACTATTCCATGAAGGATATTATAATCTCCCAACATGGTTCTTTTGTAGAGTGGTTCAATTTTTTTCCACTTGCGTAATTTTCTTTTGTTATCCAAACAATAATACTCTCTGAAGTACACCTAGATAGCAGTGTAGACTTAGGATTGTTAATGGATTTTTAATTGTTAAAGTTTTTTTTTTAACTTAGTAATTATCAAGGGTTAAGTATTTCTCCATTAGTAAGTATTCCTTGACCAGAGAAAAACATTTATGTTATGAACACTTTTATTATAAAAGAATGTAATACCTCCCAATTCCCTGTATGACTTAATGTTATTAGTTGATCATTTTTCCAAACCCTCAGTAAACCATGCTCTACTACAATTGAAATCATCAGAATCAGCTGCTCATCAAGTTTGAGAAACTTATTTTTAAAAGCAGAGCTACTTTGATTGTATAAGGTGGACACTGTCATTTGTTCTTTAGTTTAAAATCAGTAAAAAGTACTTTTCATGCTCTTTTGCCTTCTTTCTCTCTTTATCTGTTCAGAAGAAAAATGATTATTGTCAGTAGGCGCTAAGTACCTCAGGAAAAGTAGAATCCCTTGACAGAATGTGCTTCAGCCAGATAAGGGGAGATGATGGACTAAACTCATTTTACAGGGTGAAGCTCCCAAAATAAACCAGAGGAAGGCATCTGGGATCTGTTGAATGAGCTGCTGTGAAGATAAGGCCACAGCCCTGTGCCTTAAAGGAATGAGACCTGGTAGCAGCAGGCAG
This sequence comes from Aethalodelphis obliquidens, assembly GCF_003676395.1. Classification (NCBI taxonomy): domain Eukaryota; kingdom Metazoa; phylum Chordata; class Mammalia; order Artiodactyla; family Delphinidae; genus Aethalodelphis; species Aethalodelphis obliquidens. Next base: position 18,168,622 of record NW_020837948.1, read on the forward strand.
TTGCCAAGAGAATTCAATGAATTTAATCACCTCCTACTTTAGTAACCCTGAATTCACTGAAAGGACACTAAAATAGATTTATTCTATTAAAATTTAATTTAATAAAATTTCTGAGGCTTTTGCTGCTTACAGAGAGAAGCTATGTTTAAACATTCATGCACATGAGAGGTGATGATCAGTATGACACTCATCAATCAGGAAGAACACTAGTGACGGCATTAATTCAGGGTCCTGGAGGTGCCCTGAATTATAGGCACTAATCCTTCAGATACTGAATCATGGAGACTTGGGAGATCCCGGATAGAAAAGGTTAGTGAATATCTACCAAGTTCAGTGTTTATTATCAGTGTCTTCTAAATGAATATAAGCCCCATACAGCTTTTAATTTTGTGCATATTTATTCCTTCTAATAGATAGTATTCCTATTCTTTTTGACTAATGCCTATTCCTTCCTATCCTCCTAACCTTGATACATTTTTAATCAGGCAATATTTCATCCTGCTATCCAATCACAGTTTTTAGATACTGTGCCCTTATGTTTTCCTCTCACTTCATATTTCGAATGTAACTTGCACAATGACACAGTTGTCATGAAATATAAAGTGATCCCCCTGTACGTTGCATTTTCATCCCTCATTTCACTTTTTCTCACCATGGAGTTTGCAGATCACCCCCATTCTTCCTCCTGCAAATGCTGATCATTAAACTCACAGGGAATGTTTAATCAACTTACTTCACAAACCAGAAATTGACTGTCATATGCAGAAATACATACAATGGCCACAAAAAATCAATATGAATATTTACACTCCCATCCTCTTCCCACACTCACCTTCATCTTACCTCATGAAACATTTTGCTCAGAATATTTCTCCCCTCATCTGCTTAATTGCAAATAAAATTAATGGGGATAGTATTTGGGGGCAGGGAAGAGAACCAGAATGTGAATACTCATATCATAATTCCTGTTACACACATACATCTTGAATGTGATTATCTAAACTGACTGAGATAGTAATACCTGAGGGGTCTTGCATGTCATAGATTTTGAATGTGGGCTTGTGGAAAAAAAAAAAAAAAGAACAGAAAATAGCTCTGTCTAGGAAGAGTTCTCCATTCACTAGATACCTCTGCCCTTCCCAAGTTATCGGTGCTACGTCGCATTGTGTAGTCAGCCACGAGTACAGCCAGCTATCAGAACTGGAAAAGAAACATTAATGAAGCAAATTCCTTTAGACTCACAGATGTTTGTTGCAATACATTCTAGCACTATTTTTTCCTCTTTTAACTCAATCTCCTAGGATGACAGAGTCAGTGCAAAGCTGGAGGAAAACAGAGCATTATTAAATTCATTCAGTAAATGCTTTTCAGTACCTACTATGTGCTGACACTGAATCATTCAAAACCCTTTTGAGAAGTAGGTAAAGAAAGATGTACCAGGCACTGATCAGCCATTAGAGATGCTAGATAGGCAAAGATGATTATAATACAGTATTGATAGGCACCAAGATGGGGATAAATGTTTGGGGTATTAGCTATCAGAGCAACACAGGATGACAGCCATGCAAGGATAGGGGATAACTTTGGAAGTGTTTTGGAGGTACTGATGCTGAGCTGAGTAGCAGTGAGCCCCTCAAAGGGAAGAGGGAAAGGGTGCTCCAGGCAGTGGTGGTTTAAACTAGTTATAAAAGTAACAGGCTGTAAAGTTATAAAGGGCAAAGGAGGATCGGAGAACTTCCTGGCTTAATAACTATTGGGTCTGGGCAGATGATTTTTCTTCTAAGCACCTATCTACTCATGGGCAGCCTTAGAGAGAATGAGAGAGTGGAAAAGAAAAACAAAACAAAAAAGAGCACTTAAGTACTTAATAAATTGCATTTTATCTGCAAAATTTTGGTGATACACTGAGGGAACTCTATTTCTATAAATCTGGAGTGAAAAATATTCAAGTTAGGTAACGATCTTTAACGCAGAAAAAAGAGTTGAGGGTTAAAGGACTTTCTGCTAGAAATTACTAGTTGTTGCAGATTGTAACGTCCAGAAGCAGATACCACGTAGAGTATGGGATACAAGATGTTCATAAAGGACCAAAACGTATGAAAGAAATGGTGAAACAAGATAGAGGAAGAAGTCAACTGTGAAGCAAGCACAAGGAAGGCCTGGCCACTCCAGCAGGGATTACTCGAGTGAGCAGTGCCTCTTGGAGTTATGTGCATGGGCCAAAATGGCCATGTCTTTATCCCCCTGCCTCACTCAGTTACAACTGGGCTACCCCAGGAAAGGTGTGACCTCAGACAAGGCAGCTCTCACCTGCTGAGATAGACAAATTCTCTGCAGTTGGGCAGCAAGATCTTCCTTGAAGGAGGATCTGGGAGGCACATCTCTGGATCTATTACAACAGTGTTCCCTAAAAGTATGTCCTCCTCCCCTTCTGGGTGAATGCAAGACGGTGCTTCTCAGCCCCTTATAGATGGGCTGGGCACCTCACTCTTCATGGACAATGGAGACCCTACCTGGGAGTCTTCTGTTTCTCTCCTCCTGCACCAAGGGGACTGCATGTTCCATATGGTGGAGCTGAAGGACAGAGGAGCCTCCCTCCACCTGCATTGAAGAACAACTACATGGACATGATTCTGAAGAGTTCAACCTTCAGATGTAATGCAATGAGGAATTGTGATAAGCTCTTAAGGAAGATGGTGACATGATTAGATCTGCCTTTAGAAAGATCAGTCTGGCTACAATATGCAAAGTTTTTGAAAATCGATGAGGCTGGAGGCAGACAACTCATTAGCTACTATGTTTTGAGACAAACGGGATGACAAGGGAAAAGGATTTATAGTCAAGGAAAGAAAGTAAAGCTACAGCTAAGGGTTAACTGTACTACTTGATGACAGGTTGGATGGCGGTCAGAATACGTAGTCTGGGGTGTGAGGCTGGGCTCTTCTATTGTATTTCCCATAAGAGCGGCTTGATAGGACAATAATAGCAGTTAATATTTATTAAGTGCATTTGGGCACCAGTCACTCTGCTAATCACTGTGCAATGCATTGCCCCCTCTTCTCAGTGGTCACAGTTATCCTTTCTACTCTGCTGACAGAAACCCAGCTTTATTTAGGAACTAGTTTTTTGTGTATCTTTAAGGGGCTTCCCTACCCCCAGGGGTAGATGCTCATCAGTCTATGCCAGCCATTATAATTTCATTTCCCTTATCAGTGATTTGTTACACATGGTCATGTATTAGAAAAACAAGACAAAGAGGAAAGTCTAGTGAGAGGCCTCTGGGATTGTTTTCCTCATAATTAAAAAAAGGAGAAATAAAATAGGGACTCACTTGTTCCTGCCTTTGGCACTGCCATGTGAGGCCTCTATGTTAGGAGCTACTTGTATTCTTTTTGTGCCCCAAAGGGGAAAGTCTAGAGACTCCCAGAGAGAGTGACAGGAGCCCTCACATCATGGAGCTGAGCAGGTAACCAACTCTGATAGAGCCGACCTTGGGACTTCCTGTTATGCGAGGTAGCGAATTATTCTCATTGTTTAAGCCACTTTTAGTTTATTCAGTGACTTGCACCTAAAGGATCCTTGCTGATACACCTGTTTTAGTGTTATTATCTATGTTTGAAGGAGGTAGGAGAAGGAGTGAGGGGATAGCCCAAGCTCTGCAGATCTACCAGCAAGAGTACGAGATCCTCTCACGATCTTGATGGTCACCCCCGTGGAAGTAGTGGAAGTACTAGAAGCTTAAATGCCAGTATTGGGGAAAATAATTTGCTTTTCTCACTTTCTTTTTCCCTGAGATCTGACCTTAGGCTTTCACAATCTCAAGTTTTCTTCTCATTTGTAAGACAGCCTTTGTTTCCAGGGATTTTGAAGCCATAGCTTTTTTCTTCACTTCTTGCGCTGGCCCTTAAATATTTCAATGGCTCTATTCACCACATTAGATGAAGAATGTCATTAGCTCCGAATAATTGTTAGTGGCTGTTCAAGAACTGACTATAGAAATTCAACCTTTCCCTAGTGACTGGTGTGCAACTTTGTGACACCTAACAGGGTCCTATGCTCTGTAGATCACAGGACTGGGAATGGCTGTTACTATGGCTGCAGATTTTTCAAGAACTGTATTCTTTTGAACAGAAGACCCTGTAACCAAATTCTCAGATTCTGTCTTTTGTTTCCACAGCCTTATTTGTGGCTCAGGTGAAACTATGTTTTCCAACAGGATAAAATTGTTTATATGTTTTCTTCCTTCAATAAATACAACCTCAAATAGTATAACCTTTAAAAAATGCATTCTTTTCATTTTAACTTTATAGTAGTTATCTAATGAAGGCAAGATATTCCTGAAGGATAGACAAAACAGGGAAAATTGTGTGTTCCAAACCAAAAAAGAAATCAGAGAATGTTAACCAAAACTTAACTTGATTGAAATCTTATTTTGCTGAGTTTTATTTTATTTTTTTAGTTCTAAATTGAATATTAAAGCATAGAGCACAATGATATCAATACATTCTCTTAACATAATATTATGTATCCCAAAATGAAGTACGGTATTAAATATGTATTATATTCCTCCACTTGGGGTTTGCATCCCTTGTCTTCTCAAAGACTTTCCTCAAACACTCCCTCTCTTGCATCAACCAATTCTCAATTCTTGATGGAATATTACCACCAGCATACAAACAAGCACTAATATTGGGTTTTTAAAACAAGTCAAATAAAACCTTCCATGACCTTGACCTGAATCATCTTCCTACCACTGTTCCATTCCTTCCCAGTTCATTGTAAATTTTCTTGACAAATAAAGAGTCATGTCATATGATCTTCTACATCAGTCCAATCAAGTTTCCATCCCTTCTTTCTCAGAGAAAAATCTTGTCAGGGTCACAAAAAAAATTATGCAGTGGTCACCGTTCTTTCCTTAACTAGACCTTTCCATTGCTTTCAACATTGCTGCTCACTTTTCTTCCTAAAACTCTCTTTATCTCTTAATGTCTACGACCCCATGTGCTTGTACCTGAGTGCCTGCATTGTTAGCTGCTTCATCACAGTCTCCTTTGCTGGTTCCTTTTCTCCTCCTCAACCACTAAATGTCCTGGGCTCTCTAGGCGACATTTTTTCAAGCCTATGGCTTTAAATAGAACTTGTCTGCTATGACTTCCACATCTGTACCTTAAGATTCAAACCTGCCCTAGAACTCCAGAATCATGTACCCAACACCCTGCTGGATATTTGTCTTCAGGTGTTTTAAAAAGCATCTTAAAATTAACACAGCCAAGATAGAACTCTTGATTCTCATAGAACTCAACTACCAAACTAGCTCCTTTCAGATTAACTTTTTTGAATAAATAACTCCATCCAATTTCTTAAGCCAAACTTTCAGGGATTTTCCTTATTTCTCATTGTCCATCAGAATCCCCACTCCCAAATGTACACATATAAATTATCCACATATCATGTAAAATTTGCCTTCAAAACATATCCTAAATCTGTCTTCTTCTTTTCCATTTCTACTATTTAAACCATGATTGCTCAGATTATTCATGGCACTTTAGCTAGTCCCCTGTTTCCATTCTTCTCCCAACACAATAGTTTTTTTGTTTTGTTTTGTTTTTACTTATTAAGTTTATTGAAGTGTGATTTACATGCAATAAAATAGCATCTATTTTAAATTTACAATTTGGTGAGTTTGTCAAATGTATACACCCATATGATCATCAACCCTATCAAGATACAGAATATTTCCATCACACCCCCACCCCAAATTTTCCTTGTATCCATTTGTATTTTACCCACCCTCACCTCTGGCCTAGGCAACAACTGACATCCCATTACTATAGATTAGGTTTACCTATTCTATGATAGTATATACATGGGTTCATATAGCATGTGTTCTTTTGTGTCCTAGGTAGCTCAGCACATTTTTTGAGATTCACAAACATTGTGTCTAGTAGTTTGTTTCATTTTATTGTTTGGATATACCACAATTTGTTTAAGAAAATAGAGAAAATCTTTGTGATCTTAGAGGATAAAACTACTAAATAGGCTATAATAAAAAATTAACACCATCACAATGAACTGCCCAAAATTAATGTTAACTTACAGCCCAGGGAGATGTTGCTAGGGAGTATACCAAACAAACCATCCATTCTAAAAATCACATAATCAAGAGGATGTATATGTCTAAGCCTGTTCTTCAGTGGGGAAGTAGTAAGGTATAGTAATTAGTTAAACATAATTAGTAGATAAACAGTGAGTTTTAGGGAAAAGAGATTATGTTTTCTGGGATAATTACACACAGGTGACAAGCTAAAAATGGCATAAAATCCCTTGAAATTCTTACATAAAATTACAAGGTATCTGAGGCATCCACAGTGGAGACAATATTCTCCTCCAGTTAAGGAATGGAAAATTAATTATAGGGCATTTCCAAGTAATGTACTCAATACTGCTGTAGTAGTAAGTAGACAGAAAGTCCTGCTTTCAAACTGAAATTGCTTTCTATTATCTTTAATAAGTGATGTGTGTACTTGATAGGCTGGATAACCACTAAGGAGTCATTTATACAATATGCCTCCATTTAATGTGAAATCATATGGAAGGTGTCCCAAACAACTGTTCCGTTTCTTTTTATCACTTAAGACTTAATTAATTTTATTTTATGTTCCACTTGTTGAATATGCTCTTGGAACTTTGTTCCATTGTTGGGTGAATTATTCTATGATTTCAGCTATGTTCTGCTGATTGATATTTTATTCAATTTATTTATGATCTCCTTAGTAATTTTCTGCAGAAATTTCACCTATAATTGTAGATTTGTCTAATTTTGTTTACAGTATTTTTCAGTTTTTGCTTCATAGATTTATGAATGTTATTAGGTACATATTCAGAATTATTATATTTTCATGTTGAACTTACACTTTTATTATGAAATGCTTCTTCTCATCTTTGTTAATATTCCTGGTTGTGAGGACTTCTCTGTATATTTTCCCATCATTTTACTGTTAGACAATCCGTAACTTCATATTTAAAATGTACTTCCTCTAGATGACATACAATTGGATTTAGCTTTTAAATCCAGTATAATATTCTTTGGCTTTTATTTGGAAAGTTTAGAGCATTTATAATTAATCTAATAATTTACATGGTTGTTTTAAAGTATGATTTGGCTATTTGTTTTCAATTTGTCCCATATACATTTTTTTTTGAGTTTTATGGTTTTATTGAAACAAATACAATGTGCACACAAGCTGTCTATTCATTTTCTTTGCTGTGCAGCCTGGCGTTGGGATTGGTGACTCTGATGACCAGCTAGGCTGCTCTTTCCACAATGGCTTTGTGGTTCTCAGAGGAGACGTTGTGAGCAATCTCAGCACAGTAAGACTTGTTGTACATCAGCAGCATTTCAATTTTCTTTACATTGTGGACCAGGAACTCCCAGAAGCCACTGGACAGCATGTGCTTTGTTTTCTTATTTCTCCGATAATCAATGCTGGGCATCAAGATCTGGCCCCTGAATCTTCTGCAAGTCCTATTGTCAATGCCCCTGGGTTTCTGCCAGTTCCATATAACTTTGACATATCGGTCTGACTGGTGTTAGATGGACTTCTTGGTCCTCTTTTTGATTATCTTTGGCTTCGTGAGAGGTCTGAGGGCGGCCATGATGCCAAGGAAATGGCTGCCACCTTCGTAGGCAGCACCAAGAAAGAGAGTGTCCCATATTTTTTGTTCTTTGTCCCTGCATTCTTTTTGACTATTTAAATACTTTCATTATTCAGTTTTTCTCTACCATGGTCTTACTAGCTATAACTTTTAAGTTTATACAGTAAGAGCTCTAGGATTTGCAATATGCATCTTATCACAGTCTTTCTTCAAGTAATATTATGCCTCTTCAGTTTTAATGTAAGAAATGTATAACAGTACATTTCTATTATACCCTCCTCTTCTTTATACTTTTATTGTCAAATAATCTACATCTATGTATGTCATAAACCCCACAAATATATTATTTTTTATTTTAAACAATAAAATATATTTTAAAGAAATTTAAAAATGAAAGAATTTATTTTATTTACCCACAGTTACTATTCACAGTTATTTTTTTTAGTGAAACTCTGGTTTACTTTCTTCAGCCTGAAGAATCTTTGGTTTCTTCAGATATTTGGGTGATGAATTCTCCAACTTTTTATTTTCCTCAACATATTTTTATTTTAGCTTCATTTCTGAGGGATTTTTCTGGATATAGAAGTCTAGGCTGACAGATTTTTCAACTTTGTAAAGATATTGTTCCAATATATTTTGGTTTGCATTGTTTCTGATACAAAGCCAACAACTTTCTTATGTTTATTCCCCTGAATTTAATCTTTTCTCTGACTGCTTTTAAAATTTTCATTATAACAATGATTTTATAAAATTTGAACTACATGTTTTTGCTTTGCTTTTTTCCTTATTGGAACTTTTTGAGCTTCTAGGGCATGTGGCCTTATAGTTTTGAACAAATTTGGAAAATGTTAGTCCATTATATCTTCGATTTCCCTCTACCTCCTTTCTGGAACTCTAATAACACTATTGTTAGAGTTCTTAGGGTCATCCTACTGTTCACCAAAGCTAGATATGTATTTGTTTCAGTATCTTTTTTCCCTCTGCGCTTCTGTATGAATAAGTTCTATTATGTCTGTAAGCTCACTGATACTTTTTCTGTGGTGTTTGATCTGCAGACAAGTTTGTCAATACACATAATGTATTTTGGGTTCTAGACATTCTATTTGGCTCCTTTTAATATACTGTATTTCACTCTTCTCTATGTTCACATTTACATCAACTCTTGAATGACCTGGATATTTCCTACTTCCCAGTGCTGAGGTACCTGAATTAAAGGTCAGGAGTCGCTTAGGTAAAGTACTGAAGAATTACTGTTGTACATTTGTCACCATAAAAAATGATCCTTCATCATAGGCCTCTCTTTTAGTCAGTGGGTTCATGGTCTGAGAATTGGATCACATCTGGAATCTAGGGGAAAAAATTGTGACTTTCTTTTTTACTGTCATTTTTTTTTATTTTATTTTTTTATTAGAATATAGTTGCTTTACAATATTGTGTTAGTTTATACTGTAGATGCCAGAGTGTTAAATTTTGTTTCACAGGATAATGCTCTCATGTTGATAAACACACTCATCTCCAACTTTCTTTTTGGTTCTGTTCCCCTTCATTCAGCATCCTCAACATCCAATCCTGTGCATCTACTGTTGTCACCTCATGGATATTGGTATGTTTTAGCCAAATCCTGCAGCAACGGCAGCACATAATTTTCCTCATTCCTTAGCAAGGCTAATAGTTCTCCATATGGATGTTCTGGTATTGGTGCTGGTACTATCTTAGATCGGGTTTCCTGAAAATGGAATTTTTAATGGGAAAGTTGATGGACAATGTTCTTAGGAAGTTCACCTGTAAGAATGTGAGAAAGGCAGGATCTGGCAGAATGAGAAGTTGAATCACAATGTACAGTTGACCGTTGAACAATGAGAGAGTTGTTGAACAACCCTCCACACAGTTGAAAGTCTGAGTATAACTTCAGTTGGCCCTCCCTCTATGTGGTTCCTCCTCATCTGCGGTTCTGCATCCATGGATTTAACAACCACAGATCATGTAGTACTGTAGTATTTATGACTGAAACGTATTTAAATATAAGTGGAACCATGCAGTTCAAACACACATTGTTCACAGGTCAACGGTAGTTGCAATTGAGCCTTCAGTTGATTTACAGAAATCCTGGAACTTGGTGGGCCCTTTAGAGTTGTCCCAAAAAAAGATAAGGATTCCAGGTGTTTGAATCTCTGCATTTATAATCACTGTCCACAAGCTTCCTTTATCCACTGCTTACCCAACCACAGGAAGGAATGTAATTTGAAGAAATCAGCTCCTTGGTACCAAAGAAAAATCCCACTGAATGACTTAGCTTTAACTTTTCCATCAGCAGTTGGTCGATAGATGCTTTGGTCCTAAAGAGGTGACCTGGGCAGAAAACCCAATATCCACTATAGACACAAAATGTTGAAAGCAGTTCCTTCATTCTTTCTCTCTGATTTACACACTTATATTTTCAATTGCTTAGTGCTAACTTACACAGCCATCTTGGTCAAACTTAGCATTGTGCTCCTTCATTCTATTTAGTAAAATCCACCTTTTTTTTTTTTTTTTCTATTTCTTATCTCAGTTTTTAGCATCACGATTTACCTTGTTAAATAAAATGGAACTCTGGAATTCATCCTTAGACCCTCTGCCCCTTTTTTCTGTCTTTAAATTTTTTTCTGATTAAAATGCCCTTTCATCCTCTTCTCTACATAATGAAATTTTATGTATTCTTTAAGATTGAGCTCAAATATCACTTTCTTTGGAGTCACCTTTGTTGCTCTAAGCAAAATTAATTATTCTTTCCTCTAAACCACCAATTTACTTTGTACATTCTATTAGTCCTCTAGGCTGCCACACAAAATACCACAGACTAAGTGACTTAAACAACAGGTATTTCTCCCAGTTCTAGAGTCTAGAAATCCAAGACCAGGATGCTGGCATGGTCAGGTTCTGGTGAAAGCTCTCTTCCTGGCTTGCAGATGGCTACCTACTTGCTGTGTCCTCACATGGCAGAAAGAAAGCATCTAAGCAAGTGCTCTGATGTCTCTTCTTATAAGGGCACTGATCCCATCATGAGAGCCCCACCCTCATTACCTCATCTTATCCTAATTACCTCCCAAAGGTCCCATCTCTAAATGCTATCACACTGGGGTTTCAAGTTTAAACATACAAATTGAGGGGGAGGAAACATACATTTAGTCCATAGCATACATTATTCTATCAGAGGACTTACCACATTGTAATAGTATAATCAGTATATATGTATAACTTCTCTTTGTACCATTAATTTCTAAAAGGCAGGCTCATTTCCTTTTGATTTTCAGTGACTAGCGCAGGGACAGCTATCAGGTTATGTTTAAGACTTATTTGCTGAACTTTGAATAAATCTGTGTTATTCATTTGCCACATTTAATATAAAATGACAAATCTGGGTTTCTAATCCTATGTTTTTTATATGCTGGTAGCTTGCCAATATCAAGATTCTGGTAGTGATGAATTAGTCATTCTTAGATGGCAGACCCTATTTTGCACTCACAGAACAATAGAACTTTATAGCACATTCCACAAATGTAATGAATTAGATGTATATTTAGCTCCTTACTATTTTTTACTCTAGTTCCACAAGGATAGAGACTATGTATATTCTATCAATCACTACATATCTTATGCCTAATACAATGCCTTGCATTAAGAAGACAGTCAATACATTTTTAAGAAATTATAGACATGAATACATTGCACTTGCAGATCTGGAAAACACTGCTATGGAAAAAATACAACATTTCAAATATTCACCAAGGAAGAATTTTAGGCAGATTAGCTTGAGTATTAACTGCTGATAAAAAACCAAAAACAAAACCATCAGTGATTCACATAGAAGTAGCACTTTAAAAAGATAGAAACAGCCTTCTCTGAGAAAAAGCATGTAAATTTTGAAGGTAAAATCCTGAGCTAAAAGAACAGCCTTTGTGAGGACTAGCTGTAGTTACTGACCAGTTATTAAAACTTCTAAATATTCCAGATATTGAAAGCCCTGAATGCCTTAAGTCAGAGTTTAGTCACATACAAGCACATGCTTAGAAAACATTAGATCCCAAGGAAATAAATGTGACCTTGATAAGCATGGTATTTTATGAAACAAATACCAACTCTGTCCACACTGAAGAAAAGAGGCAAAGCCCAGTGGAGGATTTTTAAGGAAACATATTTGGTGAAAAGGAAACAAGAGTTGCTTACTAACTTACACAGTGAATGATAAAAATGTTAAAATGTCAGTGGGTAAGAGAGTGGTAAGGACTATTATATATATTAATATGTTACATTAAATATTTTACATTTACATGTATCTTCAAAAATGCAAAAGAAAAATTTTTAATGAATTAATTTCAAAGATGTAGTAAACTTTTTATTGTTAATCATGAAAATCAGCTGAGCTCAGAATTGTCCATTCACCCATCTCTGTTCATCCCTCGGTTGAATCTCTCCTTCAGTTGACTACTAATGAAGCTATGTAATATTGGTTCCTATGAAGAGCATATTTGATGGAGGAAACTGGGACTTATAAACTAAAATCAATGTTTGACTTAAATTATGATAGGAACCCATTAGCCAAAGGACAGTTATACATACAAGCCCATCAGTGCCTCTGAAAATTGATGACTCAATAGGCTGATTTAAATAGGGATGACTCACATTCCAGTAAATCATCATTACTGTGAGTAAACCAGGTTGTAACCTTTCAGTGATCTTAGAAGAAACTGCTTATTGATCATAAACAAAAGACATAGAATTTGATACAAATGTAATGAAATGAGAAAGAGGGAAGTATCCTTCATGTTAATGGCAGTTGACACTACAATGGATCTTATTTTGAAGTAATTCGTATCTACTTTAATGGGGTTTTCTCCCACAAGAAACATTTTCCAAACCCTGAAATTTACTTTGTTCATTCCCCGTGATGTGTGGCAGGATTTATTTTCTAGAATAATGGCTTTAAGCCCATTGAGCTTTCTTCAGTTTGGGACTTATAACCTGTTTTTATTTCTTTCTTAGTTATGATTAAACGGAATAGCACATATAAATCTTCACAACTAATCATTAATTTCTTGTAGGCATTTTTCCTATGCAGTCTCAAGGTAATTTTCAGACATGTAATTTTAAGTGTAACAGCAACTTGCCTTTAAAAAACACTAAGCAAAATTTGTCCTTTGCTCTATCTCCAAACGTCTGGATTATAGTTTGTTTTTTTCTTGAAATTTCTTTTTACATTAGAAGTTCATATCAAGTAACAATAAATGTTTTAGTATTAAAACAAGGAGTTGGAAAAAGGCTTTTTAAAAAAACTTATTTTTAATAATGACTATACATGGCTCAGTATAAGCTGAGATATGAATGGGAGTCTCCCTTTTACTACCTTCAAACACAGAAATTTTGAATAAAATAAAATCCTGAATAAATATCCTCAGTAGGAAAAAATAATTATTTTATCACTGAATTGTCTTCTACTTAAGTTTTAATTACAGACTCTGTGTGTCAGCTTAAAAATAGTTTACATTTTTGGCAGAAATGCATCCATATGAATATGCAATTTGAGCTCAAGTTTTTGTGTTTAATAAAAATATAGAAATATTATTATCATGTCATGTATTAATAAATATTAACACTGTAAGGAAGATATTTGTTTAAGCTCATAAATTCTAAAAATGGGTCATTTTTTTGACCCATTCTAGAATGGGTCATTATTTTGTAAATCTTGAATAATAAACATATTAGAATTAGCGCTTTTTTTTTTTGCCATGACACATATGGTATCTCTGATTTTACCTTAAGTATATTTGTAGGATAAATACAGTACTTGATAATTTAAATATGTTATTTTAAAATGTAATTGGAAATGGTACATAGAGCGTTTGATCAGAATGAAATAAACACAATTAAAATTTGTATAACCTTAGTAAAACCAATCAAGAAAAAGGAGAGAAAGATAAAATTATCAAAATTCACAATGCCAGAGGAATAGTTTTATATTCTTTGCACTTAAAGTAAGAGACTGTTAGGATCAACTTTACACAATAAACTTGACAACAAAGATAAAAGGGAAAAATTCTGTGTAAAAGCTACTTACCAAAATTGACGTAAGAAGATATAGAAAGTTTTAACATCATTGTAAATACTACAGAAATTGAATTAATTAAATAAATCTTTCTACAAACCTCATAGCATTCCACTGGTGAATTCTATCAAACTTATAAAAAATAAATATATAAATACTACAATTTTATACAAAAACATGTTTAAGGATTGTAGAGGAGGAAACATTTCCCTATTTAATTTATGTGGTCATCATAACCCTAATACAAAAATTTGATAAATACATTATAAGATTACATAGATTGAAAAAAATCCTTAGATGTAAATTGAATCCAACATTTAAAAAGAAAATATGTCACGATCAAGCTGGGTTTATTCCTGGAATTCAAACTTAGTTTAACATTTTAAAATCAACCAACATAAGATAAGATATTAATAGAATAAATATTATATATTTATCTCAATAGTCACAAAAAAACCCATTCAACTCACACTCATAATGAAAAAGATGAATAAAAGATAATCTATTCACTCTGCAAAAAGTCATTTAAAAATGTAGCTAAGACCACATATAACGGTGAAGTATTGAACTTTCCCTCCTAAAGATCAGTAACACGGCATGCATGTCACGTATACTGTGGGTTCTAGGCAGTGAGATAAGGTGATCAAAAATAAATAAAAGGAATGAAGATCAGAAAGGAAGAAAAAAACCTGTCTCTATATTTGTAAATGACATGATTGCCTGTGCAGATAATTCTAATTTCCAAAGCAATTACCTCAATTAATAAGTTAGAAAGGTTTCCAGGTACAAAGTCAATATACAAAAAATCAATTATATTTCTATATAATTGCAGAAAACAACTGAAAAAATAATTTTATGAGTTGTATTAACAATAGTGTCAAATAATATAACATAGGTAATTTTCTTTCAAAAAATGCAGGAACTTTGCAGTGAAAACATTGCTAAGACAAATTAAGACAAAAAGAAATGGAGAGATATATCTTTTTTATGTATTAGAAGGCTCAGTGTAGTTAAAAACACAATATATGCCAAAATGCAATACAAATCCAATCAAAATTCTAGCTGATTTGTAAAACTTGACAAGCTAATTCTAAAATTTAAATGAAAATATGAAGGGTTTACAATGGCCTAAATAATCTTGGAAAAAAAAGCAAAGTTAGAGAACTTAACAACCTGAATTTAAAGCTTAGTATAGCACTATAATAATCAAGACAATGAGGCATTGGCCTAAAGACAGGCAAATAGATCAATGGAACAGAAAAGAGACCAGAAATGGACATACACTTGAAATACCAATTGAATCAAGGTAATTCAGTGGTGGATGAAAGTAAAATCTTTAAAACAAATGATGCTGAAACAACTAGATATCAATATTTGGGGAGAGGGGACAAAGATCTTGACTCAACTCTGATTGACCAAATTCAAAAACACAAATTTAAGTGTACTACAGTCCTAAACATAAAAGCTAAAACTGTAATGCTCTAGATGAAATGATGGGGAAATATATTTATGACATGAGAGTAGGTAAGTAAATATATCTTTTTTTTTTTTACATCTTTATTGGAGTATAATTGCTTTACAATGGTGTGTTAGTTTCTGCTTTATAACTAAGTGAATCAGTTATACATATACATATGTTCCCATATCTCTTCCCTCTTGCGTCTCCCTCCCTCCCACCCTCCTTATCCCACCCCTCTAGGTGGTCACAAAGCACCGAGCTGATCCCCCTGTGCTATGCGGCTGCTTCCCACTAGCTATCTATTTTACGTTTGGTAGTGTATATATGTCCATCTTTGACAGGACACAGAAAGAGAATAATTCTAAAAGAAAGAAAATAGACTAACAATCAACATTTTTAAAAATCTGTTAATCAAAGGACACAATGGAGACAGAAAAAGTAACCACAGACTAGGAAAAAATATGGCAAGGATATATCTGACAAAATACTTGTATCCATAATACATAAAATAATGCTACAACTTGGTAATTAAAACAATCCAATAAAAAGGAGGAAAACTACTTGAATTGACACTTCACAAGGGAAGGTATATGAATACCAAATAATCCTATGAAAGCATGTTCAATGTTTTTAGTCATCATGAAAATTCAGATTAAAACTGTAAAAAAAAAAACACTACACACCCACTAAAATGGTAGGGTTAAATTTATTAAAAATTAAAAAGACAAAAACTCAAGTGTTGTCAAAAATAGGGAGTATCTGAACTCTCATACATTTCTAGTAAAAGTAAAATAATACAAAAATTTTGAAAAACTGCAGTTTCTTTAAAAGTTAAATATATACCTACTTTATGACCCAGAAATTCCAATCCTAGGTATTTATCAAAGAGAAATGAAAATGTATGTTTACAAAAAAACTTGTATAAAATATGCATAGAAATGCCCATAGCCAAAATCTAGAAACAACAGAAATGACCATCAACAGAAAAATACATAAACAAACTGATTATGGTAGAGTTGTATTATGGAATACTACCCAGCAACAAAAGGGAACAAATTACTTATACATAAAACATCATGGTTGAATCTCACAGACATTCTGAGGAAAAGATGTTGAATACAGAAGAGTACGTACTTGATGCTTCTATTTATATAAACTTCTAGAAGAGTCAAAACTAATCTATAGTGAAAAAGGTCAGAAAAGTAGCCATTCCTAGGTGAGTGGATATTGAATGTTAGGGACACATGAAAATT
The DNA here is from genome assembly GCF_003676395.1 of Aethalodelphis obliquidens. Lineage (NCBI taxonomy): Eukaryota > Metazoa > Chordata > Mammalia > Artiodactyla > Delphinidae > Aethalodelphis > Aethalodelphis obliquidens. The sequence continues at coordinate 18,185,072 of NW_020837948.1, forward strand.
TCTGAAGTACTGGAAATGTTATATATCTTGACAAGGTTGTACATTTATCAAAGTCATCATATTAAACACTTATGATTTGTGCATTTGCTACAATTGATGAACCTTCAATGACACAACACAATCACCCAAAGTTCATTAGAGTTAACTCTTGTACATTCTATGGGTTTGGACAAATGTATAATGACACGCATCCATCATTATAGTATCATACAGAGTATTTTTACTGTCCTAAAAATTCCCTGTGCTCCACCTATTCACCTCTACCCCCCATTCCTTAACAACCACAAATCTTTTTACTAGCTCTATAGTTGTGCCTTTTTCTTTTCTTTTTTCTTTTTTTTTTTTTTTTTGCGGTACACGGGCCTCTCACTGTTGTGGCCTCTCCCGTTGCGGAGCACAGGCTCCGGACGCGCAGGCTCAGCGGCCATGGCTCACGGGCCTACCCACTCCGCGGCATGTGGGATCTTCCCGGACCGGGGCACGAACCCGTGTCCCCTGCATCGGCAGGCGGACTCTCAACCACTGCACCACCAGGGAAGCCCCTTTTCTTTTTTTAATACAAGAAATAATAGAAAAGTTTTATGTTTATGGGAATTTTCCAACAAATAAGAAAAACAAAATAATGATATATTATTATATATCAGAGAGGAGGCAGGGCAGAGAGGAGACAGCTCCTGGAGTGATATCGTTAAGTAGATAAGGCAAGATGTAGTCTAGCTCATAAGTAAAGGAATTACCTTTGGACATAAATAAGCACTTATGGATCATCCATGATAACAGATGGGAAGGCAGACTATGCAGGTGTAGATACCTGTAGATGGGTAAGGCAAGGGGTGGGAGTCTGTGGAAGTTTCTCCTGATAGCTTCAGTTTGCACAATGAAGTAGGAATCAAAGTCATCCAATGAGAATGATGATTTAGAGGAGACATTTTAATGATCTGAAGAGAAGGAGACTATATAACATGAGTGGAACAGTGAACTAAAGTAAGATTTCCAGAAAGTACTAAACACTCATTTGCTCTTCTTGTTCATGAATTTATAGTGGGACGAAGGTGTGTAGTTGCATGTTCTTTCCAGTCCTATCCAATTTCATGGAGATAGATGATAGATAGATAGATATTTGAAGAGTTAGATTTAACCATAGCTGTAGTTGAGCTCAGCTACCTAATGAAGCAAGAAGAGAGGGACAAGGGACTTGAGGGTTTATCAGAAGAAATGCTTAAAATGATTGAATAATTTAAGCAATGTAAGTTGGGAAAAGATATTAAGAGTGTGAATTACTATAATCTCAACTGATTAGAGTGTAATGAATGGGTTGTTCGAGTGGGGCATGCGGTGCTAAAAGAAGAGCCAGAGAAAGAGAAGTGATATTCAAAGTGAAATGCAGGAAATAAGGATAATGAAAATTTTAGTTTGGGGTAATAATGAGGTATAGAATAGGACTAGGGAATAACTGAGGAAAGACAGAGGTCAAGAGGAGATGTGCTCAGGAAATTGAGGGGGCAAGGTACTGGAAGTTTCATCTGTGTGAATCTTGACATTGCAACAAATTGACAGGAGGGGTGTTGAAGATCATGGCAAACAGCTGAGAGCTAAAGTCTCTGAAAAATGAAAGTAGAATGATCAGGCATAGGTAAATGACAGAAACAATGAGAGGTAGTGGGTAACCAATCTGTTATCAATCTGTTATCATGAGATTCAAATCTGGATGGTGGGGATGATTAGAGAGAAACAAAAGAGAATGGTCTGAAATGGTCTTGAAAATAACCCTGAAGAGTATAGATAAAGCCAGCCCTACCTTAAACCCCAGTGATAAAGCTGAGGTGAAAAAGCAGACATTGATGGAAACCTGCAAAGGAAGTATTGTCTTTGAAAGAGAGACTAGGTTTTTTTTAAGTGCTAGAAAGTGAAAGCATGTTCAGAGAAGATAACAGATTGTGGGTTCCAGTGGAAGGATTTTGGAAATTAAGGAAGAGTTCGAGAAAGAGATAGAATAGCAGGTAGAAAGGGTGATTAGAGTGAGCGAGGTGACCCTGACTGGGAAGCCTGAGTTCCTGGTGGCAACTATAAAGGGGAATAGAGGGTTTAATAAAATTACTTGTTTTGGATTTAAACCAAATGGAGACAGCAAGGCTGTGAGAATGGCGGGGGCGGGGGGCGGGTAAGAAGGTGTGGGCATCTGGTTCATTACCTCTGCTGACTGAGGAAAGAGATCTGGGAACTCAGGGCTAACTCAGTGTGAAGACATTTTTATGGTTGGAATGATGGCCATAGCAGGCCTGGAGACATAGGCCTTGACCATTACATGGGTTTACTCTTGACTTCTATTAACAAAGGGGTATTTTGCACCAAGTTGAATCCAACTTAGATTTTTCTATCATTTGTAAAGAAAAGTTACACAGTTTTAGCTAATATATATTAAGCATTTTGTAGATGCCAGGCAATGTAAGTGTGTAAGTATATACATGTTTTAACTCAATTAATTCAAACAATATTATGAAGTTAATGTGATTTTCATCCCTCTTTTACAGATGACAAAACTGACAGAGAAGGTTAAACATCTTGCCTAAGATCACAAAACTGATAAGTGTTTAAAGCCAGGATTTCATCCCAGAGAATCTGGCTCTATAGACCTTGTATTTACCTAAATGCCAATAAATGAGACAACAGTGTTTGTGTGTGTGTGTATGTGTGGTCTGTCTTAATAAGAGTTTCATTTTCATATGTTAAATGCTCACCTAAAATAAATTAAAAACAAACAAAAAACCCCAAAGTTTTAGAAGTAAAAAAAAAAGAAAGGAAAGAAATGCTCACCTAGAGAAGTTCCAAAACTGTGCATAGAATGAGAAAATTATGCTGCTCTGTTTTAATTCTTAGCCTTTAACTGGACACCTGGACTTATCACCTTTTACATTTGGGGATGAAAATGATGTGCTTAATGAATTCAATTATTTCCTCTTTGCAGATTTTAACAATTGAACTATTAAAACATTCATTTCCACCTGTTAATTACAGCTATTAGACAGAATAGAAACACTTTCCACCTCAGAAATAGAAATTTAAGGAGTACTTTTGACAACAATGCTCCCAAGAACATTCCTTGTATTTGGTTAGAGCTCAGTCAGCAAAGATACACACATGGGCTGTGAAAGCAGCACAGAAGTGGAAGCATCACTAGAAAAAAAACGGAGAATAACTCCTCAAGGAACAAGGTGATAGAAAGGTCAGTTATTTGGAAAGCCATTAGACAAGAGCCTGTTTTTATTTTTTTGCCCAAAACTCTGCATTTGGGATTCAAGGGTGATGTGTTTGATCAATCATTATTTGAAGATGCAGCCAGATGGATGCTCAAATTGTATGCTTTGGTTCTAAGTAGGTGGCCGGTAGATTTTCAGGATAGGTAGATTTCTTACATGCCTTAATGTTCAATTTGACAACTAGCTAGTGGTCATTAAACCAGCCGAATCATTGTTTTGCATTAATATTTTCTATAAATTAAATACTATTTTGCAAATTTAGTTAATTATAAAACAAATCTCCAATTTAGAAAATTTAGAATGTGTTAATTCATGGATTTTTTTTGAGGGGGCACATATGTACATTATTCTATTTTATCAAATTTTATTTTTCCTTTCTATGGCTTATTATTAACTATGAAAAGAAACTGTTCATAAATGTCTGCAATTTGTTCTCCTGCTTCTGGATGGGAGAAACCACACTGAAGAAAAAAAAAAAAGAAAGAAATCAATACAAGACTGAAGTCAATAAATGGAGGCTTAGTGCAATAACTACCACAGGGAACATTTCTCCTTTTTTCAAAAATCTATTTAATAAAGTTTAATTATACCAATTTCTTTTTACTTTGTCCACATGGAAACTAACTACTTAATAGTCTTTCTTGTAAGGATTATTCACACATTTGAAAATTATTTTTCAATTTGTCCTTAACCTGTTCCTTCTCCAACTTAAAGCATGTGCAATTCTTTTTGTATTGGTTTTATTATTTAACCCTTTAATCATCTCTGTATGTCTTGCAACATAATTAACAAGATCTGCAATGTTCTTCAGAGTGAGATTTCAACATATGAAGAATCCACATTTCAAAAAACTAAATAGAAGGTGGAAAATACATTAACTACTTCCATTATCTATCATCCTGCCAATGGTCCCAGGACTGTCTCCCAATTCTTAAAATACAATCAATACCAGATGAACTTCCCATATGAATATAGTATTCTTGGTACTCAAGACTAAGAATATTTCCTTGCTGTTTACCAGTAGTGATGATAAATTTCTACCAAACAAACTTATTTCCTTGCAGTCTCTTTTGAGATCAATACTAAGCGTTGCTGGGAGAGCTGAAAGGAACTCTGGGACCACGGACACTTGCATTTTAAAGTGTCTTTTTTTTGTCTCAGTAACCTCATGGCTTTCTGCTATTCATATCCTAGATAATGCCCTATGCGGTACCCAGAACAGCAGCCTTACTCAACACTTCCAAGCTCTTCAGGGCTAGGAAAGCTGGAGGAAGATCTGACCATGCCTCAACGAGCTGAGCACTGCCCTAGCCAGCCTGACTCCTAGACATTTTGCAAAGAAATAAAGGGGACCAACTAGGACAGAAAGATAGGCTCAGGAAAGGCAATCCCATTTATGGGGCCTGGAGGAAGAATGAGCACCAAAGCAACATGGTTGAGTGGTTCAAGGTTGTTCCAACAAAGAATCTTGATTGATCATCCATTATCAATCCACCCTGGTGAAAGGATCCTTACAATCCACTCCATTAACATACTGTCCCCAAATTTTTACCCAAATTGATCAGACAACCTTTCACTTGGAACCCTAAACTCTGGACCTGACACACCACCTTTGCTTTTTATTTTACCAATTACCCTCTCTCCGGCCTTCCCACTGTGTAGATAAGCACCACAAACATTATCCCTGCAAAGAGGATTTTATTCCCTGGGTAACATCACCCCAACTACCAATTACTGGGTGCTCCTTACTGTGCCTTCATACTTTGCCTTTTATAATTAATCATGTTTAGTTGCTTCTTTTAAGTTAAAAAGTATAATCTCTGCTCCATTTTTAACAGCAATATGGGCAACCTGGATGCCTTTTTACTCTTCCAATGTTGGTACAATATGAATCATAATAGAGTAACTCATAAATATCACTTAAAATTGAATTGGTTGGGCTTCCCTGGTGGCTCAGTGGTTGAGAGTCCGCCTGCCGATGCAGGAGACACGGGTTGGTGCCCCGGTCCGGGAGGATCCCACGTGCCGTGGAGCGGCTGGGCCCGTGAGCCATCGCCGCTGAGCCTGCGCTCCACAACGGGAGAGGCTACAATGGTGAGAGGCCCGCGTACCGCAAAAAAAAAAAAAAAATTGAATTGGTTGGGGTTTGGGGAGGCTGAGGAATTTGAAAGTGATCATTTACTAGATCATAGTCTCAGACCAGCATTATTATTCCATAGCCAGATTGAATATGGGCCATCGTGATCACCACGTGTAGTCTACCCTTGTGGTCTTGCCAATGAGAAGCTGTCTAGCGTCTCCCTAACACATAAATGAGCATAAAGGATACAAGTAGATTGCCTTTAGATTGACCACTATGCTTTCTGCTAAAATGAGTAGAGTCATTTTCATGTCATTTGCAGTTTGACCTCTTAACATATATATCTGTGTCATTTTAAATTTCTCTTTGTTTTCTTCTATTTTACAAGCCCGATATTTACATATTCCTCTGTTGTTTCCTCCTCATCCTCTTGACACTGGAGCATGCACAACTCCATCTTTGAATTTCTCTATTTATACTCCTTCCCTAAATGATCTCATCTAGTCCCATGGATTTACTCATAATCTACATTATGATGTGATGAGTCACAAATGTATATCCCTATCCTATATCTTACTTGGAATTCTAGCTGCCCCTCTTGACATGTCCATATAGACATCTATTATGCATCTTAGACTTACTGTATTCCCAAACCAAATCCTCATTCCCCCTCTCAAACCTGCTTTTCCTTCCACTTCAGTCTTACTCATCTGAATAAATAGCAATTTCATTATTCTACTTGCTCAGAATCCAAAGAACCAAAATACTTGGAGTTAATTTTGACATCTCTATTTCTCTCATAATCCATAATCTAGCAATCTATAAGCAAATGCGGATGGCTAAACTTTCAAAATATATCCCAACACTGAATACCTCTCACCACCTTCACTATGATCCACCTTGGTCCAGGACAATGTATTCTCTCTTCAGGATTATTCCAGTATTCTACTAAACTGTCTCAAACCCTGTCCTAAGTCTCATCTACATATAAGAGTAATACTTTTTAAAGATAAATCATCTTGCTCCTTAGGTCTTGCCACTTCTCAGATATAATCCGTTTAATAACTTCTCATTTTACTCATAGTAAAATCCAAAGTCCTAAAATCATTACAAGATTCCACAAAATCTGACACCACCCTTACTACATTCTACCTCATCTCCACTGCTCTTCCCTCACTCACTCCACTCTAAGCTAAATGTCTTTTCCTCCGACACTCTAAGCATGTTCTTGACCCAGGGCCCTCACTCATATTCTTTTCTTTCCTGAAACCCTCTTCTCACAGATCACACAAGGTTGGCTCCCAAAGTTCCTTTGGGTCTACGTTCAAATGTCACCTTATCAAAAAAGCCTTGCCCAACTGCTCTAAATAAAATAGCACTTTTACAACCCTGACTTTTCTAACCTCCATCATTTCCTATTCCCCTTTACACCGCTGTATTTTTCCCCAAATTTTTTATTAACATCAGATATACTCTATATTTGATGTTAAATTTGTGTTTACTTGTCATCTGCCTACTCCCATTAGAATGCAAGCACTGTTTTTTTTCTATGTATTCTTGTACCCCAGTTCTTAGAATAGTAATTTAGCCTAGAAACACTGATTAAATATTTGTTGAATCCATTAATTAATTTTATAAGAATGCTAGCATGGCTTCTTGGAATGCTAACAGATTTGTTTCTTGTAAAATTAATATACTTCTAAAGTAATCAAACATACTGTATTCTCTCAAATGATTTCTGCTCCATCTAATTAATAGAATTGTATGAACATTTAGTTATTGTATTTTTGTCACTCCCAGTAAACATCGTAATTTAAGCCATGAATATAAACAGAACATAGATATTCAAATACTTTGTTTTTTCCTCAAATAAAACATAGGAATTAAAAACAAAAGTAAGGTTAATGTTCTGGTTAATCATCTTACCATAAGAGGTCATAAATTCATTAATAAAAATGTATTTAGCTGAGTGCTAATGTAATTGGAGGAAAACACACAAATGAAACAGAACATCAGCAACAAAATCATCACTCCCAGTTCCACAACTTCTGAGGAGTTATTCTGAGGAAATAGAAGATAATATCTTTTTTTTTTTTTTTTGCGGTACGCGGGCCTCTCACTGTTGTGGCCTCTCCCGTTGCGGAGCACAGGCTCCGGACGCGCAGGCTCAGCGGCCATGGCTCACGGACCTAGCAGCTCCGTGGCATGTGGGATCTTCCCGGACCAGGGCACGAACCCGTGTACCCTGCATCGGCAGGCAGACTCTCAACCACTGCGCCACCAGGGAAGCCCAGAAGATAATATTTTTACTGCAATCCTACCAGGTGCCTAAAAATCTCTTTGGGTTAACAAGCACTCTCTTAACTTCTAAGTTTTAGTAGGAAGCTTAGTATAGATGGGTCTTTATTGAAGAAAATATCTCAAAAAGAGGTCTTAAAGGTCAACCACTCTATGTCATAAAGTGACAGTAACTGGGGGTTGAAGGCAGCTAGAAGGGGAGAATAAAGTTCCTAAAGCAGGGCTGGCTGAGGAGATGGCGGTTATTTGGCTAAGGAAGGCAGAAGAGGTGTGGGATATAATCAAAGAGAAATCTCCCCTTGTGCATTACCATATGTGAAATTTTAGGTTAGTATTATCTAATGTACAAATTAAAATGAGTGCTGACACTTGAACTAGACCATAATCCTCTACTATCCCTCCTTAGTTTTAGTAAAACATTCTAGACTTGGAAAAGTCTTGTGTTGCTTCTGCTTTGGCAAGAAGAGAATAGGTGCAGTGTTCAGCCAGAGGAGAAATGCTGTGAAGAAGAACATCAGGTACAGGGAACAAGATGCAGAATTAACATATCAGTGGAAGTGGGCAAGGGGAGCACCTAGGAATGGGGAGAAACGCACAATCCACAGAGACTCTGAGAAGAAGCTGGTTTATCCCACAGCGTGTAGGAGGCAAGAGTGAGGTTATTTAGGGTGACAAAACAGAAGTTTGGCTTATACAGAAGACAGGCTCACACCTCTAGTCCTCCAGTTATTCCAAGGTTCGGTCTTGGAAAAATAAGAAACAACAAACAGACTGCATCAGCTTACTAACCACAAAACTCCTTTTACTGAAATGCACAGTACTTCCTTGTTAAGTGCCTGGCTTTTATTTAATTTCTTGACACTCTGTCTTCCTCTTTCTACAAATTATGCAGCTCTCCTTTTCAGTTTTGCCTGAACTTCCAGGAAGTGCCAAGTTAAATTTTAGGCTGAAGCAATGAAAATGTGAGACATAACAGCCACTCAATATTTGTTGAATGAGTAAAGGAGAATAGTTAATAGCAAGACATTAAACTGGATCTATCCTAAATTCGAGGATTATGGTTTTGCAGGAAAAAGTACTGATGGCCTGCAAGTTTTGGATTATATGAAGACTCAGGGAAGTCATTTCCCTCAAGTTGGGATAATTGCCCCCAGAAGAGACTGAGAGGGAATACCTTAGGGCATCTTCCGGTAATTAAATATCTAGGTTATCTCAGCCAGTATCTCCAGCAGGTAATGTTGACAGATCTTTCCAGCTGTGAAAGATTTAAATATAAAAGAGCTTCCTCACAAAAAAGGAGGCTGCTTTTCAAAGCTTTGTTGAAAGCAACACTTTTTCTGCTTCTTTCTTTTGCTTTTTGCTTAGCTCCAGTTATTCTAATTTTCTCAGTAAAATTGCATTATTTTACTCAAGAAAGCATTTGAGTGTCCAGTTTATATCACACATGCTGGAGAAAATAGATATGCAAAGGAAAATCTATTGGCAAAGGCCATTTCTACGTCAGCATGCCTCTTGGTCTCCTCTCAAATGGCCTGCTTTGATGGAGGAGTTGAGGAGTTTAGAAAGGAAACTTTCTTTCTCTTTTTGGTGGGGAAAGGGTAGTGAGGGTGGATTTTTATCTGACAAAATTAGATGGTTTTAATTATTCAACCATCTGTTGTTCATGATAATTTAAATACCAACCTAGGTAGTCATTATTTGGGAGATCATTAATATAGAACATTAATAATTTAAATGTACAAATAAAATCTTCTGGCATTTGAAGTTCAAATACATTATATATTTTCATTTAAAAGAAGTGTTAGGCTACCTAAGTGGATATGTTAGTTTTGTAAAAGACAAATAAAAAACAAACAAAAACCTCAATTAAATAGAGAGGCCTCAGATTTGGGAGACCAGAAGGGGAACCTCTCATGCCCGACAAGGATAGCAGAGCCCAACAGGGAGAAGAAAGTCTCCTCTTCTTTCCTGGCAAGAACTTAACCAAAAAAAAGCCATGGACTCAGGAATCAGCCTCCCTGACTTCAGACTATACTACAAAGCTACAATAATCAAAATAGTATGGAACTGGCACAAAAACAGAAATATAGATCAATGGAACAGGATAGAAAGTCCAGAAATAAACCCACGCACATATGGTCACCTTATCTTTGATAAAGGAGGCAAGAATATACAGTGGAGAAAAGACAGCCTCTTCAATAAGTGGTGCTGGGAAAACTGGACAGGTACATTTAAAAGTATGAAATTAGAACACTCTCTAACACCATACAGAAAAATAAACTCAAAATGGATTAAAGGCCTAAATGTAAGGCCAGACACTATCCAACTCTTAGAGGAAAACATAGGCAGAACACTCTATGACATAAATCACAGCAAGATCCTTTTTGACCCACCTCCTAGAGAAATGGAAATAAAAACAAAAATAAGCAAATGGGACCTAATGAAACTTCAAAGCTTTTGCACAGCAAAGGAAACCATAAACAAGACCAAAAGACAACCCTCAGAAAGGGAGAAAATATTTGCAAATGAAGCAACTGACAAAAGATTAATCTCCAAAATTCACAAGTAGCTCATGCAGCTCAATGACAAAAAAACAAACAACCCAATCCAAAAATGGGCAGAAGACCTACATAGACATTTCTCCAAAGAAGATATACAGTTTGCCAACAAACACATGAAAGAATGCTCAACATCATTAATCATTACAGAAATGCAAATCAGAACTACATGAGATATCATCTCACACCAGTCAGAATGACCATCATCAAAAAATCTAGAAACAATAAATGCTGGAGAGGGTGTGGAGAAAAGGGAACCCTCTTACACTGTTGGTGGGAATGTAAATTGATGCAGCCACTGTGGAGAACAGTATGGAGCTTCCTTAAAAAACTAAAAATAGAACTACCATATGACCCAGGAATCCCATTACTGGGCATATACCCTGAGAAAACCATAATTCAAAAAGAGTCATGTACCAAAATGTTCACTACAGCTCTATTTACAATAGCCTGGAGATGGAAACAACCTAAGTGTCCATCATCGGATGAATGGATAAAGAAGATGTGGCATACATATACAATGGAATATTACTCAGCCATAAAAAGAGACGAAACTGAGCTATTTGTAATGAGGTGGATGGACCTAGAGTCTGTCATACAGAGTGAAGTAAGTCAGAAAGAGAAAGACAAATACTGTATGCTAACACATATATATGGAATTCAAGAAAAAAAAATGTCATGAAGAACCTAGGGCTAAGACAGGAATAAAGACACAGACCTACTAGAGAATGGACTTGAGGATATGGGGAGGGGGAATGGTAAGCTGTGACAAAGCGAGAGAGTGGCATGGACATATATACACTACCAAATGTAAAACAGATAGCTAGTGGGAAGTAGCCGCATAACACAGGGAGATCAGCTCAGTGCTGTGTGACCACCTAGAGGGGTGGGATAGGGAGGGTGGGAGGGAGGGAGACACAAGAGGGAAGAGATATGGGAACATATGTATATGTATAACTGATTCACTTTGTTATAAAGCAGAAACTAACACACCATTGTAAAGCAATTATACTCCAATAAAGGTGTAAAAAAAAAAAAAGAAGATGTGGCACATATATACAATGGAATATTACTCAGCCATAAAAAGAAACAAAATTGAGTTATATGTAGTGAGGTGGATGAACCTTGAGTCTGTCATACACAGTGAAGTAAGTCAGAAGGAGAAAAACAAATACCATATGCTAACACATATATATGAATCTAAGAAAAAAAAAATGTCATGAAGAGCCTAGGGGTAGGACGGGAATAAAGACACAGACCTACTAGAGCACAGACTTGAGGATATGGGGATGGGGAAGGGTAAGCTGTGACGAAGTGAGAGAGTGGCATGGACATATATACACTACCAAACATAGGGTGGATAGCTAGTGGGAAGCAGACGCATGGCACAAGGAGATCAGCTAGGTGGTTTGTGACCACCTAGAGGGATGGGATAGGGAGTGTGGGAGGGAGGGAGATGCAAGAGGGAAGACAGATGGGAACATATGTATATGTATAACTGATTCACTTTGTTGTAAAGCAGAAAGTAACGCACCATTGTAAAGCAGTTGTACTCCAATAAAGATGTTAAAAAAATAATAATTAAAAAAATAAAATAATAGTAATTAAAAAATAAAATAAAATAATAGTAACTATGGAAAAAAAAAGCCATGGACTCTTTGTTTACTACAGCCCTCCCAACTTCCCCTTCCTCTCCAAGAAAGCATTCTTCTTCCCTGCCATGGAGGGACCTGTACATGGCTCACCAAGGTTGCAGACCCCTAACTGCAATTCTCTGCTGAACCCAAATAAACCCATCTTTGCTGGAGGAATAACTGGCAGTCTATTTGTTTCAGGTCAATTGTTTGTTCTTCATTAATTATTGTGTATATTCTCCTGTTGAAAATGATGATTTCTAAGGGAGGCAATTTTGTGACTAAAACGGTGATCATAAGTTGTCATGCAGAAGAAGACGCCTCCCATTTTATACTATAACCAAACCACTGTTTTATCTCAAAAGCATGATTTCATTCCAGAAAATTTTAATCGCATCTTGAAAAGGAAGCCTCAACATTAACTGAAACCACACAGCAAGTACCAGTTAACAAACACAGTAGTTTTCAATGTTTTGTAAGCATAATTAAGTATCATGTTTTGCTGATTGAAATATATTTATGTTCTATCCTCATGTTTCCTAAACTAATGCTGACATCTGTACTTTTGGAAAATAATAATTACTACACGAATGGCACATTTCCAGTGAAATATACTATTACCTCCCAAATAATTGAGTAGAATTTCCTGATATGAAAAAGAACCTTTCCACATACCACTACTACTAATATCAAATAATAATAATAAAATTTAAAAACCTGTAGCATTTCTAAATGCTGTAACATTGACTGTGTGTCTTCATAAAGAAAAAATGAATCTCAATTTCCACTTTAGAGTGTGCACATGTGCACAGGAAATCACCAACAACAGGTGCTGCATACAGAATTGATTATCAGAGCAAAAAATAAGTAACCTAAACATGCAGACACAAAGAAGTGAATAGTTAAATTGTACAGGGAATTACCAGGAGATACAAGTAGCAATGTGTAAAGATCTTCAAGATTTATTCTTGAATAGAACAAATTCAGGTTGTAGAACATTATATAAATTATTATGTCATTCATAGAAATCACACACATACCAATATGCATATCGACACAATATTTTTCTATTGGTATAGGTATCATGCCAAAGGTTACAGTGGTTTCCTTTGGAGATGGGGTGGGACGGGCAAATGGGGAGTTTTTCTTATACATATTATTTTTATTTTTATGATAGTGAATTAAACATATATTTTAAAATAAAGTGAAAACTGTGTACTTCCTCATTTCATGCCTGAGTTCCTTTCCCTCAGTTTCTAAGTATTCAAAATTAAAGTGTTAAGAGTGTTTCTTTAAGGCAAATCAAAACCACAATAAGCTACCACCTCACACCAGTCAGAAAGGCTATCATCAAAAAGTCTACAAAAAACAAATGCTGGAGAGGGTGTGGAGAAAATGGAACCCTCCTACACTGCTGCTGGAAATGTAAGTTGGTACAGCCACTATGGAAAACAGTATGGAGGTTCCTCAGAAAACTAAAAATACAATTACCATATGATCCAGCAATACCAATCCTGCGCATATACCAGGACAAAACTATAATTCAAAAGGATACATGCACCCCAATGTTCATAGCAGCACTATTCACAACAGCCAAGACACAGAAACAACCAAAATGTCCATCGACAGAAGAATGGATAAAGGAGATGTGGTACATATATACAATGGAATACTACTCAGCCATAAAAAAAGAACAAAATAATGCCATTTGCAGCAACATGGATGCAACTGGAGATTATCATACTGAGTGAAGTCAGTCAGAAAGAGAAAGACAAATACCATATGATAACACTTATATGTGGAATGTAAAATATGGCACAAATGAACCGCTCTACAAAACAGAAACAGACTCACAAACATAGAAAGCAGACTTGTGTTTGCCAAGGGAGAGGGGGGAGGGGAGAAGGAGAGGGATGGACTAGGAATTTGGGGTTGGTAGATGCAAACTACTACATTTAGAATGGATAAACAACGAGGGCCTATTGTATAGCACAGGGAACTATATCCAATCTCTTCGGATAAACCATAACAGAAAAGAATATTGAAAAAGAATATGTGTGTATAACTTAGTCACTGTGCTGTACAGCAGAGATTGGCACAGCATGGTAAATCAACTCGACTTCAGTTTAAAAATAGAGTGTTTCTTTAGATTATGGTAAAATATTGCATATTTCCTTCTTGATAATCTTGCAAAGGAATTGTTAACGCACTAAATATTATTCACTTTTGTAGTCTCATCTTCATGTTTCATTAAAAAATTACTCTATATTTTATTGTCATTCAATACAGAAACAAAAAATTATTCAGAAAAATATATCAGGTTAGCAAATTGCTGATTCAATCTGTACATTAGGTAATAAAGAATAAACACTTTTGAAATATTTAAATACTTCCCTAGAAAAACTGAAGGGAGCTTACAGAACATATGTCTCCATGCTGTGCTTGGTTAAATTCATGGATTAGTTTTATTTTATGATTAAAAAGACTGAAGTAACTTGAAAAGTGTGGACTACCCTTTCTCTGATAGATGACACTGCATGCCACAATATGCTCTATTTTTCACCTCTAAATTTTAAATAATCTCAAACACATTTAGCTGTTACTGTATGTATTTGAATTGGCACAGGGCCAAAGAACGTCTCTGACTGGTTAGGCAAGTGCACACATCTGTGGGGACCTGCATTTTCTATGGGAACCCATAAATCTACTTGCTTACATATTTCCTTTTTAATTTTATGGTGTATTGGTTTCCTCTATCAAAGCCTCTGAAATACCTGGATTTTGTCACCACAACCAGTGAACAAACATCTTTTTAGCTAAAAAAAAAAAAAAAAGTAAGAAATGTTTTCTTAGAATGAACATAAAATGAGCTCCCAAACTTAGGTACCTATTAAGTAAAAAGATGTTGGACAATTCCAATACTCCTTTTTCCCCCAAAACAACTGATAAAACACTCCATTAAGGTGTGCACAAATGAGTTACTGAAATATTGTATTTACCAACACATTAGAATATCACAGCGACAAAGTGTGAAAGCCCAAGGGTCAAAATGTCCTGTGAAAATCTCTTATATCATCTATACATGCACAGTGCCTTCTGGACCAGAATCACAGTCAGTGTGATGAGATGTTCACAACAGGAGACACACAGAGGTTTTCCATGTCATTACTAATGTTGGGTATATGTTCATGGAAAGGGATAGACATGAGTATAGTAGAATCCATAAAAATTAAATGTTGACAGGATATGACTCCACTGTGTTATTTTGCTCCCAAAGATATGAGTTGAAAATCTTATTCCCTAAGGTTTGCACATAATTTAGTGTCTAAAATCTCCAACAAAAAACTCATGGCACGATGAGTCGGTGCTACATTTTTCAAGTCTTGTGGCAGAATTAGATAGTTTTGTACAACATCATTCATTCTCCCTAGCCTCTGTAATGTCAGAATACCAAGTTTATTTAAGGTGGCAATGTACCCAGCCCAGGGACTATATTCCTTAGTCCTCCTTATGCTGGTGTGGCCAGTTTGAACAACAAATATACTAAAATATCGTGTGAACATGTTTTAGCAAGTTTCCTTAAAAAGGAGGAAGTGAGCTATTTCTTAATCATGTGGCCTGGAATATGAATGTAATGCCTGGAGTTCTGGTAACTGTTTTGCAGCACAAGGACAAAGGTAATATTCTAAGGATGTCAGAGCAGAGAATTTTAAAAAGCCTGGATCCCTTTTGATTTTAGAGAGTTGTCAGGTCTGACACATATAGGCAAACCTAGTTTTATAGAAATTGGTGTCAACATATTTCTAAATGTCTGTTGTTAGTCTACCTGTAGTTGCTCAAGTCTTTATGAATTCACAGGTGTCTAGTTAAGCATTTTTTATACCTTCATTGAGAAGTATACCTTATATAAACAAAAAATGTTCCCAGTGTCATTCTTAATTTTTTATTTGTAATTCGGCTCTCTTTGATATTCATCTTGAACCCCTTTTTCTTATGGTTTGCATTCAATCAGATATACTTTAACCCATTGTTGTATTATGTAACTGTCTGCATTATTTTGTTTGGAAGTAGAAGTAAAACCTTTGTGTGGCAGGGAAGGAGTGGGATCAGCCTTGGTCTTTTCAGAAATTAAACCCACATTTGTTATATCAGATAGACTTACTATTACCTCTGTTATTTCTGTATACTTACTACTTTTACCTTTCACGGATGCTTGTTCCCTGCTTTACTAGGTAAGATCTGGCTTCCATCTCACCAGTTTTCTATGCGGTATGCTTTTTACTCTCATTGCTCCAAGCTAATTAGGTTTGTTTTCAGGTGGTCTGACATCCTATTTTCTTTCCTTTTTGCACTGCTTTTCACATGATTTTGCCCCATTTATCAACTAGTTACCTTTCAGATCTCAGGCAAAGTTTACTTCCCTCACTGAGTTAGATCCACTGGATATAGGGTCTGGGCATACCATATAACTTTCTTCATAGAATTTAGTACAGTTGTATTTTTTGTTAACTGGTGAAATTACATGTTTAATGTATTTCTCTCCAACTAGATTATAAAGTCCATCAGACTAGGATCTGTAACCTGTTTCTTCCTACTGCCCAAGACAGTTCATGTTCCAGAGTGGGCACTCAGTAAATAAAGAGAATTATCTTACCCATGTCAATAAACCTGATAATTTCGTGAATTGGGGCCAGCAAGGAGAGAGGTGCATGTAAATAACACACCTGTACTCTAAAATCAAATGTAAGAAAGCAGAGATTAACTTCACTGGCATTCTAAGTTCTAAAAATATGTATAAGTATAATAGTACTTCTCAATGGGAACTGAATATTGTTTAATAGATTTTGCAAAAGTAATACTGAATTGTGAAGATAGCAAAGCTATCCTCTTAAAGAGGATGAAAGAAGATCCAGTGATGGACGAGTGAAATTACTTGAAAAGTAAATGTAGTTAAAGTGGAAGAGACTAAATAAACTAAATCCAAGGAAAATTTTAGACTTTTTTTCTGGTCTGTGCCCCACCTTCCCTAGCCTCACTCCAACTCCCTTTATAAATTACTACGAGTTACCCTGCTGAATAGCAGGCCTGATAATGTCACAACTTTGCAAAATCTTTTGGACACTCTGCACAGACTACAGTAGATATAGTACTGCTTATTGCTAAGAATACTCATAAAATGAAGAACTGTAATTTTTTATCATTTATTCTTGATGGATTTTGTTGTTAGATGTTTGGAGAACAGTTGACTTTCCTATTTATGAACTTAAATAATTCACAGCTTGAAGCAATCAGCATGGGTTTTAAAAGAATTTGAATGAGTCCAGGTATCCATACTTCAATGCCTCATATCCCACCGGACCCGGCAAGTTGATTCCTAGCTGAGTTATTTTCATGTACAATGTCTTAATTTTAATGGGTTCAAAGCATGCGTAACAAACTAATTTTCTTCATCATGTTACAGGATACTCTAAGTACTACCAAGAGAGATTGCAGAGAGTAAATCAGTTTAAGTGTGAAGAACAATATAATGGGAATTTGGTTTCAGATCATAGCTTGGGAATAAACCTAAAGACCTAGTTTAATTTGTTGAACATAATTTGTTTGTGGGGTTTCCAGTGTAAGATGGTGACTTAGGAGGATCTTGGACTCATCTCTTTCCACAAACACACCGAATCTTTAGCTATATATTGAAAATTTTCCTCTGAAGAAAACCTAAAAACCGAGCAACTCATTTGCACCAGGCTAATGAGAGGAAGCCCACAGTGAAGCCGGTGGGAGAGGATGGAACACAGTGTTCACCATAAACCCCCCATGCAGTGCAGAGACCCACAGTCTGGAGGCAACTCAACCATGAGCTCCCTGAGGAGCAAAGGGTTTGAACCCCACATAGAGCACCTCAACTTTTAAGACTTGTGCCTGAGAAACGAGGCCCCAAAACATCTAGCTTTGAAAACGATGACCGCGAGACCCACAAACTGAGGAACGCTCTTAAAGGGCTCTCTGACTCACCTGCCCCAGGGCGCCCAACGCAGAGGCAGCCGATCCAGAAGCTCGGAGACTTTTAAGTGAATGAGGCTTAAAGCATCGGCCTAGGGAGCAGGCATCTAAATTCACATCCCGGCTCGCTGGCAGGTGCCATCTGTGTTGTTTTCTTCCCCCAGCAGGAGCCACTTATATGCTCCGCCCCTGGCTCCTTTTAACCGGCAGACTCCATCTTTTTTTTTTTCTCCCCAATTCTAAGCCTTTTTTTTCCTTTCTTTTCTGCCTGTGGGCGCCGTCTATACACTGCGCCTCTGCCTCCCTCCAGAGCACCAGTATCTCTCTGAGGAGAGGTTTTACACGTCTAGTGCCCTAGGTTTGGGGGGGCTGCTGCTCAGGGAACGCCCCTTAATTGCCTGGCTCTGGAGGCTGGGGGACTTGTGATCCTGGGCCCTATGGGATTGTAACAATCAGAGAGTCATTTCTTGTCAGACCTCACCCCCAGGGCACTGCACAAAGACCAGACTGAAACACACCCCCAGTCTTTCTGAGAAAGGGGCCTACTTACTTGTCCTGGAGCTTCGGCTTGAGGCGCAGGCTTCTGGTCCGGCACACAGTTTAGGGGTCTAGGAAGGGCCTGGGGGTAGGTGGGTGGGTATAGAGGCTGGTACTTGCAGTCTTTTCTCTTTCCTTCCCCCTCACTCCATCTCACTGGTGTGTCCCAGAAAGGAGTTTATTGTCTCCTTGTCTGACAACCCAATGTTTGCGGCTGCTGCCAGGGAACGCTTCTACATTGCCTGGCTCTGGTGGCCAGTAGGGCTTGTGCTTATGGGTCCCACAGGACTTGAACCAAGGGAGAACAAGTCCTTAAAGGGCTACTCCCCCCCCTCCAACCCCGGCACAGCAAGAGGAAACAGACCCAGGAGATCAGTCTTTCTATGAAAGAAACCTGTTAACTGATTAGCATAGCTGCAGCCTGAGGGTCTCTAATTAAAACACTCATCAAAAGGCTGAGTGCATCTTTTCCAAAGACCTCAGAGGGCTGGCACTATCTTCCTGCTCTCCCCTGGCCACACTCCAGAGCATCACAAACATAACTATAGTTAATACTACTCTATTGCATATTTGAAAGTTGCTAGGAGAAGGGGTATTGAAAGTTCTCATCACAAGAAAAAAAATGTGTAACTGTGTTTGCTAACAAATGTGACCTGGACTTATCGTGGTAACTATTTTGCAATATATACAAATATCAAGTCATTACATTTGTACATCTGAAATTAACATAATGGTGTCAATTATACTCCAGTTAAGAAAAGCATAATTTGTTGGAGCTGGGCACTACTTACTGGTGGTAGCAATGACCATAAATACAGGCTCCAGCTGATGAGTCTCAAGTAAGGGTGAGAACTTTGTGGGCACTCAATAAGCCCTTGTTGACTGAGAATTCTGTTTTTGCTCCAGTAGGATTGCCTAGTCTTTTTTATATACACTGATGGAAGTTCTCAGCAGATCTCTGGGTGAGACTGAGGACTCATTAGGTATGATTAATGGCCTAAAAAAAAAAATCTAATTTTTATCTTTTAGAGCAGATTTCCAAGAAGGAAACTTAGAGGAAATTCTTATTGATATAATACTCAAATTTTCTGTTTTGAATGTCCCCAATATATTAAAACTAACTGCAGATACTTAGCATAACTAGAATATTAAAATAACTCTTGACAAGAAGGTTCTAGTGAAAAATATATCACTTCTTCTTCAGAGTTTAAGGAATAGAAAGCACAATTTTATACCACAAAAATATTTGAAATTCAGTCTTCCATTAGTTCTGAATTAGTATGATAAAAGCTTGCCAATGACCAAAGAAAATGTCTTCCAGATAATGAAAACCAAATCAAATAAGCAACTACAAATAATACAAACAACACATTTATTTAGAAAAATAAACTGAAAATGCTGTTTGTCTAGTACATTTTCCCATGAAGCATAGATAAATGGCTATAAAAATCTCTTATGTCAAATACAAATTACAAATGGTTTTGTTAATTAAGAGAACAAATAGATGTTCAACACAGATGTTTAGTGTACAGTTCACTGTATTTGACTTCTTGGCTGTTAATGATATAAAATGATCCTCACTAAAAAAACCTTTTGAACCCTTTTTCATTCATTTGACCACACTGATTTTTTTTCATTATTATTTTGTAGTTGTTCTTTAATCTGAGACAAGTCCATTTTTTATTAGATAACTGATTTTTAATAGAAGAAAGAGAAATCAATGTCTGGAGAATTCTTAAATGTTTCCTTTTTGGACTCCTGCAAGAAACTTTGTTGTGGTCTCAAAACTCATGGGACCATCTGTGCAAATAACAGCACACATCATTACCCTGAATGGAAGTGACAGTGCAAATAGTAGAAGTTCATTGAGAAGTAATCAGCAAGAACTGGCCCCTCCTCTCTCAACCAATATGGGGTGAAGGATTGAATGCAGAAAATTTTCAAGCAATTGACAATACTCTTATTCTGTTATGGCTTTGAATGTGTACAGAAGATGGCAAACGTCCTCTTTGCAAACAGCAACATTCTGTTCTAATACTGTTCATTGCTGCAGTGTTCCTTCATTTGTTCAGTTTTGTTTATTTGTTTTGTTTTTGTCTACATATTTTGAAATGCTGAGTAGTTCTGGCTACAGATACCTATTTCTATACTTCCACCTTCCCAAATGATAAATTATAATTTACTGGCTGAATTACTGAATATAAATTTTTTGGTGTTCACATCTGGGACTAATTTCAATGGTAAAATAAGATGGATTTTTTTGTTTGCTTTTTGGTTTTTTGTAGGTTTGCTTCTTCAGTCCTTTTCATCTTTTTTTTTTTTTTTTTTAATCTTCTTGGTAATATCTGAGTAAAGAGATTTAAGGCTGTGGCTTTTTTTGCCCCCAGGGCTCTGCTCATGGCTGTCAGACTAGAGGCAGATGGTTTTATGTAGACCATATCAGTGATCATTTGTGCTCCAAGTTGAGGGGTTTGCTGCTCCAAGATGGACAGGTTTCTGGTTACTTCAAAATTAGATCTGGCCTCAAGAAGTCATAATGATGAATCTGAAGTGACAAAAATGAACTGACATGCCTCCAAATAAAGGTATTCCTTCCAACCTGAAGGAGCTGTTAGAAAAAAGAAAACAAAAGACAAAAGATCAGTTTAAACAGCAAGTATAGTTTAACAAAAACACATAAAAACTAAGAATGAAGAAATCATTTGTTAATAGTATGCATAATTTAAAATTCTGTGAATTATCAACAATTTTACTTTAAATGTATAAACATATTTTGAACATATATTCCATTTAAATTTTATATATAAAAAAACTTTGATAACTTAGTCATCAAAATTTAGTAGTAGCATGCTTATATTTCAAATGAAAGATCTTCTCTTATCTCTGACAGTTTTTAAAACTTCAGATAAATTTTTCCATTTATAAATATGCCAAGTTTTCAAACTATTTCATAAATTTTGACTATAAACTTTTAAATATTTATCACCCTCAAAAAAGTTATCAAGAAATCATATTTTTTAAGGTAGAACCTTCATTTTAAAAACAAAGGAAAAGTATTTTCAAAACATTTTACCTAATGTAATGTTTCATTGCAATTTATATAGTCTAAATGTATTATCAAATTGCCAAAAAGACACCATTTTCCATGATGCAGCAAAAGTGCCCGAGAATTAGTCTTCTTTTACTTTATACTTATCTGCAGTACTTTCAAATTAGCACCTTAAAATAACTTATATCCACATTTGTAATTAATGAATACATTTTTCTGAAAACAATAGGAAATGAAACCTAGCCATAATTTTCACTCTGCCCACCTGACATCAAACATGCTTAGCACAAGTCAGCTCTATCCACCACCAGTCCCTCCCATCAGAAACTTACACAAGCCTCTTAGATAGCCTCATCCACCAGAGGGCAGACAGCAGAAGCAAGAAGAACTACAATCCTGCAGCCTGTGGAACAAAAACCACATTCACAGAAAGATAGACAAGATGAAAAGGCAGAGGGCTATGTACCAGATGAAGAAACAAGATAAAACCACAGAAAAACAACTAAATGAAGTGGAGATAGGTGACCTTTCAGAAAAAAAATTCAGAATAATGACAGTAAAGATGATCCAGGACCTCGGAAAAACAATGGAGGCAAAGATTGAGAAGATGCAAGAAATGTTTAACAAAGACCTAGAAGAATTAAAGAACATACAAACAGAGATGAACAATACAATAACTGAAATGAAAACTACACTAGAAGGAATCAATAGCAGAATAACTGAGGCAGAAGAACGGATGGATAAGTGACCTGGAAGACAGAATGGTGGAATTCACTGCTGTGGAACAGACTAAAGAAAAAAGAATGAGAAAAAATGAAGACAGCCTAAGAGACCTCTGGGACAACACTAAATGCAACAACATCCACATTATAGGGATCCCAGAAGGAGAAGAGAGAGAGAAAGGACGAGAGAAAATATTTTAGGAGATTATACTTGAAAACTTCCCTAACATGGGAAAGGAAATAGCCACCCAAGTCCAGGAAGCACAGAGAGTCCCATACAGGATAAACACAAGGAGAAACACACCCAGACACACAGTAATCAAATTGGCAAAAATTAAAGACAAAGAAAAATTATTGAAAGCAACAAGGGAAAAATGACAAATAACATACAAGGGAACTCCCATAAGGATAACAGCTGATTTCTCAGCAGAAACCCTATAAGCCAGAAAGGAGTGGCATGGTATACTTAAAGAGATGAAAGGGAAGAATCTACAACCAAGATTACTCTACCCTGCAAGGATCTCATTCAGATTTGACAGAGAAATCAAAAGCTTTACAGACAAGCAAAAGCTAAGAGAATTCAGCACCACCAAACCAGCTCTACAACAAATGCTAAAGGAACTTCTGTAAGTGGAAGACACAAGAGAAGAAAAGGACCTACAAAAACAAACCCAAAACAATTAAGAAAATGGTCATAGGAACACACATATCGATAATTACCTTAAACGTGAATGGATTAAATGCTCCAACCAAAATATACAGGCTTGCTGAATGGATATAAGAACAAGACCCATATATATGCTGTCTACAAGAGACCCACTTCAGACCTAGGGACACATACAGACTGAAAGTGAGGGGATGGAAAAAGATATTCTATGCCAATGGAAATCAAAAGAAAGCTGGAGTAGCAATACTCAGATTAGATAAAATAGACTATTAAAAAAAGAATGTTACAAGAGACAAGGAAGGACACTACATAATGATCAAGGGGTCAGTCCAAGAAGAAGATAAAACAATTATAAATATATATGCACCCAACATAGGAGCACCTCAATACATAAGGTAACTACTAACAGCTATAAAAGAGGAAATCGACAGTAACACAATAATAGTGGGGGACATTAACACCTCACTTACACCAATGGACAGATCATCCAAAATGAAAATAAATAAGGAAACACAGCTTTAAATGACACAATAGACCAGATAGATTTAATTGATATTTATTGGACATTCCATCCAAAAAGAGCAGATTACACTTTCTTCTCAAGTGAGCATGGAACATTCTCCAGGATAGATCACATCTTGGGTCAGAAATCAAGCCTCAGTAAATTTAAGAAAACTGAAATCATATCAAGCATCTTTTCTGACCATAACGCTATGAGATTAGAAATGAATTACAGGGAAAAAAACGTAAAGAACACAAACACATGGAGGCTAAACAATACATTACTAAATAACCAAGAAATAACTGAAGAAATCAAAGAGGAAATCAAAAAAAACCTAGAGACAGATGACAATGAAAACATGATGATCCAAAACCTATGGGATGCAGCAAAAGCAGTTAAAAGAGGGAGGTTTATAGCAATACAATCCTACCTTAAGAAACAAGAAACATCTCAAATAAACAACCTAACCTTACATCTAAAGCAATTAGAGAAAGAAGAACAAAAAAACCCAAAGTTAGCAGAAGAAAAGAAATCATAAAGATCAGGTCAGAAATAAATGAAAAAGATATGAAATAAATGATAGCAAAGATGAATTAAACTAAAAGCTGGTTCTTTGAGAAGATAAACAAAATTGACAAACCATTAGCCAGACATATCAGGAAAAATAGGGAGAAGTCTCAAATCAATAGAATTAGAAATGAAAAAGGAGAAGTAACAAATGACACTGCAGAAATACAAAGGATCATGAGAGATTACCAGAAGCAACTACATGCCAATAAAATGGACAACCTGGAAAATATGGATAAATTCTTAGAAATGCACAACCTTCCAAGACTGAACCAGGAAGAAGTTTTAAAAATGAACAGACCGATCACAAGCACTGAAATTGAAAGTGTGATTAAAAATCTTCCAAGAAACAAAAGCCCAGGACCAGATGGCTTCACAGGCGAATTCTATCAAACATTTAGAGAAGAGTTAACACCCATCCTTTTCAAACTCTTCCATAATATAGCAGAGAGAGGAACACTCCCAAACTCATTCTATGAGGCCACCATCACCCTGATACCAAAACCAGAAAAAGATGTCACAAAGAAAGAAAGCTACAGGCCAATATCACTGATGAACATAGATGCAAAACTCCTCAACAAAATACTAGCAAACAGAATTCAACATCACATTAAAAGGATCATACATTTTGATCAAGTGGGGTTTATCCAGGGAAAGCAAGGATTCTTCAACATACGCAAATCAATCAAGGTGATACACCATATTAACAAATTGAAGGAAAAAAAACATATGATCATCTCAATCGATGCAGAGAAATATTTTGACAAAATTCAACACCCATTTATGATAAAAACCCTCCAGAAAGTACGTATAGAGGGAACTTTCCTCAACACAATAAAGGCCACATATGACAAGCCCAGAACCAATATCGTCCTCAATGGTGAAAAACTGAAAACATTTCCACTAAGATCAGGAAAAAGACAAGGTTGCCCACTCTCACCACTATTATTCAACACAGTTTTGGAAGTTTTAGCCACAGCAATCAGAGAAGAAAAAGAAATAAAAGGAATCCAAATCAGAAAAGAAGTATAACTTACTGTTTGCAGATGACATGATAGTATACATAGAGAATCCTAAAGATGTTACCAGAAAACTACTAGAGCTAATCAATGAATTTGGTAAAGTAACAGGATACAAAATTAATGCCCAGAAACCTCTTGCATTCATATACACTTATGATGAAAAATCTGAAAGTGAAATTAATAAAACACTCCCATTTACCATTGCAACAAAAAGAATAAAATATCTAGGAATAAACCTACCTAAGGAGACAAAAGAACTGTATGCAGAAAATTGTAAGACACTGATGAAAGAAATTAAAGTTGATACAAATAGATGGAGAGATATACCATGTTCTTGGATTGGAAGAATCAACATTGTGAAAATGACTCTGCTACCCATAGCAATCTACAGATTCAATGAAATCCCTATCAACTTACCACTGGCATTTTTCACAGAACTAGAACAAAAAATTTCATAATTTGTGTGAAAACAGAAAAGACCTCAACTAGCCAAAGCAATTCTGAGAAAGAGAAACGGAGCTGGAGGAATCAGGCTCCCTGACTTCAGACTATATTACAAAACTACAGTAATCAAGACAGTATGGTTCTGGCATAAAAACAGAAAGATAGATCAATGGAACAGGATAGAAAGCCCAGAAATAAACCCACACACATATGGTCACCTTTTCTTTGATAAAGGAGGCAAGAATATACAGTGGAGAAAAGACAGCCTCTTCAGTAAGTGGTGCTGGGAAAACTGGACAGCTACATGTAAGAGAATAAAATTAGAACACTCCCTAACACCATACACAAAAATAAACTCAAAATGGATTAAAGACCTAAATGTAAGGCCAGACACTATCCAACTCTTAGAGGAAAACATAGGCAGAACACTCTATGACATAAATCACAGCAAGATCCTTTTTGACCCACCTCCTAGAGAAATGGAAATAAAAACAAAAATAAACAAATGGGACCTAATGAAACTTCAAAGCTTTTGCACAGCAAATGAAACCATAAACAAGACAAAATCACAACCCTCAGAAAGGGAGAAAATATTTGCAAATGAAGCAACTGACAAAAGATTAATCTCCAAAATTCACAAGCAGCTCATGCAGCTCAATATCAAAAAAACCAAACAGCACAATCTAAAAATGGGCAGAAGACCTAAATAGACATTTTTCCAAAGAAGATATACCGATTGCCAACAAACACATGAAAGAATGCTCAGCATCATTAATCATTAGAGAAATGCAAATCAAAACTACAATGAGATATCATCTCACACCAGTCAGAATGGCCATTATAAAAAATCTACAAACAATAAATGCTGGAGATGGTGTGGAGAAAAGGGAACCCTCTTGCCCCGTTGGTGGGAATATAAATTGATACAGCCACTATGGAGAACAGTATGGAGCTTCCTTAAAAAACTACAAATAGAAGTACCATATGACCCAGCAATCCCACTACTGGGCATATACCCTGAGAAAACCATAATTCAAAAAGAGTCATGTACCACAGTGTTCTTTGCAGCACTATTTACAATAGCCAGGACATGGAAGCAACCTAAGTGTCCATCAACAGATGAATGGATAAAGAAGATATGGCACATATATACAATGTAATATTACTCAGCCATAAAAAGAAACGAAACTGAGTTATTTGTAGTGAGGTGGATGGACCTAGAGTTTGTCATACAGAGTGAAGTATGTCAGAAAGAGAAAAACAAATACTGTATGCTAACACATATATATGGAATCTAAAAAGAAGAAAATGGTCATGAAGAACCTAGGGGCCAGACGGGAATAAAGATGCAGACCTACTAGATAATGGACTTGAGGATATGGGGTGGAGTTAGTGTAAGCTGTTACAAAATAAGAGAGTGGCATGTACATATATACACTACCAAATGTAAAATAGAAAGCTAGTGTGAAGCAGCTGCATAGCACAGGGAGAGCCGCTTGGTGCTTTGCGACCACCTAGAGGGGTGGGATAAGGAGGGTAGGAGGGAGACACAAGAAGGAAGAGATATGGGGACATATGTATACGTATAACTGATTCACTTTGTTATAAAGCAGAAACTAACACAACTTTGTAAAGCCATTATACCCCAATAAAGACGTTAAAAAATTGAAAAAAAAATTTAGTAGAACCAAAAAAAATGATACAAATGAACTTATTTACAAAGCAGAAACAGATTTACAGATATCAAAAACAAACTTGTTACAAAAGGGGAAACGTTGAGGGGAGGGATAAATAAGGAACTTGAGATTAACATACACACACTACTGTATATAAGAATAGATAACTAACAATGACCTACTGTATAGCACAGGGAACTCTACTAAATATTCTGTGATAACCTATATGAGAAAAGAATCTGAAAAAGAATGAATATATGTATATGTATAAGTGAATCACTTTGCTGTACACCTGAAACTAACACAATATTTTAAATCAACCATACTCCAGTAAAATTTTTTTAAAAATGGAATAGACATTAGTATGTACCTCCTAGAACTGATGAAGAAAATAAATGAGAACATAGTTAAAAATGATTTTACAATGTTTACACGTTTCCTTTTTACAAAGAGAGTCATTGAACCAACACATTTTTGGAATAGATAATTCCACAGGAGAACTGCCATCATTATGTGCCCCATCTCCCACTGGCGGAGGACGCCACAGTAGTGGATTCATCAGGAAATAAAACCAGAGTCAAAATAAGTTCCTTGCTCTCTTCCTTTATTAACAATATCAGCATTGGCCATTTTGGTAACCAAAGGGTTATACTTTCTAATATGTAATTACTTTAGGACAACAAATTGCATGGTAAAAAATATAGAAGTGTAAACAAATGCTAAAAGAACCAATTTAGAAAAAGTCAGCAGGATACAGTCTTTTTCTGTGAACATAGAAAAGCACACTAAATGAGGATATTCACTTCATAATCTGAGGAAGTGGCGGGGGGGATTCAACTATGAAACGTGGATGTTTACTTACCCTGGCTCCCCTTAATCTTCAGTAATGGTGTTCAGAGGATAGTTTTGTTTTTGTGTTTTTGTTTTATTTTGTTTCTGAAAAATCTCTGCTTTCATAATGTTTTCATTAGCCTAGGCTAAACAGCAATTTTACTCATGCTAATGATTGTGAATTGTTTTCTCTAAAGCCAAAAGTGTTTTAAAACCCCCTTCTTCCTAAATCCCTTTTCTCCTGCCCCTCCTTTGAATTTCCTTTTTTATTCACTGACATGCTGCTTGGGGAAACAGTTGCAGCCAGATTGGAGAGCACTGTGAAATGAATGGCTGTGATATTTATCCCTCTTTTTGGCAAAACTCCTTTTTGTAACTGCATTAAAGCCTGCCGAATCTAATGTTAACACGTGCACATTTTACTGAGTTCCACTGGAAATGAGGTATGCTGGAAAAATGGCATGATTTTTTCATGGTGGAACGAAACTATCTTCAATCAAAACAAAATTAAAATGCTAACATTGCTCCCTCCTCCTTGCTTAAACATTCTGTCAAATCACATTCATTTTAGGTTTTTAATTTATTACATGAAACAAGTGATGCCAATACTTCCCTCTCTAATATGCACTGATGTTTTTCAACAATTAAATTGTCTAGACAAGTAATAAAATGCTGCTCTTATCTTTATGGAATGACATTTCTTTCTTCTGGCTTTTAAATAAATGATAGGATGCCTTCTGTGAAACAGCAAGTGGGAGTTTATGGGTTGCATTTTTATTAACCTAATATAATCAGTTAACTAGTCTTCTTTCCCCAAGCAAAGGTAGGGTTAGAAGTCAAGGACAAGGAGGTTAGACATTACAAATCTGCTGAATAAAGCAATTTTATAGTCCTTTTAAGTCTGAAAAGGAAATCAGAAGTCTCTTGAGTTATTAACATCTCTGAAGTTACTAGACTCTGAAAAACCTCTAGTTGCCCATGCCCACGGATTATTTCTAGTTTCCATTTCCTTTTTTACAACATGGTACTCAAAAGGAATTAGAAGTAAAGCAAAATAAAATATATTCTACTTAAATGTTATTTTTCTTCTTCCAAAATGCTTTGCTTTTTAGGCACACATGACTGAATAATATAAGCTCAAGGATGGGAAAAACGTCTTGCATCAATTACAATAAAATGCTATTTCTGGAAAGTCTTTGTAAAATGCAGCATATGGATGGTCTCCTAAAATTGTTCTGTTTAACTTGAAAGGAGTAACACAATGTTACAAGTTTAATTGGCAGGTGTCTAGGATATTTTTTACTTAACCTGAGAAAGGGTCAATTTCCTATCACCTTTACTTCAATCTTGCCACCACTGTGAACTAGAAAATATGAGTATCCATATGTATACACCCACATTACCAAGAGAAAACAGATGATTCTTTGTAAATTAGACAAGTAACTGAATAATAAGCAGTCTTCACTGCTGTTAAACTTGGAATTAATTGGAAAGAGGTCCCAGGTACCCTAACAATATTTGCCATGATACTTCGCAAATGCAATTCAATGAAATAGCCCTTCAACTCCAAGAAGTAAACTATACTATAAAAGTACCACTATTGTATTATATTCAGAATTCAGTAACTCCTTCAATAATGGCTAAACCAAAGATAGTCTCAGTGTTTGGCTCTCAAGGCACTTTTTGTTCAGGTGATATCTAATATATTCTACTTTAATATTCCCTCTTTTACTTCAGGAAAAATGTACGAACAATATGTATGATTTCTACATTTTCAATTCTGCATTATCAGTGGACTTCTAACTTTAATAGAGTCCCAAAAGCCAGTGTGCTTCTGGATAAACTGGATTCAGGGGGGTATAATCTTAAAAAGGCATCATGGTATGTACAATAAAAACCTAGAGGCTTGGGGCCATTTAGTGTGAATAAAAACAGCCATGTACATTTCAAGAGCCTCCAGGTTCATCTCTATTAAAATATATGCAATATTTCATATGCTTGGCAGAAGTAACATTCTGGTCCAGATAATTATTTCTTAACGGGCCGGGGACTGTGCTGTGCATTGTAAGCTATTCAGCATCATCCCTGGACTCAGGGTCATTCAGTGTCTTAAATGAAAAGTTGAATGGTGTTACTTTGTTCATTCATTTGCCTTAAAACTTGTGAACTCCTACCCTTCTGCAATTATCTGCAATTCAGCTACTGTATATTCCTTCAATAACAGCGATAAGAATTGTGGTTAAAGAAATAGAGTAACATTTGTTCTACGCAAGAACAATGTTCTATACTCCTAATAATAGTATTTTAGAAAGCTAAAGTGCAGGTTACAATTTTTAAGAGCTGATAGCAAAATTTTCATTTAATTCCCTGCATGAATTCATCATCTCTCTATTATTTAGCTTGGCCAACAAAGACAATGTTTGCCCGTGATGGTCCAGTACTGAGCAAAATCTTAAATTTACATAGTGTTGTCAATCTCATTACAGAAACATTTACTGGAAATGTTCATAGGTACATGACCTGCTCAATGTGCTTGGAAAACAAAGGTGATAAGATATTAAATGAAGTGCCAAACGATTTTTGAACAGAAATTAGAGAAAATAACCTCTGCCTGAAAGAACTGGAAAAGACTTTGAAGCCAGTTTCCTTATGAAAGATGAATAAGATTTCAACAAGAGAGGGAACATTATTCAAGCAAAGCGGAGCAGAGTCAGAAAAGCATATATCCAGGGATGATGAGAAATCAATGCAGTTAGAGCCTAGCCTCCAGAGAGGGTAGCAGTAGCAGGAGACAAGGCCAGAAAGGGGGGCGTTAGCATGGAGGTAACAGGGAGACCTTCAAAGTTTTTAACTGAAATGTGACCTGGTCAGATTCACAGTTTAGAAAGATGGCTTAGAAAGATGGCTCTGCAGCTGTATGAAGAATGAAATGGAGTAGAGAGGACCTGAAATCAGGGATAGCAGTTAGCAGTCTATAAAGGCAATATTTAATTAAAAGAGAGTGAGATATTGAGCTGAAAAAAATAGCATGAGGGATTGAGAAAAGGGAAGGGACTCAAACAAAATTTAGGATGTAGAATGAATAGAACTGCAAAATAATTGGAGTAGAAAGGGAAGAGATGAGGGAGATTTTCCGTTATTGTTTCTGGTGTGGTGACTTGGATGGATAGTAATATCATTTCCTGAGACAGGACAAGAGACAAGGAACAGATCTTAAGGAAATACATTATTAACTGTAGAGGGTATACTATCATCCTAAACACCAAAGCAATGTGTATCACAAAGGATATTTAACATATTCAAGTGTAAATTATAGAAATGTTGGTTAAAGTGGGAAATCTGGTTTCTTAAATCACAAGCTCTCCAAAAGAAACTTTGCTTTGTCGATACTATTTCTATTAATTAAAGAGGATTCAATTGGGAATCTTTAAACTTCATTTCCATAAATGTCATGTCTTAATACAGTAAGGTTAGAGAATGTGCTGAGAAACAGTGCTTGAAAGAGCAGTTTGGCTCACTGGAGGGAAGAACACTGCTGATTAATACACTAGAATTCTTTGGCATTCTAAATAAATTTAGTGGCTGGCTTTGTCAGGTCATAAATCCCTTAGACAATTAGATAAATGGTATGGGCTTACCCCTTCAAAATATGCAGATGTACACCTACATAATATTTTGCTTATGATTTCAAGATTCATAGACACTCTTGCATTGCACGGAATTCAGCTTAAGAGCTCTTGAATTAGAGTTGTACAAATTTAATTATAGTAGGTGTTATTTTTTGAAAAATCAAATATATATTTTGAGGTATATCATTGGCACTAATAGGGAGTATTCTTCATTCTAAATAAACTCATATAGTTCAGGGTTGTACAACTCAGTACTATTGACATTTGGGCTGGATAATTCTTTGTTGGGGACAGGGAAGGGGAAACTGGCAGGTGTATTGTAGAATGGTTAACATCACCTTGGCCTCTACCGACTAAGTGCCATTAGCAACCCCTAGTTCTGACAACCACAAATGACTTCAGACATTGTCAAATGTCTACTGGGAGGCACATTTTCTCCATTTGAGAACCATAGAAATAGATAATGACTTTTATAAAACTCCCACCTAAGAAATAAAGTTCGGTGCAGTCGGCCCTCTGTATCGGCAGGTTCTGCATTCTCTGATTCAACTAACCTCAGATTGGAAAAAAAAAAAAATTCAAGAAAACTCCAAACCTTGAATTTGCCACATTTGCAACTACTTACATAGCATTTACATTGTATTAGGTATTCTAAGTAATCTAGAGATGTATTAGGTATTCTAAGTAATCTAGAGTAATCTAGAGTATATGGAAGACATGCCTAGGTTATATGCAAATACTCTGCCATTTTCTGTGAGGGTCGTGGACCTCCTTGAATTTTGGTATCCTTGGTGGGGGGGACAGGTGTCCTGGAACCAATCTCCTGCACAGACACTAAGGGATGACTGGATTATCTCTCTGAAGAAAAATATTTTCATGGGAAAATTTTCTAGAACAGAATCACAAAGTCAGCAACTAAGGCAGGTGTTTACATCTCCTATTTTGGGGGGGATAATTCAATCTTTTCTCCTACATCCCTACTCTTAGTGTAAGAGTGAAAATTATCTACTCTTCATAGATGGCTGAGAATTAGACAATAAAATTATTATATCATAGCAGCTCCTTTTTATCTATTTGTTTTCCTCTTCCTTTTTACAAAATTAACTTTCTCTTTAACAAATCAAATACTCAAACTTGAGTAAGGAAGAAACTGATATTTTCATAGCAAGAGGAAATGCATCAACTAAAAAATAAGTGAAACACTGTAGAACCTAGTTAGTAATTGAATATAGTTCCATCTGCAATATGAACAAGTCTGTGCTCTTATGGAAACTGTTAACTTGATTTAGTACTGTAATGGGAAATCTGTAACTTATGGGCATGGTATGGGATATATTGGCATCAGATACAAAAATCTGCTAATACCCATATAATACAGATACTGAAAATTTAATATAAAGCCTATCTTACCCTTCTCTGCCATTCTTTTTTCCCCAATCTTGCTCTGTAAAACCATGCATTTTGTCTCTTTGTTATCATTCATCTTTCTTCTTATTCTTATTTTCAGTATACTAGACATCTGTATTTACTCTGTGTATTTATTTCCTTGTTTCCTGATATAGTCTCCATTTCATTCTCGGGGCCACTCCCTGCCTAACTCTTAGCCAACCTCTTTCAGGTAGTCTGATACAAACAGCATTTTCCCTTTAAAAATAGAACATATAATTTTTTAGCTAAGCAGTTAGTCATGCAGAATAAATACTATCTTGATGGTATATGTGACCATCTAACAAAATTGGAAAAGGATGGAAGTGAAAATATTGAGTGGCAGCTTCTGGAGAACTTTTTAAAAGAAAAGTTGCCCCATACTCTTGTAAATGTTTCTCCCTTTCCTCAAACCTTTTGCCTGGAATGTAGATTTGATGGCTGGAGCTCTAGCTGCCAGTTTACACAATTAGTATGAACATGCTATGTCAGAGATGGTCAAAAGGAATACTGAAAGGAAAGGAAACTCAGTCCTTAAGGGCTTTGTAGACATGAGGTGCCAAGTCAGCCCTGATCTACCTCAAGACTTGTACGTAAGAAACAAAGTTGTATTTTATGTTTTTAAAGCCATTGTGATTTGGGGACTCTGTTTTTCACATAGGAATCTAATCTTAACTGATATGGGTGAGAATCCACTCTGAATGGAGCATGTGATCTAAGTCTAAGTAAAAAAGCTGATCACATTTCTCTGTTTCAGAGGGAGATATTCACTATATCAATATCTTGTGTAAAAAGGCATACTTATAGATATCTCAGACCCTAACTTAGCCGGAAAAATTTTGATGAATAAACTATAAAGATGCTGTCATTCTCATAAAACCTCTAAGTATATTCTCATTAAAATATCAAAATCCATAAGAGCTTGGGGCATAGTAAAACCTTCATGAGATGACTGCATATGATTTCCAGGATGGCAATGAATGATCTCACAGTTACACAATTAAAACAAAAATGTAGGGAACCATGGAAATTTTTTATAGGAATTAAAGGCTATAATTAGGATAGTCTGGTGTGAGTTTAACACATTCTTGGAATTGTGATCTGTAGAAAACCATGGTATCTGGTGCTAATGGCAATATGCATTTTGTGATGAAGCATTATGCACCAGCTAAACAATCTTTACCCAATCATTTCAGCCAGTCCTCCTGGGTCCATTGCACAAATACCAGAATCACAAGGTCTCTGACCAGTTTGTGAGAAAGGGAATAAAAAAGTTTGTAGCTTATTATGACAAAATAAAAATTACAAATAATACCAGGAAATATTGGGTTCATTAATAGCAATCATCAATTCTCAATCATTAAATGCAATTCACATAGAATTAATTCAGTGCTTGAAATACTACTTAAAGTGCATAGGCCTTGTCTTAATAGTATGTTTCATATAATTAACTGAGCACAAGAAGCAGAAAGCAGACCACAGTGTGAGTTTTCCCATCTTATTTAAATCTGAAAAGATTTATCCACTTGCTAAATCTCAGAGAGAAGATGTGGCACATATAAGATGTTCTTATGCTTGTTTTTCAATGCTAACATTTTCTTTCATTTTGAAATAATGCATGAAAATTGAAAATCCTTGGAAAGTATGAACAGTATAAAGAAGGGGTAAAATATCACTCTTTCTGACACTCAAAGGCATCTGATATTATAGCTCTGGCATATTTTATTCCAGTTTTTAATTTTTTTCCTAGTTGAACCAATTTCCAGTGTAAAATATTTTTGTAACATGGTATCAAAAATCTTTGTAACATTATTTAATGGCTATTTAAGGTAAAGCTATGTTCCCCATTATTTTTAAATTAGGGTATGTAATTCCTTCATATAAAAAGTACTAATACTAAAATAAACTCAAAATGGATTACAGACCTAAATATAAGACTAGATACTATAAAACTCCTAGAGGAAATCATAGGTAGATATCTCTTTGACATAAATTGCAACAATATTTCTTTGCATCTATCTCCTAAAGCAAAGAAAACAAAAGCAAAAATAAACAAATGGGACCTAATTAAACTTAAAAGCTTTTGTACAGCAAAGGAAACCATCGACAAAACCAAAACACAGCCTGTTGAATGGGAGAAGATATTTGCAAATGACATGACTGATAAGTGGTTAATATCCAATACATGTAAACAGCTCATACAACTCGACATCAAAAAAATAAACAACCTGATTTTAAAAAGGACAAAAGAACTGAAAAGACAGTTTTCCAAAGAGGACATGCAGATGGCCAATAGGCACATGAAAAGATGCTCAACATCACTAATCATCAGGAAAATGCAAATCAGGACCACAATGAGATATCATCTTGCACCTGTCAGAGTGGCTATCATCAAAAAGAACACAAATAACAATTGTTGAAGAGGATGAAGAGAAAAGCGAACCCTCGTACACTGCTGGTGGAAATGTAAATTGGTATAGCCACGGTGGAAAACGGTATGGAGGTTTCTCAAAAAACTAAAAATTGAACTACCATGTGACACCACAATTCCACTCCTGGATATATATTTGAAAAAAAGAAAAACACTAATTCAAAATGATACACACACCCCAATGTTCATAGCAGCATTATTTATGATTGCTAAGATATGGAAGCAACCTAAGTGTCCCTCAACAGACAAATGGATGAAGAAGATATGGTATATATATACAACGGAATACTACTCAGCTATAAAAATGAATGAAATTTTGCCATTTTCAGAAACATGGATGGACTTGGAGGGCATTATGCTAACTGAAATACGTCAGACAGAGAAAGACAAATACTGTATGATATCATTTATATGTGTAATCTAAAAAATACAACAAACTAGTGAATAAAAAAAAAAGCAGCAGACTCACAGATACAAAGAATAAACTAGTGGTACCAGTGGGGAGAGGGAAGGGGGAAGGGACAGTATAGGGATAGGGGGAAGAAAAAAGAAGTTATTAAGGGATTGTATGAAATCATGTGTGTGAAAATTTGAAAATTATAAAGCACTCTAGAATTTTTTAAAATATTTTATTCAATTAAAAAAGTACTAATAAATATCTTGGACATAGGATTTCAAACCAAAGTAAACATTAATAGAGACTTCACAAAGTGTGCTCCCTTGACATTAGTTCAAGGATAAGTTTTGAAAGAATAAAATAAGAAATCTTCTACAAACAAATATGTTTGTGAAATACTGCATACAATTTTTTCCTTACTGTAGCATCCTAAAAAACAATAGCATTGATATTTCAATAATCATGCTTTAAAGAAAACTATTTGGTTTTTCTTTGCATTTCCCCAAATTATTTTATGACAAAAGAGTTTTTGCAAATTACTAATTTATATAAGTGTTACACACTCTGGGAAATACTATAATAAATAATTTTTTAAAAAACATGTTAGAGTGAGGCCAAAATTGCTCAGATTTTAAATATCCCAATAAAATTATCTAACCTATACTTCTTAAAATGTTTTAGAAATAATTAATGTTTATATATATATATATATATATATATATTTTTTTTTTTTTTGCAGTACACGGGTCTCCCACTGTTGTGGCCTCTCCTGTTGCACAGCACAGGCTCTGGACGCGCAGGCCCAACAGCCATGGCCCACGGGCCCAGCCACTCTGCGGCATGTGGGATCCTCCCGGGCTGGGGCATGAACCCGTGTCCCCTGCATCGGCAGGCGGACTCTCAACAACTGCACCACCAGGGAAGCCCCTAATGCTAATATTAACAAATGCAAACAACACAAAGAAGCAATCAAAAACATTTCCCCAACAGACTCTAAATTCTATCATAAGAAATCACCGTCACTAACATGGGATGAACACTATTCTAGGCATTTCTCAAATCACATATGTAGATAGAAGGAAATACATGTAAGTAGGTAAATTAAATAAATATTAGTGGATAGACTGGTAGATAAGTAAATGACATTTAAATTTTACATTATGGTGTATTCTATATTTAAGAGCTATTTTAATAAAATTAATTTATATTTAACAGAAGCAATATAAACTTGGGTGCCCTGAAAATATCGGTAAGATGCAAGTAAATTTTTCTTTAACAGACAAAATATTATTTTATAAATAATCCCTGTAAAAGTCAGGTAAATTTTTGATAAATAGTGAGTTTCACATCATTTTTAAACTACATAATTTAAACTACTTCAGACAATATACTTGTACTTCTAGCAATACAGGATGAAGAAATTAGCTCGCTTAGACTTCGTTCTACTTCCAGTAGAATCAAAAGAGTTGGAATAAATTTTTCTTAAGACCCAGTATGGTCTTTCAGTGTGTGGATTATAATCTTTAGTTCAGGGATGTTTTCCTCTTACATCTTTGAATACTTTTTGTTCTGCATATTCTTCAAAACTCCAGTCATGCTTCATTTTACTTTGACTCTTTCCACATAGAGTCATTTTTATCTTTATTACTTTCTCTTTCTTTTAAGTGATTTTTTTTCAAGCCTATACCATACATCTCTGGTTGGGTGTCAATAGTTTTTATTATATTTTTTATAAAATCTTTATTGTGTCACTCTCTTTTTAAAAGAGAGGTCACATTTCTTTGCAATTTCTTTGAACTTGAAGAATTATTTGTCTGAAATCTTATTTCCCCCCTACAAGTAATTCTTCCATAGTGTATGTTCTTTC
Organism: Aethalodelphis obliquidens; assembly: GCF_003676395.1. NCBI lineage: Eukaryota > Metazoa > Chordata > Mammalia > Artiodactyla > Delphinidae > Aethalodelphis > Aethalodelphis obliquidens. The sequence goes on from NW_020837948.1 coordinate 18,222,662, forward strand.
AGTATCTTTCTCTCCTTTTGTAGTTTCCATTCTTAAGGTCATGTATTTTATGTCCCTGCTTATGAGTTATCTTCAAACCATGACAGCCTGTACACTGCATACTGTCAAATGGACAGATAATGGAACAAGAAAGGGAATGAGCTCCAACTCTGATTTATATTGTTTTGAGTGCCCTCTTACTAAGTTGGCTGTTTCCTTTGGGCACAAGCCCACCCCCACCTTCACTCCCCCAAGCATCAGCATTTAAGCAGTGGTAGGTTGGTGTAGCTCATTGATCTGATAATTGCTGCTTCCTTTCCTTCCTTCACCCCTCTTGACATCCAGGATTCTCCTTTGCATTGAAGGTTCAGTTATGGACAATAAAAATGACTTTAGCATGCTTTCTCCTCCAGCATCATACTCACTGCCATGTTGTAAGAATGAATTAGGTTTCCACACAGATGTCTCCTGATTCTGTAGTGGCCTGTCTTAGAACTCAGATCTCATTCAAATCTAAGGGTGATGAGATAAACTGCCATCACTGCGACACTTGCCTTTAGGTATGTGTTGTGCTGTTTTATCTCTCAGGCTATTCTCTGGCTCACACCAGGTAGTGGTCAGAGCTACTGGCAGTGTGTTCAGATTGTTGCTGATGCTTGCATTATTAGTAGTACTGGCTCTCAATAGATTTTGAAGAAGGAAAACAGGTTAAAAAATTCCTTTGTTCTGTCATCCATAACCAGAAAACTGATTCCATGCTTATAATCTTTAAAATATCGCAGGTATATTTATTTAAGGTGTATGCAAGGATAGTTTGGGTATTGTCAGAAAGAATTTGTGTCTATTTGCTTATTTTTAACTTAGTCAACAAACATATGTAGTATACTCAATCTGGACCATGAACTATGCAAGCTACCAGAAATACAGAAATGAGTTATTTGTTATCTTATGATCAAAGAGTTTACAAATCCAGTACAGTAAATAAGCAGACAAGATGCAGTGTGTGTGTGTGTGTGTGTGTGTGTGTGTGTGTGTGTGTGTGTTCTATGGCACAAATACAACAATAGGGTTATAGGAACTCAGAGGAGGGAGCAAATGAGTTGTATATCACTGCAAAGAGAAGATGATATCTGAATTGTGGCTTAAAATATTAATAGGAATTTACCAGGCAGAGGTGTGGACAGGGAGAAGTAGTTACTGAGAAAACAGTGTCTGCAAAGAAAGGCATGAAGACATAAGACATCTTCATTTGTTTGAGGACAGTGAGTGGCATTTTGTTTCTGGAAGAGTGGGTACATGCAGGAAGGAGAGGGGTGGGTTTGGATATGTAAGCTTGGGGCAAGATTGTTAAGGACATTGAATTTTACCATAGAGAAATTAATAGGGGATGATGGATGACTTAGTTTCGAGATTCTAATGAAATAGGAGATGCAAGACTCACTTTACATAGCAAGTCTTTTTCAAGCACTAGATGTACTTTACTAATACTGCAGAGTTTCAGTCTAAGGCATCTTTTGTCATCACAACTTGAACTCTGTCCTCTCAAGCATAGCCACCCATACAGAGCAATTCTATTATGTCTTAAGCTAGTTTTGTTCTCAGATGCCATAATATGAAAGGAGTTCCATTCCATTATTTAATTAGCTTCACTGCAATATATAAATAACTTAGGTATATTCACTCAAGACCACAGTGGTAGGCAAAATGTCTGAGCAGGGGAAGGAACTGGTCAAACATGTTCTTGAATTATTCTGTTATTCTTAAGTTAAATTTGCCAATTATGTGTCCCTTTCCAACATTCTTTGAATTTAATAGAAGTCATAAGAAATGTAACTCTTACTGCAAATCTTTAATTTCTTTCAAATAATTTTGCAATCATTTTTTTCTTGTAATTTCCTGCTCATAAAAACTCAGGTAGTTATTCTGAATGAAGTTTATTCTTTTCTCCATACCTGTTGAGTATTAAACCAGGATAATGAGTTCTTGAGGGTTATGTTTTCGCTTCAGCTTTTCCAAATGTACAATTAGAGGCAGAATCAGAAAGTCACCATATTCAATTTATTCTATAGCAAAATAACTGATAATTTCCAAGGAGTGAGAATAGAAGAAACCAGGGACCAAATATTGTATTATATCAATAGATAAATATACTATAGAGAAGTCTCAGGATGAGGAGAGTATGAGATAGTAAAATGAGTAATAATTAATGTTAAGGAAAGAACCAATAAATTACAATATCTAGCCCTTGTTCTTTAAAACCTTTTATAAAATGGTATTGTGGGTTTTTACTATTCTGAAAAGACTCATCTATATTGACTAGAAACAAAAATATGGTGAAATTAACTGTATTGAGAAGAGACCACATTGTATGATTTCACTTACATATGTCTAAATATGACAAATCCATAAAGACCAAAAATACACAGTGGTTGGTTAGGGCTAGGAATGGGTATATGAAGTGACATTTAATAAGTATGGGGTTTCTTTTGGGGGTGATAAAATGTTCTAAAATTAGATTGTGGTAATGGTTACATAATTTGGTGAATATACTAAAAACCATTAATTGTACACTTCAAAATGGTTATTATTGTATATGAATTGTATCTCAAGAAAGCTGTTTTTTTTTTTTTTAAAGTAGCCTGGCAAGAACTCATTCACTTTAAGTTGGGAATTTTTTTAATGCAAAGGATATATATAGCAGGGATGAGACAAATGGAATGAGCTACAGTGAGAACCTGGTTTCAAGTCTATGTTCAAGATGCCATATTTACTACTCCTTTTTAAACTTATTTTCCTTTAAATAGTGCCTTTTTGATGACTAATTCTATCTGGTGACATAAGTTTGCTAGGCTGTTTTCAACATCCCTTTGTGATTTGGCTATAGTGAAATAATACTTCTAGATTCTATAATATCAAAACAATTTCTGGATATTTAGGGAGGTAAGACTGCTGAATTTAGAACTCAGATGACAAACATCTTCAAATTTTCAAATTCAAGTGAAGGAGGATAGATAATGCTGCATTTGCAACCCTTATTCTTGTGTCTTGTCTGATATTACTATTCCCCAATGATGGGATATGCATGGTTTTGATGAATGTAAAGAGTTTTGCTTGAAGAAGTTGTGAAATACACTATTTTATTGTAGAGTAAAATCAGCATAGAACTTTGTGAGAGTTTCCTCTATGAGCTGGGCACGGGAAAACATGCTGCTTGCTCCCACGATGCCATGAGACATCATCAAGTCAACCAAATCTCCCAAGACACTGCAATTTGGACTGAGATGTGTTGCTTGGTAATAACAGAGTGTCATGGCTCCTAACGGTAGGCGGTTCCTGAAATCTAACATAAATAAATGAATTCTAGGTTTTAACCCTTTTAAATAATTTGCTGTTAATTTTTGCTGTGATCACATCAAAATGTTCTCTAAGCTTGATTACCTATTCCCCAAATTTGGGCAAACGTGAGCTGATTAAATTAAAGAATGGGTACATAGACATTCTTGTTTCATAAGTGGGTTTCATATCATATTTTAACTTTCTCTTGGTATTTCAACCTCTGGAAAAAAGCAGTCACTGATATTATGTCTTCATATACTCACCATTTAGGGGAAAAATAAAACTTCAGTGTTTTGAAATGGTACGTTTAAATCAAACATTCTACTTGTCAGAATTTACTATTAATATAAATTATATTAAACTTATTTGTTTAATTTACTGGTATAAAAAATAGAGCACCATTTGGGAAACTGTCACTAACAGTAATATCTTCAAAGTTCATTCATTTCATCAAATATTTAAATAACATCTACTATATACTCATCTCTAGAATTGAGCTGCTTATTGTCTTGTGGGGAAAGAAGATTTTTGTGCTATACTGAGGATTATACTTTCTAGGAAATCAGTGAAATGAAAGATCAGTCTGAGCTGATTAAGTGAAAAATTATAAAAAAGGAGGGAATTAAGCTGGGTATTAAAAAGGTATGTAAATAAAAGATACTACAGAGACAATGTAACCCATACAGGTAGAAGACATTTACAATGCATATATCATACAAAGGACTCATTTAGAATATATTAAAACTTCTATGTATCAATGAAAAAAAACAAAAGAGATAACACAATAGAAAATTAGGAAAAGAGATGAATATACCCTTCACAAAAGAGGAAACCCAAACGACCAAAAGACATACTTTCTTTAAAATGTTCAGCCTCATTAAGCAGCAGAAAAATGCAAATAAAATGACACCGGTACATATCTATTAGAACAGATAAAACAAAAGAGAGGCAATGCCAAGTTTTGGGAAGGATGTGATATAACCAGAGTTCTCATGTACTGATGATGTAAGTACACTTAAATACTTTGTAAAAACTATTTGAAGTATCTACTAAAGCTGAACAAATGGATACATAAAACTCATCAACTCCATTCTTAGGTGTAGACCTAATAAACAGGTTTATAAAAACACAGGTCTAAAATGTTTATAGTATCACTGTTAATAACAGCCAAAAACTGCAAACTTCTCTATTAATGATGTTTATCAACATTGTATGGATATATAAATTGTGGCATATTTTTTAATGCCATATATAACAATGAAAATAACAATCAAAAGCTACCTACAACGATATAGATAAATCTCACAGACATAATGTCAATTGAAAGAAGTTATAAAAGCATATGTACTTATCTTCCCTTGTACATAAAGTACAGATCAGTTGAAACTAATCTGTGACATTGAAAATAAAAAAAGCAGTGACTTTGAGAGATACTGACTGAAAAGGAGCCTACAGCGGCTTTGGAAATGCTCATAATGATCTTTTTCTGGATCTCAGCTCTGATTACTCAGTGTGTTTAGTTTGAGAAAATCCATTGAGTTGTAAACTAATGATAGATGGACATTAATGCAGGCATATTGTAATTCAAAGAGTTTTTTAATGGGTAAAAGTTAGAGGTTTAGAAAAAAGTAAAAAGAATTCTTTATTAAAAGATAGTTTTCACAGCCAATTATTTTCCGAAAAAAATTTTGTTAAGTGAAAATAAAGATGGAAAGACAAAACTTTACTCTAAAAAATTTCCCCAGAGTTGGATTTTTTCAGTTTATATAATACAATCTGCTTAAGCTGATCTATTTTAAACAGTCTTTCACCACTGTGACAGGCCAAAATCAACAACTTTTATTTATATATGTAAGGTCCTTCCAGGGTACATTTGAATCATCAAAGACAGACAAAGATGTGTTTAATTTTATTAAAGTCTAATTGGTTAAATCTTCACTCTTTGAACATGAGTAGAGCCATGTGTGATATCTAATGGAAAATATTTCAGATTATTTGCTTACTTAGATGGTCATGTGTGAGTCTATGGTCTATTATTTATAATTTAAAGACATTTCATTTTAAAACTGTATAATTTTGTTCTCTATTTTCTTCCTTCCTTCTTAGGTGTACACCTAATACTTAGATGTGTTTACAAAAGTATAAGAACTAGAATGTTTGTAGCATTTATAATAGGCCAAAACTCCAAAATTCACTATTAATGATGCCTATCAACACTGGAATAAACTGTGGTATATGTCCATAATAGTAGTATATAACAATGAGAATAAAAATCAAAAGCTACGTACAACAATATGAATGAAACTCACAGACATATCAATGGAAAGAAGTTCAATTATTCATGAAATATTCATAAAATCAAAGTTCAATTATTCATGGCTGAATAATATTCTGTTGTGTGTGTCTGCGTATCACAATTTGTTTATCCATTTATCTGTCAACACTTAGGTTGTTTCCATGTTTTGACTATGGAATAATGCTGCAATGACTATGACAGTGCAGCTGTACCTTCAACATAATGATTTTGTTCTCTTTGGATATACACCCAGAAGTGGAATTGCTGAATCATATGGCAGTTCTATTTTTAATTACTTGAGGAACCTCCATACTGTTTTTCACAGTGGCTATATTAAAACTTCCTGATATAAAATTTAAAACAAATGTTAGATTTGTTACTCCTCAGTACTGTTGTAAAACCTGCCTAACAAATACTATCATCTATTTGTTGAATGCAATTCATATTTGACTAGGAAATCTGATGTGTCAGAAACAATATTACAGCCAGAGTATTCAGTGTTTACCTTTCCCACATATCTTAAGTAGGAAACTTAAGTTCAGGGAAGTGAAACAATTTGTGGGAATAATGGAATTAGTGAAAAGTAAAACATCTGTCTCATTTGAAGTGTTAATATTTACTCTATACTATCTCTCCAAAAGAAAAGAAATTGCATATAGAAGCCATGTCATTTTTTCTGTTTATATCCCACCACCCAACCAAATAAATTATTAACATACCCTATTCCTATAACAAAGAAACATGTTCCTGCAATAACCCTAATATGGGCATCAGAGCCACTATCTGAGCTAAAATCTATTGGACTTAAGAGGCCAGCATCACTCCTGTAACATATTAAGGAGCTTCCTAGGGAGTAGAGGTTGAAGAAGTAATGATCCTCTGAGAGAAGATATTTGGAATATATTTGTGTCTGAACTTACCCACATTTATTTGTGACCTTCCAAAGTCACACCATCATAGCTCTTCTCTTTAAATCAGAAAAGTTGTCAAACTATACAGAGAGTCATTGTTGAAATTACTTGTTAGTGCATATAAAATTATAGTGTTTGTTCAACAAAGGAAAAGTGAAACAAAACAAACAAACAAAAAGCAAAAACGACTGAAATAAAAGTTTTAAAAAATGTTTCATTGATAAAAATTAAGTTGTTGGAAACAAATTTTGGTGGAAACCTATGCCTTCTCCCATGATATGTTTCACAACAAAATAAAACTAGAAACATTGAAAAAGATAATCAGGAATTAGCAAAAATAAAACATATAACATGACACAGGAAAATCACAAATCTTTCAACATTGTCTATAGATAAGCACTTCCTTTTCTCAACAAAAATTAAGAAACATTAATACTGAATCACATCAAGTCTAAAATTCTAATTTCTGAGGTTAATAGAAATGCAAACATTAGTTTGCAAATGTTAAGTTATAGCTAATGAACTAACATAAATGAACCAGTATCCTAATAGTTTTATTAAACCAGGATAGTCAAAATCAGAAAAAGTAAATACAATGAGCTATGTGCTATAGACATTTCAAATATTAAGTGCATTGTTAAAGTTCTCTTTGGTAATCTTTTCTAGAATCAATGTCAAAATGTTCCTCAAACCAAAGTGAGTCTATGCACTAACAGACAAAGCAACCCATGTATGATTTTCTTACAGTTTTGAATTTCTATTCCAACTTTTCTCTTTCCTATGGAACTGATAAGTAAAAGCATAAGTACAAAGAGGTTCCGCAGAGCAAACTAAGAGCATGCACATAAAAAATACCCACTAGCATATGTTGACACACAAGTTGCCCAAAGGCAGTATCTTTTAATGGTTCTTAATTTTGTTGCTTCCTACAGTTTTCTTTACTTTACACCCCATGGACAACAAATAAAAATGAAAAGTATAGAAAACAAAATTAGGGTTTAGATTATTTAAGTGTTTTGACTGAGGTCTTGCAGTAAATTGCCTACGACACAACATTTGAAAAAAAAACATGATGGGTATTTTCAATTAGCAAGAATTTGTACACACTAAATCCTGCTCACATTACTCTGGAAAGTAGACACGATACAATAAAGCCTTTATTACCTGAAACCCCAGGAGGAATAATTACATTTTGTTCTAGAAAGTAGTTTCAAAATTAGGCAGTAATTAGTCCTGGCCCCAGGAAAGAAACACATGAGGGTATATATTTTTCATCTAAAGAAAAAGCATAAAACATTTTGCTTAAATTTTCTTCTTCTGTTATATTACTAAACCACTAGTCATGTAAATGATGCCTCTGAACTTTTCCTTACTAAGGGACCCCATTCATCAGAGGGGTGATGTACAGTCTACCATACTGGTGAAATGTTCAGCACTATATGCATATTCTGTTTACACAGCCATGGCATAAGGAAAAGGCAAAAATTAAATTGAACACATGGAAGAAATTTGAACACTTGGAATTTCAATATATCACCATATCTCTAAATTAAATTGGGTATTAGATAAATCCTTGGAAACCAGGGTATTGTTGGGGTTTTATTGTTGTTTTCTTTCTTTTTTTTGGTCTCTATCTCTCCAAACATTTAACAATCAAGTTAAAACTAATTTTATATATGACCATTGTCCTTATTAAAAGGGGAAATTTGGAGACAGACATGTACACAAGGAAAAAACGTGACGATGGAGGCAGAGATTGGGTTGATGCTTCTTTAAGCCAAGGAACACTAAAGATTGCCAGCAAACCACTAGAAGCTAGGAGAGTCATGGAACAGATTTTCTCTCACAGCCCACAGAAGGAACCAAGCCAGCCAGCACTCTGATCTTAGACTTCTAGCCTCCAGAACTGTGAGAAAATAAGTTTTTGTTATTTAAGCCACCCAGTTTGTGTACTTTGTTACAGTAGTCCTAGCATATTATTGTACCATACTTTATTCAGGTTTCCATAGTTTTACATAATTTCCCTTTTCTGTTCCAGGATCCCACATAATTACATCTAGTCATTATGTCTCCTTAGGCTGCTTTTGGCTGTGACAGTTTTAGACTTTCCTTATTTTTGGATGACCTTGATAATTTTGGGAAATAATAGATATTTTATAGGATACTTCACTATTTGCATTTGTGTGGTATTTTTCACATGACTAGACTGTGGTTATGGACTTTTGGGAGAAAGACCACAGAAGTAAAGTGCCATTTTCATCGCATCATAGCAACGTGAGTTTTACATACTATCCACATGATTTATCAATGTTGATGTTGACTTGATCACCTGGCTGAAGCTGTCTTCTCAGATGTCTCCATTGTAATGTCACTTTTTTACCCCCTTTACATTAGGATGAAATCTTCCTCAACAAAAAACAAGCAACCCAATTGAAAAATGGGCAGAAGATCTAAATAGACATTTCTGCAAAGAAGACATACAGATGGCCAACAGGCACATGAAAAGATGCTCAACATCACTAATTATTAGAGAAATGCAAATCAAAACTACAATGAGGTATCACCTCACACTGGTCAGAACAGCTGTCTTTAAAAAGTCTACAAATAACAAATGCTGGAGAGGGTGTGAAGAAAAAGGAACTCTCCTACACTGTTGGTGGGAATGTAAATTGGTACAACCACTATGGAGAACAGTATGGAGGTTCCTTACAAAACTAAAAATAGAGTTGCCATGTGATGCAGCAATCCAACTCCTGGGCATATATCTGGACAAAACTACAATTCAAAAAGATGCATGCACCCCAGTGTTCATTGCAGCACTATTTACAATAGCCAAGACATGGAAACAACCTAAATGTCCATTGACAGATGAATGGATAAAGCTGTGGTACATATATACAATGGAATACTTCTTAGCCATAAAAAAGAACAAAATAATGCCATTTGCAGCAACATGAATGCAACTAAAGATTATCATACTAAGAGAAGTCAGAAAGCAAAAGACAAACACCATATGATGTCACTGATATGTGGAATCATAAACACAAATGAACTTATCTACAAAACAAAAAAGGACTCACAGACATAAAGAACAGACTTGTAGTTGCAAAGGGGGTGGGGATGGGGGAAGGATGGATTGAGAGTTTAGAATTAGATGTAAATTATTATATATAGAATGCATAAACAACAAGGTCCGACTTATAGCACAAGGAACTATACTGAATATCCTGTGACAAACCATAATGGAAAAGAACTTTTAAAAGAATGTGTATATATATATATATATATATATATATATATATATATCTGAATCACTTTACTCTACAGCAGAAATTAACACAACATTGTAAATCAACTATACTTCAATTAAAAAAAAGAAAGAAAGAAAGAAAATCTTCTTGCTCTTTGGGAAGGAAGTCACTGTGCATTACTTACACTTCAGAAGTTGTAAGTTATGCTCCCTCTCCTTGAAGGTGTCGTATTTACATCAATTATTTAGAATTATCCTGCATAGGAGATATGCCTCTTCTCCTCCACTTATGTATTTAAACATTTATTTGTAACTGTATAGACTCATGGAAGTTTATTTTATACTTTGATTTATAATTCAATACTACTTTTTTTGTGACCCAAATTGTTCTACCTTTGGCAGTTGGAGTTCTTTCTGTTCCTTTGACAGATCTGTATCAATGTGGTGTGTGTGTTTTAACACGTCCTTACTTTCTGGTACTAAAAGATGCTCCAAGATCATGTTGTGTATTTCCAGTCCCAGTCTTAGAATCAGCCATTCTCCAAGGATTCCTAGTTCCTTTTATTAAAAATCAAGATCTGCACACTATGTGTGTTCATTAATACTGAAGTGTCATTGCTTTTAGGCTACTTTGGATGACAGCACAAAGAAATACATGTGTGCATTTGCATACACACATATCTATAATTATTCCTATACATAATCATCTGTGTGTGTGTGTGTGTGTGTGTATGTGTATAATAGCTAAATATGAGCTCTTATCGATGTCTCCAACTGCAATCCATTGCTACATGGATCATTCTGGCCTACACCCATTGTTAATACGTAAATTCATTGCAACACTGAGAAACCTGGCTCCTATCATCCACCATTCATTTAATTAACTGTTCAATTCCATTATACATGTATATTAGCATCAGAATTAACTTGTACTTCAGGGAGAAACAGCTTTATTAACTAGCATTCAGTGTGTATATGCAGTTCCTTTTGACTTTAGTCTTGAGAACTCCACTCATATCCAAAGTTACTTGGTCAGCACCTTTTACAACTAACCCCTTAAGAAAGATTGTTTCACACATTTGTAATACATTTATGTTCTCACATATTCTGCATTTCTTCCTGGGATTTCCCAATCTCTTACATAATTTTCTGAATTTGCATATATTAAGGTTCACTTTTTGTGCTATAAAATTTTATGGATTTTGACAAATGCATGTCATGTATTGACTATTATGATATGTTATCTAAAAAGGAAAAAAAACACATTATGTTTCACCTATTCAACCCTCCATCCTTCCCTCTGAACGCCTATTAAACACTGAAATTTTTATGCTATCTATATTTTTATATTTTTGAGAATGTTATATAATTGGAATCATATAGTATGTGTCTTTTTCAGATTTTTTTGTTTTCTTATTATTAAGTTTTAAGAGTTCTTTTTATATTTTGGATACAGATCCTCTATGAGATAAGTGTTTTTGTAATACAGTGAAGGAGCTCTAAAATTATTGGGGTGCTATGAATTATAATATGTTAGAAAGGAAATTTTAAGGAATAATGCTATAAAAATCAATGGACAACTCTTAATCACTGCATTTTCTGTTTGTATCAGTAAGGATGTTTGAAAGGAAATATACTAAAAAATAATATAAGAAAGTTACATCATTATAAAAAAATATTTTTAGACTAAGAAAAAACAAAGTTACCATTTTTCTGTATCATTTTTCACACTCTACAACAGAATAAAAATAGTTTAATTCCTTGAAGAGATAGATTAAAGCTGATAAATAATAAAATCAAAGAGCTAATGCACATGAGGCCTGTAGGACAGAGTGTCTAGTAATAGTAAGCCTTGGTTCACATTTGCTCTTATTATTATTTTCACTCATTATGAAATCAATATTCATATAAAAATACCACAATTTGAAAATATAGAAAAATTTGCTTAACACATTTCTTTTTTTTAATTTTTTGGTCACGCAGTGTGGCCCATAGGACCTTAGTTCCCCAACCAGGGATCCAACCCCGGCCCTCGGCAGTGAAAGCCCTGAGTCCCAACCACTGGGCCGCCAGGGAATTCCTGTTGAACACACTTCTTAATAAACGGAAACCATTTCCATTATTTTTGCAACAAATTTGATTCCAAGTAAGAGCTCAGTATATAACTACAAATATCCACAGTTTAAAAAACTACTAGAGTAACATGCTAATGAAGTTAACAATAGTTACCAACAAAGTAGTATATTAAAACATACTTTTACATTCTAAGTTTATATGTAATTACTCCTCTATTTATGTAGTACATCTTAGGTGAATGATAAATTTTTACTCTAATGCAGTTGTCAAAAGCTTCATAGAATGATCAGAAATATGAATATCATAGGTGTTTTTCCTATTTAAATCCAGAGGCGAGAAATGTCATTTTTGTTTTAAGTATATGATTCATTAAAATTCCTCAAACTCACAACTGTGAGAGGCTTATATTTGCATTAGTTAGACACCATCAACTCTCCAAGCCTATGATCTCAATTTATCTGTTATCATTCTACAATTATTACTTTATTATTTAACCTTAAATGAGAAATATCATGACCTTATAGTTCAAAAATATTCATGTCAAAGCAGTTTTTATGATCATTCATATGATGATAACCAACAAAATAATGAAAATGATTAAGTTCTTATTTTCAAGCACTATTATTTATCTTGATCTATACAGCAAAAGAGAAGAGCTAATGGGTCCAATTTTTGCCCATGGACAACTTTCCCCACCTGAGATATTTTTTAATTGTGATAAACTGTGAGTAAATTAAAATTCAACTGATTTTACCTAAAACTGGCTAATTAATTTCTGATATTAACAACTTGCCTTCAGTTTTTCTAGTTGTAAGAAAGAAACACACACTTAGAATGCTTTACTTGAAAGAGGTTAATTGTAAATTATAAAAGGAAATAAAAAACAGGAAATTAATTCAACAGAAACAGAAGTAGCCTCAATAGCCTATTTTCATGAAGACTAAAGGCCTCTCTTTTTGTTTCTTTCTACCTGTTTTAATATAAAAACAATGATTATAGTAATACAGATTCAATAACTAATATTTATTGAACACAAATGCTATGCTATCTTAGAGCAAGCCCAACAACTTCATTTTGAAGACGAGAAAACCAAGAGTTAAAGGAATACAGAAACTTGCCAAATTAACATAGCTAAGAATTTCCAGACCCAGGATTTCAATCCAACAGTTTATCTTCAAAATGTACTCTCTGTGCTATTCTGTTCTCAATTTTCTACAGCATTACCATCTAAAATAGTTCTACTCTATACCTCATGGCTTCTGATTACTGAAGCAAGATGTTTTGACTTGTATATTTTTATCCTGCCCTTAGTCTTTTTATCACCAGTGGTATAGAGTTAGTAATAAATAAGATTAAAGATCTGGTATTCCTCTGCTGAGAAAGACAACTCTTTTGTCTTTTGCTTAAGATTTACTTATGTCAGGAATACTGAAATATAAGATCATTTCTAAAAATATTCTGGTTAATAAATGTAAACCTCAAGGTATATCAGAGTACATATCATTAAGTAACTAAATAACTTTTCTCCTTAAATGGGAATAATAATCATATATACCTCTGAGACAGGACGGAAAGGGGCAGGACACAGTCGTTAAAAGAATGACACAGCCACTAAAGATACAACAAAAACTGGTTACAACCTATTAGGTCTAAGATGGCAGAAGACTCAACTTCCAGTGGACCTTGAGCCTCATTGTATGCTCATTGCAATACATTAGCATATGCTAAGTGATGCAACCACAGGCGTCATGACAGTTCTGAGGCCTACCATAAAAGGCCAAAAAGTGGGCGGCAGCCCAATTCCTGGAAATTCCCACCCCTTCTCCAAGATAGTTAAAATATTCCTCCCACTCATTAGTCTATGAAATTACCCAGCCCATAAAAACTAGTCACCAGCAAGCACAGCCTGGGGTCAGTCTCACCTTCTGAGATGGACCCACTTTCTGCCTATGAAATGTGTATCTCTCTAAATAAACTCACTTTCACTTTACTATGGCTCACTCTTGAATTCTTTCCTGTGCAAAGCCAAGGATCCTCACTTGGCACCAGTCCCAGGAACTTGCCCTAGACCTGAGACATGACCATCCTCTCTTACCCGATTCTCCTGCAATGTCTCATATTGTAGTTATGAGAATTAAATGAGGTAATGCATCTGAAAACATTTGGCACAATGATTGGCATATAGTAGCATCACATAAATGTTTCCTAGATCTTCATCATCACCACCATCATTATCACCAGCATCATGCTGGTCTGAACTCTGACCCAAAGTTCCAAGTGTAATTTTTTATATTATATTTAAAAACAATGTATCACCACAGTGATACAACACCACTCTTTATCTTGTCAAACTTCTAAGACTCCATTATTTAATTAAAAAATTCTAAGTTTATCCCAACAAAGCTGATGCCTTTCTGGCAAGCCTCAACAACTAGGGCCATTTTCTTATTGTTTTGGCTCAGTTATGTACCTGTTCTTTTTCCTAATTTGATATTAACATATTACTTGCAGAATGTAAGAGAAATTTTAACCTCCTATGGCCTTTTTCCAACTACATTACTATACTGAAATTATACTTTCACAGGTAAGTGACTGATTAATTGTCAGATTCAAAGGTAATTTCTTATTTTCTATGCTCCTGGACTTCTTTTAAAGCATTTGATTCATTTGACATTTTTCTAGAACCTCCTACGTTTAACCACTTCCAAGTCCACCCTGCACACCAGAGACTGACCTCTTACAAATCTCTTAACAAATGCTCTTTTATCACATCACTCATCTGAAAACCATTAACGTTTTCTTGTTTTCTTGTGGGAAAAGAAAAAGGTCCTTAGCATTTCATCCTTCATTCTCCACAATCTTATCTTCATTTATCTTTATAACATTCTCTGAATGAAAGAGACGAAAAGTCTTACTTTGCAATATGATTTATTTTTTTAAGCAGCATTTTGCCAGTTCTCTCTCTGAGAAAATATATAATTACCCATTAGAGAATCCTTCCTTCCCTTTTCTGTTGTTTTCTACCTGCTGCTTTCCACCGACTACTCTGAGCTGAACTAAGTATTTGTGTAACGAGCATTTTTGCTACCTCAACTGAGCTGATCCATAAAAACCACAAATAAGCAGAAGTTTGTAACCAAATACTGTTCTTCAAACTTCTGAACTAGATATAAGAGAAATCACATATTCATGACTTTGGACAGCTCAGTTCCATCCTATCTGTAACATAATCTAGAAATGTAGAAATTGTTAAATGTTCATCTCATAAACTGCTATCACTTCCCAAAATAAATTTTTATAGGAAATTTTATAGTTTTTTGTTCTGAATCTCACTAAGTTAGTTTGATCTAAGCAAAAAGCGAGTATAGTCAGAGCAAAGATAGTGCAAGATGGGAAAATATTTCTAATGCACAAATGTATAACCTTACTGTCCTTCCTAACATTTCAATCAAAAAGAAAGCACAGGTAATGAAGCAAGATTTTTCTCTTATTTCCATTCTTTGATCAGTCTCACATTATTTCCACTTTTATCTATGCATCTGTATTCTATCATTGCTTTCAGGATCTATACTGGAAGATATTTTTAATTTATATCACATGGGTCTTATCTTGTCTAATATTTTCCCAGAGTAAGACATTCTTCTTAAAAAATGATACACTCCCAAGTTGGAATTGAGTTTCTCTAACATCTTCATATAATAACAAAATCCTAAATGATATATGATTGTGATAAGCAGAACAGTCTTAAAAAATTAGCATTAATTTCTCTAAATCCATTAAAATATTCTAAGCTTCTTCAGGAAAATTCAGTCCTTCCTAATCTAGTACTGAACAATTTTAAAGGTAAAGGAGAAATCCTTGAGCCACCTAAATAAAGATATAACTAGAGTTAAACACCAGAAAATTCTGAGGAAGCAAATGTAAATGATTATTACACAAGTATACTCAACGAATAAGTAAATAAATACTCATTTGTTTAGTCTATATTAATGTAGGATACTAAAGCATTTCCACCCACCAGCCCCTAAAAAGAGGATGTCCTGGCAGCTAAATGAGATTAGTAATTCCTTGTGATTGTTCACTTGATCCTTTTTTTTTTTTAATGCTGTCACAAACTTATGAGGACAGAGAGAAAGAGGGTATGTTCATATTTGGGGTATTTCAAATCAAGAATGTTTTACCTTATTTTCTTGCTGTTATGCATTCTGAGAGGCAAGCCTTCTGAAAATATACCAGTATGAAAAGGAAAACTTTTTTTTTGGCTGCCCCACTCAGCTTGTGGGATTTTTATTAGTTCCCTGACCAGGGATTGAACCGGGGCCCTTGGCAATGAGAGCATGGAGTCCTAACCACTGGACCACGAGGGCATTCCTAAAAGGAATTTTAAACTGCAAAATTAAAGTAAACAAAGTGCCATCAAATATGGTGAGAAGTTTAAAGTATGGGTAGCCTTGAATCCTACAGAGTTTGTAACTAGGTTTATAGTATATCACAGTGAGTCAATAATTTACCTTATTTATCTTTATTAAGTTTTTTAAAAAATCAAATGGTTGATGCTGGGTGTATTTTTCCAAGAAGCTCTTTTACCACTTAGTTAACAGTTAATTTGTTTCAAATTCCCACAAAAATATTTATCGAAACAAAACCATGCTGCTGGATGATTTGCTGTATAAAGCTACCAGATCTTTTAAAACAAAATGAATTTTAAAAAGACTCAGACTATAAACCATATTGATTCCGGTGCATTTTGTCTGGATTCAAACATGTTCTAATCTTCATTATAACATGGGTTGGGGGGAAGTGGTTAGGTAGGAAAATTTCTCAGTGATCTTTTCTCAAAAATAGCTCTATAAACAGAAGAAAATTTGATTTGAAATTTAATCTTGGAAAATTTCAGCATAAAAATGATCTCTGATACCTTTCCACTATTTCTTTCCAACAACAAAGAATAATCAGAAGACAAATACTGCATATGGAACTTCCTTTCTGCAAACACTTTTTGATGATACCATACAGAACTCCTTCTACATATTCTTACTATCTGAACATAAATTTCATAACTTAAAAACATAAATATGTTCTTTGGTATTATTTTGTATTATAGATGAAATTAGTGGTATGCTTATCAGCTTTCAGTGCAAAGATAGGAAATTTTTAATGAGAATTTTAGCACATAGGTGGACAATCTAAAGTAAACACTTGATTACGCTGACTATAAATTCCTAAGTAGTTTCGTTGTTTCCTTAACTTTCTACATATCATCTATAATATTTCAAGTTCAAGTGCAAATCTTGGGTCAGAACTGATTGAAAACAGTTTTCTTTTAATATAAAAAAGTTAAGACTACAGTGTGATTTGAACATTAATAGCAAAATGTTATATCTTCAAACTATTCAGAATAAGAACATAACAAATAACTCTGCCATTGCATAAGAAATCTATGCCTTCTGTATTTCCATTGTTTCAAATGTCAGACAAAAAAAAAAGTGTGAGAGTACCTTATTATAAATAACAATCAACGATCCAAAAACAAAAAATTAAAAAGACTTGCATTTGGCTTTTCTATAATATTCTAGAACTACTGCATAACACATATTTTAAAGCTTAAGTAACATCAACAATTTTCCTCATGCACAGTTAGAAAATAATTTGTGTGACACAGCCAGATTATTCAATCTCCTAATATAAAAATTTTGTTCTAGTTTATTTAATTTCCAGTTAAATTTTGTGCTTTTTTTCATCTGAATTCTCTAATTAACCCTGTAAAACCTTAATTTTCTGTATTTAGGTATAAAGTATACATATAAGTATCCATTGATTAGCCACTATGCAATTTTGAAAAGTTTGAATTAAGCGAACATAAATATAGATATGAGTTTCTTAGTTCAGAAAATAAATAATGCCTCTAAAAATATTTTGTACTAATGGATACTAGCTCCAAATAAAATATATTTTGTAGTTATGTGATTCAAATATTTTGATGTTCTGATGATTTCTCAATTAAGTAAAATCAACAATTCATAGTATTGGGTTTCCAGTTTCAGCTCAGAGATGTCAAAAAAAATTCACTTAAGAGCTGGAAGAACATGGCTCCCATCACAAGAGAAAAACTGACAAGCTGAAAAAGAAATTCTTGTCTTTAAATCATCAGAGAATTGAAACCACAGGTCATTTAACTATCCTGAAATCTAGAGGGAGATGGGTACCTGCAGGAAGAAACAGGGCCTTTCCTAGCTGGAACAGATACTGCCAAACAGCACATGAGACAGTTATAAGATTGAGCTAATATTTTTTAACAAGTTGCTGAAAACTGAATGTGGGCTGGTATGAGAGTATGAAGTCCCTGGGGCTGCAGACATAGGGAGTTTCAACCCTCTAACAGGCTTTTCCTATGGAAAGTCACCAGGGAAGATAAGGAAGGTCTGCAGGAGATTTACCCATGGCATTGGCTGTGGGAGGGGAGCAGTAGCAAAAGGCTAAGTTTACAAAGAGAACTCCAGGCCCAGATGGTTTCACTGGTGAATTAGAGCAAACATTAAAGGAAAACAATAATACTAATTCAACACAATCATCTCAAAAAAAAAAAAAAATAGAAGAAATAGGAACACTTCTAAACCCATTTCATGACGTCAGCTCTACCTTAATAATAAAACCAAATAAATGTCTTTGATTATAGGCCTCTTACAAATAGAGACACAGAAATTCTCAACAAAATAGTCTCAAACCATATCCAACATTATGTAACAATGATAATAAATCATGAACAACTGAGGTTCACCCCAGGAATCTAAGGCAAAAGCAACATTCAAAAATCAATTAGTAGTTACTATATTTACACACTAAATAAGAAAAGCTATATGAATATCTCAATAGATGCAGGAAAGTACTTGACAAAATTAAACATCTGTTATGATATTTAAAAATCTCAACAAAGTAGAAAGTCTTTCTTAACCTAATAATCAACATGAACAAGCAAACAAACAAAAAGGACAAACAAAAATCTACAGCTAACATCATACTTAATGGTCTTTTTTAACTGTTTCAATTCAACATTACATTGGAAGGCCTAGATACTGCCGTAAAAAGTAATTAAAAAGGTACAATTGGAAAGGAAGACATAAACTTGCCTCTATTTAAAGATGAAACAAAAGTTTGTAGAAAATTCAAAGAATCTACACAGAAGTTGTTAGAATTAAGTCATAGTTTAACATGTTTTCAGGATACAAAGTCAGTCAATTGTAATCAATCATTTTCCTAGATATCAGCACTGAACAGTTGGAATGTGAAATAAAAATACCATTTTGGAGATGACTTCTGAACTATAACACTATAGCAAGATACATCAAAGAAATAATTGATAAGTTAGATTTCATTAAAATTAAAAACTTTTGCTCTATGAAAGACAATGTTAAGAGAATAAGACAAGCCACAGACTGGGAGAAAATACTTACAAAACATTTATCTGCTAAAGGACTCTTCTAAACTATACAAAAAAAAAAAAAAAAAAAACCTCTTAAAACTCAACAATAAGAAAACCAACAACCCAATTTAAAAATGTGCCAAAGACCTTAACAAACACTTCACCAAAGAAGACATGCAGATGGAAAATAAGTATATGAAAGGATGCTCCACATCATATGTCACCAGGGAAATGCAATTTAAAACAACAACAAGATACCCTTACACACCTATCAGAATGTCCAAAATACAAAATACAAAATCCAGAACACTGATACCAAATGTTGGTGAGGATGTGGAGCAACAGGAAGTCTCATACATTGCTCATGAGCATGAAAAGACATTGAGGAACCTTAAATGCATATTACCAAGTAAAGAGATCAATCTGAACAGGCTACATATTGTATGATTCCAACCATATAATATTCTAGAAAAGGGATGGAAAACTATGGAGACAGTAAAAAGGTCAGTGGTTGCCAGGGGTTGAGGAGGAGGAGGGATGAATAGGATTTTGAGTGCAGTGATAATACTCGATATGATACCATAAGGTTCGTATGGAATGTACAACACCAAGAGTAAACTCTAAGGTAAGCTATGGACTTTGGGTGATTATGATGTAAATGTAGGTTCACCAGTTGCAACAAATGTACCACTCTGGTGAGGGTGTTGATAGTGGGGTAGCTATGTGTGTATGGGGGTGGGGCACATGGGAAATCCCTGTACCTTTCTTTTAATTTTACTGTGAACCTAGAATTGCTCTGAAAGAATAAAATCTTAACAAAAATCCATTTACAAAGGCACCCATAAAAAAGTAAGTGCTTAGGTAGAAATCTTACAAAATATGTGCAGGATTTATAGACTGAAAATGTAAAATATTCCTAAGAGAAATTTTAAGGGACCTAAATAAATAGAGTAATATACCATTTTCATGAGATGGAAGACTCAAGTTGTTTAGAAGTCAATTCTGCCCAAATTGACCTGTAAATTCAATGCAATCCTAATCAAAAACAAAGCAGGCTCTTGTGGAGAAACTTAAAGACTTTTTCTAAAATTCATACAGGTCTAGAGTATCCAAAACAACTTTGAAAAAAAGTACAAAGTTGGAGGACTAACTCTACCTTATTTCAAGACTTACTATAAAATTACGGTAATCAAAGCACTGTAGTATTTGTGTAAAAACAGAGAAATAGATCAATGGAACAACAACAAAAAATAGTACAGAAATACGCCCACGCATGGACAACTGAATTTCCATGAAGGTGCAGACAATATCTTTTTCCATTAATAGTGTTTGACATTTGGATATCAAAAAAATGAAAAAGGAACTTCAATTCATACAAAGCATCACATACAGAAATAATTCAAAATGGATTGTAGATTCTAGAAGAAAGGATAGGATAAAAGTTTTGTGGCCTTGGGTTAAACAAAGAATTCTTAGATATACACCAAAACCATATTCATAAGAGAGACTGATGAATAGGACTTAATAAATATTAAAAATTTCTGCTCTTTGAAGACACTATTAAGAGAATAAAAAGATAAGCCCCAGTGTGGGAGACTTCAATACACCTCTTTCAGAATTGGACAGAGTAGGAAAAATAAATTGCATGTAGGAAGTGTTTAATATGAACAACAAAGGTGTGGAAAGAAAGAAAGAGGGAGAAGTCTATCTCAAATAGAAAAAGTACATTGCTTTTATGTCTATAAAAGACTTCCAAAATATGTCACTGTAATTTACCACAAGAAGTTTATAAAATTTGAAATAGAAAATTATATCTCATATTCTCTGAAAAGTGGAAAATTTAAAAGTAAGAATTTAGAAATAAACTGTGACAAAGATAAACTTTTTAGAAAAGAAATATGCTTACAAAATTATGAAATTAGAATAAAAAGTACAGACTCGGAAAATCAGAATAATCCATGACAATAGTAATAAAGCACAGTAAAATCTGTACTCAGCAAACAATTTATGGCCATGAAAACCTTTAATTACAAAGAAGAAATAATAAATGAATAAAATACTAATTGGGGAAAATAGCAACTAAATAAACCATAAGTAACTTAAATAAGAATGAAGGAAAAAATAAAATGGAAAACCATATGTACGCTTGCTTGTACATGCACACAAACAGAATGTCTAAATCCAGACTGCTTTTTTTTAAAGGCCAAAAAAGACATCTAGAAGTTTAAGTTTATAAAATAGTTCATATTTAGAATAAGAAAGGAAAATTAATTGAAGATTTAAGAGAGATTACAAGACTAGGAGAATAAAACATAGAATTCTGTGGCAAATAAATAAAACTCCTGAGGAAATGGAACATTTTATGTTTAATAGAATATTTAAATAAATATTTTAATATATTTATATATATATGCATATACATACATATACAATTTCCCCAAATTAGAAAATTTGACTGGTCCAATTAACAGAAAAAATTAGAAAGATGATTACAGTGATAAAGCTCTATCACTAAAGAGCACCAAAATAGAGAGAAGATTGAGGAGAGAATTGGCAGAAGCCAAGACAATTCAGCTCAACAGGAGAGATACAGATGAGGGAGGTCATATAACGGAACATGTAAACTTCCAGCAATGGTCTGTAGTGCAGTGTTTCTTTAAGGGAGTAAGTGTGGCTTAGACGAGTAGAGGACAGAAAGAGAAGATACTGAGGGCATATTCCCTAAAGAGGCAAACGAGAGTGGATTGTTTCCGATTTCTTTTTTTTTTTTTTTTTTCCGGTACGCAGGCCTCTCACTGTTGTGGCCTCTCCTATTGCGGGGCTCCGGACGCGCAGACTTAGCGGCCATGGCTCATGGGCCCGTGCAGGCTCAGCGGCCATGGCTCACGGGCCCAGCCACTCCGCAGCATGTGGGATCTTCCTGGACCCGGGCACAAACCCATGTCCCCTGCATTGGCAAGCGGACTCTCAACCACTGCGCCACCAGGGAAGCCCTGTTTCCAATTTCTTATCTGCAGTACATTGCATTTGCATATGTCCAACAATCACCCAGATGGCATATTTAAATACATGAAGATAACATCTTATGGATCTGACAGCAGGAGAGATGAGAGCCTCCAATTCAGGGAATTCTTCACTATTTGGCCCAGGGAATCAATTCAGTCTCCTCAAAGCAGTAAATTCCACTTATTTTCCTGACTGACAGGGTCCCCTGGCCTGCAGTGGTTTTTTGTTGTTGTTTAAATATTTATTTATTTATGTTTTTGGCTGCGTCGGTTCTTAGTTGTGGTGCCCGGGCTCTTCGCTTCGTTGTGGTGCACTGGCTTCTCTCTGTTGTGGCGCGAGGGCTTAGTTACCCCATGGCATGTGGGATCTTAGTTCCCCAACCAGGGATCAAACCAGTTTCCCCAGCACTGCAAGATGGATTCTTAACCACTGGACCACCAGGGAAGTCCCCAGCTGGCCTGCAGTTTAAATGTGACTGCTCGTTTGTTGAAGCTGACATTTATAATGCCAGATTTCATGAAATTACTCTGTTAGGTCCTTCGATCATTTCTACAGATCAGGGTGTCCCAGATCCAGCCCAGAACAACTGCAGGACATTGGAACCAAAGAGAAAGCTTCAGATAAATCAAAATTTCAGAAGCCTGTACAACAGGTAAATTATGGCTAATTCCACACAATATCACATTCAGAAGAAAATGTAGGTGGGATTTTTCAACCTGCCAATTTTTTTCTTGTGTCTCAATTCCTCTATTATTCATCTTCTATTAAAAGAGGTAAAGATTTTTCTAAATCAGAAAATCTCAGGCAGTCTGGACTTAAAGATATTCTAACAGTGATTCAGTTCAATCACTAATGTGCAGCTTGACACCTGTGTATTAATTAGGATTCTTTGCTTTAAGACAACAGCCAGCAAATCTGGATAGTTCTGAAATATTATGAACTGATTAGAAAAGTGTGAAGTATCTCTTAGAATAAACACTGAAAAGCTATATCTGGAGAAGTACAGACATTAGAGCAACTCTGAATACCCAGCTGGGGAAACTAATGGACAGTTTCTATTGCGTCCATCTCAAGAGAAGAATAAGCTCCCACCTTCTGCAGCTCAGATTCTGCAGAGACTCTGACTAACTTGTATCAAGTTGCTAACTTGGCTAGGAGAGGAAAGGACATTCTATCAACAGCCCCTCTTACCAGAGCCCCTCTTAGACCTTACCCAATGGAGGTAGGTTAGTTCCTCTAAGCAAAATTCATTGCTGCACAAATATATGGGGAAATGTAGGGCGGGCAGGAAAAACAAACATTCATGCCACATTCTCTATGATTTCTTGATACAGGGCTATCTATTCTGTTTAAAAACAGTCAGCAGTGGGAACCCATGACCTCCCAAGGTAGCATATTTCATGTTTAGACAGCTCTGTTATATGTGTTTTTCTTAAATTCAACAGAATGTTCTTTATTTACAGTTTTCATCTTTCACTTTGAATTCTACCTCACAAAGCTCTTCAATCAATAATTCTCCCTCTTCCACAGCAAACATTTGAAAGCAATTTCAAACAATTTCAACAAGTTACTGATCCACATAGAAGTTCATACATCCAATGCATGAATCTCTACCTTGTCTGGGGAATTGGGGAAACTCTGTAAAAAGCCTTGAATCTGTATTTCCCTGATAGTGACAAAGAAAGGAGCTAAAATGGACACGAGTTTGAGAGAATTGTTTCTAGGCTCTAGTGCTCACTGCTTCCTCTACTACTTTTTTTGTTTCTATAAATCATCAATTTAATATTTCCTAGATCTTTGATGCAAGTGACAACAAGCATACTGATGATGAGTTTGTGGATTCTATCTTCCATTTAGATTATAACGTTTGTGCATCATAAAGCTTCCAAAATCTTGCCCATTCCACAGAATCTGTTACTGAGTTGTTTCCTCAGTATTCTAAGAATGGAATTTTTTTTTTTTTTTTTTTTTTTTTTTTTTTTGCGGTATGCGGGCCTCTCACTGTTGTGACCTCTCCCATTGCGGAGCACAGGCTCTGGACACGCAGGCTCAGCGGCCATGGCTCACGGGCCCAGCCAGTCTGGGGCATGTGGGACCTTCCCGGACCAGGGCTCGAACCCGCGTCCCCTGCATTGGCAGGCAGACTCTCAACCACTGCGCCACCAGGGAAGCCCAAGAATGGAATTTTTTAAGCCTAGGAAATAAGCACTTTCTTATAAGCTCTCAGCAGCAACAAAGCACAAAAGTCAAAACTGGAAGAAACCTTAGAAACTGGTTCCACATCTTTTGTAGGTGAAGTGGATAAAAAATGTCATTTGTCTATGTTACTTACTAATTTGGAGCAAAATTTGGTTGTCAAATCATGTTATTTCTTCCACCCACAATATTTCAAACTGCATTGGATGGTTACTTTTTCTTGCTTGTACCATTACAAATGCTTTTTCCTTTCTTAAATATATTTAAACCTATTTACTTAAGACTCTGCTGCTAGCTTAATAATAATACTAATAGGTTATATATATATATATATATAGCCTTTATTATGTTCTAGGCATTGTTGTTAACTGTTGACTCATAATAACTCATTAATGCTCACAACAGGAAACACAGAGTTTGCTTGCCTGTTAACACACAGCTAGTATGTGTCAGAGCCAGAATTTAAACTCAGCTGGTTTAGATGTTAAATTCATAAATACTACAAAATTGTGCCTCTCAATGCTCAGCTGTATGTCACTCAGCCACTGCAAGTATATAATGGGCTACCATATTTTTATATATATACACATATACATATACATACATACACACTCCTTAGCTCTGGAAATGTTAACACTGACTTCACAACTTCATTTTTCAAACTGACACTCCTCCTATCCCACTTTCCTGTCAGCCTTGTCCAAAAATCTCTAATGTGCATAACACCACACTCTGCAAGTCTGCTAGTAGCATCGCCACTTCTTATAATCTGACCCTTCCCTTAGTCAAGCTTATTATCTGTTACTTTCAATATACATCTTCCTTTAGTCAGGGCAGTGTTTCCACTGCTTCCCTCCCCAAGACCCACAAGCTCCTTTCTGATTCTCAACTCTGTACCCTGATACTTCAATCATATTTCTGGTGTGTTCTTGCCCTTTCTCACTGCCGGCCAAGTCCTACCCAACTCTCTAGTCCTACCTCAAGTATAAAAAAATCTATGAATATTTCCTAATAAACACATCTTGCTCTCATCTAGACCAACCCACTGTTTTCATATCTCCATTTCAGTTAGCCTTTAATTATCTCTGATCCTAAAAATATGTGAGTGTACTTTCCTACTTAGATTGCAAGTTAATTGAGGGCAGGAATCATGATACGCTTCTTTTCCAACACCTAACATCATACTGGACCAAAAGTAAGTACCTAGTGAATATACGTGCATCAGTTCTTCATGTGTACTTATAAGACCTAACCCCCAAATTACCTTCTGCAGGAGAGTACACCATTCAATGAACTTTATAGTAAAATACTATTACAATTAAAAAGAAAACAACTTAGGATTTTGTTTCCTAAACCTTACACTGAGGACTACAATATTTTGATTTCTAAACATTAGATTTTCTTCAGAAATTTCAATAATTGGTTGAAAAATTGTTTATCCTGGAGACTATAAATTACATAAGATACATATCAATAGGAGATGTTTTCAGTTTTAGTGTTATGATGAGGGATTATAGGGAGAGATTTTGACAGCTAAACAGACAGCCAATACAAACTTCTAAAACATTTGTCTTCAAATGACTAGAAGCAAGATTACTCAAATAATATTTAAATCAATGTATGTTTTAAAGGTAAATTAGATTGTGTTTATGACAATTATATAAAGGATATCACATGAAATCTTCAAATTTAAATCCTTAAGAATTTTTCTGTTTTCTATGAAACAGAAAACATTGATTTAGCTCTAATGCATAGATGTATGTATTCCATAATGTTTTTAAAGAGGAAACATGTTCTAAATATATCCATAGTTAAATCTGACTATTTGCCCTCTGTGGCTAAATCTTTAGCACACTGTTGTCACTTGGTACTGGCATACACAACAGAAATACTAGACTTTTTTTTTTTAATAGGGGTAAATAAAAATTATTTAAGCTGTAAAATTAAATTTAAGCAATGTTGACAACAAAACATCATTCCCTCATTCCATTTCTCTCACTTCCCTTAAATAAAAGTAAATTTTAATTCTGGCATTTCTAGATTGCTACATAGTCTCTCATAGTCCCTAGTACTTCTTTCCCTTGCTCTTAGCCCACCATACACATGAGCCTTCTTTCAGTTCCTTTAAGTACCTATGCATGTTATCTTCTACATCAAGGATTTAATCACATTTCATTTATCTGTCTGACATTTTCTTACTAAATGAACGACTTTTATTCTCAGATCTGAGCTCAAATATCATTTCCTCATATAAGCTTTCCCAAACTTCTATCTTAGATAATATCTTCCAAATGTTTCATAAGAACTTGTATTCTCCTCTCATAGCATTATTAACGTTTTAGATGAAATATTTGCTTAAGGCCTATTTCTCTCACGATTCCATATCTCCATGTTGACATATACATTGTTAGCTCACTGCTACTGTCTCTGGCATATACTAGACACATATAAAACGTTGGGAGAATGAATGAATGCACTAAAGAATGAATTTTACACAGAAGGAAAAATGCCCTAAGAGAAACGTGATAGTTTTGGAGAACGAATGCTGAACAAAGATAAATATCTTCCTTGGCGAGAATCACCAGTATTTGGCTCAAGGAGGTTAGTATTATTCAATCGTGGCTGTTTTGAAAGTGTCAGCTTCACTCCAATCTAAACATATGGTGAAACTTACCTGATTGATTAAAAATATGCTGAAGAAACCTTTTTTCCTATTTCAACATATTGCTCTCGTAAGGCAAACATTATTGATTGGTACTTGATAATTCCATCTATCCTAAAAGTGTAATCATTCAATAATATATTTACCAATGGTATCCCACATAGAGATTTGACAGTGTGGGATCATTTACATTTTTGAATTATTGAATAATAAGTAGAAAGTACATGATAGCAATTTATGATAAATCAATTAACTTTGTATGATTCTTAAAAAGCATAATTTTTTAAATGTGGGGAATAGATTGCACCAAATGTAATTTTTTTCATCTCTTGAAAGTAAATATACCTATGATAGCTATATTTTTGTAAACCGAATCATCCATGGAATAACATGAATTACAAATATCACTTTAGGAAATGTTTGATAAACTAAATGATTTCTTTCTTTCTCTTTGTTTCTTTCTTTCATTCTTTCCTTCCTCCCTTCCTTTCTTCCTTTTTGTAAATTCCTAGGTTCCAAGAAGCACCTGATTCTATATGTACAATTTGATGTATTTCTTAGCTAAGTCATACCTAACAACTTAATATCAGATTGTGTATCTACAGACATCCATTGTGGCTTTTTAGGTGGCCACTAGATTAGTTTTCTTAACATGTGATGCTGTTCTTTTACAACAGGGACAGCTCCCTCTGACAGTCTTACAACATTTTGAGAATCACTGATATGATCTGGTCTACCAAGACTGGAAGCATTTTCTAAAAGATGAAGCTATCCACATGAGATAGAACCTGGCTAAAAATTCAGCCTACATTATTTACTCTAGCTGGATAAATGACACTTGTTCTCAGCAGAGAAAAAGTTGGAATGCTTAATTTACTGATGAGATCAATTTTTTAAAAAAAACTTGAATATACAGAGAATGACTAAGATCTTCTAGTAGCACAGTAGGTTAACAGGTAAATGTAAACTACAGACATCTCCCTAGCCCCACACATATGGCCAGTCTCTGAGGAAAAATCTATAGGTTGTTTGGTTTCTTTTTTAAAAAACTTTGGATTTTTCAATATACATTTAACTTCTTTTTCTCCTAATGATAGCAAGTTTCAAGTAAACCTGAAATCAAGCTTTCTCTTCAATAGTCCATGAAGAAATTAATTTTTCACCAACTCAGAGTAATTTACCTCAAATAGACCTGACTGTAAAAATAAGATTTTAATATTTTCATCCAAATTTCAAAGGAAAGCTTGTTTTTATTCCCCAGAAGAAAAGTGCTCTTTTTCAATAATGATGTTGCAAAATAATTCAAATTAAAATAATTTCTCTTGGGCTCCAAGGGAAGGGAAAACAATTTACTTTCATTTATCCTGAATCGCAGTGGTGTTAAGCCAGTGTTCCCTTACTGTCACTCCTGAAGATGGATCTTCCTCCTGATTCATTTTCTGTTACAATGGCTCTCAACTCTGGCTACACTTTCGACACCTCTAGGAGCTTTTTAAAAGCACCACTATCAGAGTCCAGCCCCAGATAAATTTAGATAAAATTTCTAGCACTAGAACCTGGGCAGCTATTGTTCTTTAAACTTCCCAGGTGATTCTAATGCACAATGATGGTTGCAACCCCTTAATCCAGTGTTTCATCTGAAAGAAATTAGTCAAAGGTAAATCCTAAGAAGTTAAGGAAAAACAGTCAACCAAACTCGGAGTTTCAAGATTTAGCTCGCTTGGTTAAAGAAATCCTATTAAGATATGCTTCACCAAACAGTGCATATGAATTCCCATTGTAGCTCCAAATTTCTTATTTTCCTCAGAGACTGGAGGGTACAGTTCAAAAAATCAATTATAACTTAAGAGGAGAGTTGTTTTCCCAGGTTCAAATCATGCTTAAGTAGAATAGGGCCAGGGCTTGGAAGCAGATCTTGTTTGCCTCAATAACATAACTCATGCCAAAGTCAGTCATAGTTAGGGTTGCCTGTGCCATGGAAATCACATTCACCAACATATTTCCATTCCGAACACTAATGGAAATGACCCAAAAGAATCAAAACGTAATATAATTGAATAGAAGAAAAATTACTTTTAGAAAAGACTTAACGAATCTAAATACAAACTTCCAAAGATAATAGAATTATATTAAATCTTAAAATTTCACTGCCTCCAAACCTAAAAATATGGGTGCAAATAGGCTAAAAACAAAATGAAACCTACCAACGAACAAACAACAAACTTCCACAAATACAACAGAGGTCATCAAAACAAGAGCTGGTAGTCAGAGAAAGAGAAGGCTTTTAAAAATATTCTACAAGGCATGACTTGGTTTAGCTCTATGTTATTCCCAAAAGCCCAATGAAAGGTATAGGAAGGAAGAGGTGATTTCACATCCTGAAAAATTTGTACTAAAAATCCATGGTTGGAAAGAGCATAATGAGAATACATGGAAGCAACTCAAAGAGGACCAAAAGCCTCAGGAAAAGGAAACATGGTTGACCATTATGGTTTTGGTTCTCCTGCTGGGAGAAAAGCAGAGAGAAAAAGTAGAAACATTTCAGACACCCAGAGGTAAGATCCCATGGATAAACAAGAATTTAGTTAAACACAAAAAAAGAGAAAAGACATTTCTAGGGTGGTATAAAGTAGAAGAACCTGTGAAAGTATCTTCAATCCACTCTAAACTCAACACAGGGGCCTAAAATCAAATTGTGAATCTCATCCTATTATGCTTTTAGAGGGTTAGAAAAAGACTTTGGAGGAATCCAGGATCAAATAGGGTTAAAAATTACTTAGGCAGCTGCTTTTTGATAAATGCAGAGAGTTTTAGAATTTGCACCAAATTCACAGGTGCTATTTGAAGCCTGAAGAAATTCTGGCATGGATTACGATACGTCTTCTGCAAAGTTAACTAGGGTATAAGACAGTGATAAACAAGGTACAGTTTAATTTTTCTGATTAGGTTTATGCCTAGTCCCAGCTGATTCCAATTCCACCCCTATTTTTTCAAACACCTCTCTCAAATATACACAGAACACACACAGAGGCTTGCTGCAGCTTTGAGAAAAGATAAATAGGAGTCAGATAAGGGGATAAAGTAAGCACTCATCATGAAATTATACAAACAGTATCAGTGCAAATAGGAAGTGTGGGCCAAATTCTCCATGTTAAAAATGAGCCAGGTGAAAAATAACGGAAGCTCTATTTCAGAAGAAAATGAATGGATAATTTACATTAAAATTTCTAATAGAAAACATGGTTCTAATAAATCAACACCTAAGAGATAAAATAATAAAACAAGAGAAGACATGAAAAGGGAGATTGAAGAGGGAGTAGACAAATATAGGACCAACATTACGCTATTACTGAATTAGCAAATATATTAAATGCAGAAAGGAGAAGAATAGACAGGTGAAAATGTCTGACAAACAGGAAAGAATATATTCAGAATAAAGGCAAAGGATAAAACAGTGATTAAATCAAATAATGAAAACACTATGGGTGCGGAAGGCAAAGATGATCAACCCAAGGATAACTGGTTTCCCTATAGGAGCAAATTCATTAATAAAATGTACATGTTTTCAGAGAGAGAGGAAAACTTTCCTGAAATACAGGAAGCACCGGAAATTAAGATGAAAGCACATAACATTTTCTAGGAGAAAAATTTGATATAAAACTATCAATAATGAAATATATCTTGATTAAGTAATTGAAATTCAAGGATGAAGAAATTTTGCAAAGTCATTTACAATTGGAAAAAGATCAGGGTATCTTCAGACTTCTCTACTAATTCAAATGCAGAATACATTAGAGCAATAACTGAAATTTTGAAGAAAATTTGACCCAACAGTATTGTACCAACCACATCGACATTCATAATAAAAGCTATAGCCTGCATCCTCAAACACAAAAAAAATCACCAAGAAAATATAGCACTAGTGAGACCTTCTTGGAGGAAACAAACATAAACTTCTGAAATTGAATTTTACTAATTAAGATATTAAAAAACACACTGAATTTACATAAAATGTAAGATGGAACAACTGGAAAAATAGGATTACAAGATGTTGTTAGTTCCCAACCTCATGAGTTTCCTGGGTAAAATCTGAAACTAGCTTCCATACATGGAGGGCAAGGAGAGACCAAACAAGAGAGGCAGACCACTTTGAATTTGTACGTGGCCACTTTAATAAGCAAGGGAATTTCCATATGTGGTTTGTCTTGGGCAGTCGTAAAACAAGTAGATCTCCGCATCTGCCCGCCAGAATGTTAAAAGTTCATGTCTAGGCCTTAACTGGGTTTAGTCATGTTTACTGTCCAGATGGTCTCAACAATATATTGCTCTCTGAGAGCTGTGACCTTGAAAATGGCTCCCACTGTGGAAATGGTGAGTAGAATGTAAATTCCAAGGACCGGGGAGGGAGAGAGGAGCCACTGATTGCCCAGGTAAATAGCAGTCATGTTCTCTCGATGACTTCCCCCCAACAGAGGTAAATGTTTGATAAACCATATGAAAATACTTGAAAAGAAAACATTAAGGGAAAAAAAAAAAAAAGGAAAGATTGTATGGTACCTAGAATAATGACTCTCCCCTCCAAAGATGTAGGAACCTGTCAATGTGTCATATTACATGACAAAAGGTAGAACGGGGGATTTACAGATGTGATCAAATTAAGGATCTTGAGATGGGGAGATTTTCCTGGATTATCCAGGTAGGTTCAATGTAGTCACAGGGGTCTTATAAGAGGAAGGTAATGACAAAGAAGGAGATGGAATGATGGAAGCAAATTTGGAGTGATACAATTGCTGGATGGAAAGAATGTGGACAGCCTCTAGAACCTGAAAAAGGCAAGGAAATGGAATCTCTCCTAGATCCCAGGAGGAACCAGCCCTGCTGACATCTTGACTTTAGCTCAGTGAGACTGACTTTGGATTTCTAGAATCCAGAGTTATAAGAAAAATTTGCAGTGTTTTAAACTGCTAAGTTTGTGGTAATTTATTAAAGCAGCAATAGGAAACTAATACAGATAGAAAGAGTTTAGGTGCATTCATTTTTTAAACTTTCCTTAAGGAAAACCAATAGGCATTAAGTATATAAATAAATCAAGAAGTAACTCTTTAAATCTATTTCATCACATTGTAAGAGGAAACTACCAAAAATTAAAGATAAGAAAACACTAACCAATACAGTGGTCAAGTGGTAGCTGGCATTGAAAAACAAAGGATCTTAACTGAGAATATTATATATACTACTAAATGTCTTTGATATAACAGCTAATTTTAAAAAACCCATTATAAACTTTCTAAATTAGCTGAGGGAAAGCAGGCACACACAGACACGTATATGCGTGCAAGTGCTCGCACACACAAACACACAAATCAAAACTATAAACAAACAGATATGAGGAAGATAAAACAAAAACAATAAAATATTGAAAACAGAAGCATTAAAAACAGAGCAGACAACATAACAGAATCACAAACTAATATATATGTCACATCAATAAATATAAATTAATTCAATGGTAAAAGAAAAAAATTCATATATCGAAAAAATCTTTATATGTTGTTTGAAAGAAACATGTTAAAGGACTATGATTGAGAAAGCCTAAATGTAAAAGAATAAATGAAGACATAATAGACAAATGTTAATATGAGGGGAGGAAAATATCATCTCAATAAGGACAGAAAGTACACCTGGAAAAATGTAACACTCTTTAATGATTACTTAGGGAAAAAAAACTTAGCAAAAAAAAAAAAAAAAAGAGAGACAGAGAGAGAGAAGAGAAGAGAACTTTCTCAGTCTGATAAGTATCTATAAAAACCCCAGAGAAAACATCAAACTTAATGGTAAAATACTGAATAATTTCCCTCTGAGATCTGGAAGAAGACAGATATACTTCCCAGCACCACTGCTGTTCAACATTGTCCTTAAGGACCAAACTTTTGAAATAACTGAAGAAATAAAAGTTATAAGTGTGGGGAAGGAAGAAATAAAACTTTCATTATTCATGGATGATCTGATTGCATATATAAAAAATATGAAATAATCAATATAAAAATTATGAAAATCAGTAAGTGAATCTAGCAAAATCATTGAATTTATTAACATAAAATGATGTATTTCTATATTGAAAAACAAATAAATAAAATTAACAAACAAAACATGCCATTTATACTAGCAGCTTAATACATCACATGTGGAGTATATATCTAAGGAAACACCTTCAAGGCTCCTATAGAGAATACTACACAATATGATGAAAGAAATTAAAAAACAAATAAATGGAGGGATCATTATGTTTTGAAATGAATATTGCATATCAAAAATGTCAATTTTCCTCAAACTGATCTATATAGTGAATGAAATTGCCCAAAAGTCCCAGGAGTCTTTTTTGGGAATATGGGAAAATTGATTCTAAAATTTATGTAGAAATAAGAAAAGTTAAGAATAGCCAAGGCAAGATAACAACAGAAGCTAAGGACTTAACATTACCATATATCAGGACCAGAGCTGTTGTGATTAAGACAGTTTGTTATTGGTATATGCACATAAAATAGATCAAAAGAGCAGAATAGACAGGCCAGAAACAGAACTACAGAGTCAATAGATTCAAGATAAAGGTGGCAGGGAAATACAGTGGAAAAAGTGTTGTCAATTCCAATAAAGAATTAAAAAAAATTTTTTAACATCTTTATTGGAGTATAATTGCTTTATAATATTGTGTTTGTTTCTGCTGTATAACAAAGTGAATCAGTTATATGCATACATATATCCCCATATCCCCTCCCTCTTGTGCTTCCCTTCCACCCTCCCTATTCCACCCTCTAGGTGGTGACAAAGCACCAAGGTGATCTCCCTGTGCTATGCAGCTGCTTCCCATTAGCTAGCTATTTTATATTTGGTAGTGTATTTATGTCAGTTCTACTCTTTCACTTTGTCCCAGTCTACCCTTCCCCCACACCATGTCCTCAAGTCCATTCTCTACTCGCTGTGTATTTTTTCCTGTCCTGTCCATAAGTTCATCAGAACAATTTTTTTTTTAGATTCCATATTATGTATTAACATATGTATTTTTCTCTTTTTGACTTACCTCACTCTGTATGACATACTCTAGGTCCATCCACCTCACTACTAATAACTCAATTTCATTTTTTTTATGGCTGAGTAATATTCCATTGTATATATGTGCCACATCTTCTTTATCCATTCATCTGTTGATGGACACTTAGGTTGCTTCCATGTCTTGGCTATTGTAAATAGTGCTGCAAAGAACACTGTGGTACATGACTCTTTTTGAATTACAGTTTTCTCAGGGTATATGCCCAGTAGTGGGATTGCTGGGTCATATGGTAGTTCTATCTTTAGTTTTTTAAGGAACCTCCACACTGTTCTCCACAGTGGCTGCATCAATTTACATTCCCATCAATAGTGCAAGAGGGTTCCCTTTTCTCTACACCCTCTGCAGCATTTATTGTTTGTAGATATTTTAATGACAGCCATTCTGACCAGTGTGGTGTGATACCTCATTGTGGTTTTGATTTGCATTTCTCTAATGATTAGTGATGTTGAGCATCCTTTCATGTGTTTGTTGCCAATCTGTATATCTTCTTTGGAAAAATGTCCATTTAGGTCTTCTGCCCATTTTTGGATTGGATTGTTTGTTTTTGTGATATTGAGCTGCATGAGCTGCTTGTATATTTTGGAGATTAATCCTTTGTAAGTTGCTTCATTTGCAAATATTTTCTCCCATTCTGAGGGCTGCCTTTTGGTCTTGTTTATGGTTTCCTTTGCTGTGCAAAAGCTTTGAAGTTTCTTTAGGTCCCATTTGTTTATTTTTGTTTTTATTTCTATTTCTCTAGGAGGTGGGTAAAAAAGGATCTTGCTGTGATTTATGTCATAGAGCGTTCTGCCTATGTTTTCCTCTAAGAGTTGGATAGTGTCTGGCCTTACATTTAGGTCTTTAATCCATTTTGAGTTTATTTTTCTGTATGGTGTTAGGGAGTGTTCTAATTTCATTCTTTTACATGTAGCTGTCCAGTTTACCCAGCAGCACTTACTAAAGAGGCTGTCCTTTCTCCACTGTATATTCTTGCCTCCTTTATCAAAGATAAGGTGACCATATGTGCGTGGGTTTATCTCTGGGCTTTCAACCCTGTTCCATTGATCTATATTTCTGTTTTTGTGCCATTACCATACTGTCTTGGTTACTGTAGCTTTGTAGGATAGTCTGGAGTCAGGGCGTCCGATTCCTCCAGCTCTGTTTTTCTATCTCAAGATTGCTTTGGCTATTCAGGGTCTTTTGTGTTTCCATACACATTGTGAAATTTTGTGTTCTAGTTCTGTGAAAAATGCCATTGGTAGCTTGATAGGCATTGCATAGAATCTACAGATTGCTTTGGGTAGTATAGTTATTTTCACAATGTTGATTCTTCTAATCCAAGAATATGGTATATCTCTCTGTTTGTATCATGTTTAATTACTTTCATCAGTGTCTTATAGTTTTCTGAATACAGGTCTTTTGTCTCCATAGGAAGGTTTATTCCTAGGTATTTTATTTCTTTTGTTGCAATGGTAAATGGGAGTGTTTCCTTAATTTCTCTTTCAGATTTTTCATCGTTAGTGTATAGGAATGCAGGAGATTTCTGTGCATT
Organism: Aethalodelphis obliquidens; assembly: GCF_003676395.1. NCBI lineage: Eukaryota > Metazoa > Chordata > Mammalia > Artiodactyla > Delphinidae > Aethalodelphis > Aethalodelphis obliquidens. Next base: position 18,258,433 of record NW_020837948.1, read on the forward strand.
AATTTTGTATCCTGCTACTTTACCAAATTCATTGACTATCTCTAGTAGTTTTCTAGCAGCATCTTTAGGATTCTCTATGTATAGTACAGTGACAGTTTTACTTCTTTTCTGATTTGGATTTCTTTTATTTCTTTTTCTTCTCTGACTGCTGTGGCTAAAACTTCCAAAACTATGTTGAATCATAGCAGTGAGAGTGGGTAACCTTGTCTTGCTCCTGGTCTTACAGGAAATGCTTTCAGTTTTTCACCTTTGAGAATGATGTTGTCTCCAGGTTTGTCATATATGAGCTTTATTATGTTGTGGTAGGTTCCCTCTATGCCCACTTTCTGGAGAGTTTTTATCATAAATTGGTGTTGAATTTTGTCAAAAGCCATTTTTGCATCTATTGAGATAATCACATGGTTTTTATCCTTCAGTTTGTTAATATGGTGTATCACATTGATTGATTTGCGTATATTGAAGAATCCTTGTATTCCTGGGATAAACTCCACTTGATCATGGTGTATGATCCTTTTAATGTTTTGCCAGATTCTGTTTGCTAGTATTCTGTTGAGAATTTTTGCATCTACATTCATCAGTGATATTGGTCTGTAGTTTTCTTGTTTTGTGACATCTTTGTGTAGTTCTGTTATCAGGGTGATGGTGGCCTCATAGAATGAGTTTGGGAGTATTCCTCCCACTGCTATATTTTCGAAGAATTTGAGAAGGATAGGTGTTAGCTCTTCTCTAAATATTTCATAGAATTCGCCTGTGAAGCCATCTGGTCCTGGGCTTTTGTTTGTTGGAAGATTTTTAATCACAGTTTCAATGTCAGTGCTTGTGATTGGTTTGTTCATATTTCTATTTCTTCCTGGCTCAGTCTTGGAAGTTTGTACTTTTCTAAGAATTTGTCCATTTCTTCCAGGTTGTCCATTTTGTTGGCATATAGTTGCTTGTAGTAGTCTCACGTGAGCCTTTGTATTTCTGCATTGACAGTTGTTACTTCTCATTTTTCATTTCTAATTCTGTTGATTTGAGTCTTCTCCCTTTTTTTCCTGTTGAGTCTGGCTAATGGTTTATGAATTTTGTTTACCTTCTCAAAGAAACACCTTTTAGCTTTATTGATATTTGCTATTGTTTCCTTCATTTCTTTTTCGTTTATTTCTGATCTGAACTTTATGATTTCTTTCCTTCTGCTAACTTTTGTTTTTTTATGTTCTTATTTCTCTAATTGCATTAGGCAGAAGGTTATGTTGTTTGAGATTTTTCTTGTTTCTGGAGGTAGGATTGTATTGCTATAAACTTCCTTTTTAGAACTGCTTCTGCTGCATCCCATAGGTTTTGGGTCATTGTGTTTTCACTGTCATTTGTTTCTACATATTTTTTGATTTCCTTTTTGATTTCTTGAGTGATCTCTTGGTTATTTAGTAGCATATTGTTTAGCCTCCATGTGTTTGTATTTTTTATAGTTTTCCTACTGTAACTGATATCTAGTCTCATAGTTTTGTGGTTGGAAAATATACTTGATACGATTTCAATTTTCTTAAATTTACCAAGGCTTGATTTATGACCCAAGATATGATCTATCCTGGAGAATGTTCCATGAGCACTTGAGAAGAGAGTGTATTCTGTTGTTTTTAGATGGAATGTCCTATAAATATCAATTAAGTCTATCTGGTCTATGTGTCTTTTAAAGCTTGTGTTTCCTTATTTATTTTCATTTTGGATGATCTGTTCATTGGTGAAAGTGGGGTGTTAAAGTCCCCTACTATGATTGTGTTACTGTTGATTTCCCCTTTTATGGCTGTTAGTATTTGCCTTATGCATTGAGGTGCTCCTATGTTGGGTGCATAAATATTTACAATTGTTATATCTTCTTCTTGGATTGATCCCTTGATCATTATGTAGTGTCCTTCTTTATGTCTTGTAATAGTCTTTGTTTTAAAGTCTATTTTGTCTGATATGAGAATTGCTACTCCAGCTTTCTTTTGATTTCCATTTGCATGGAATATCTTTTTCCATCCCCTCACTTTCAGTCTGTATGTGTCCCTAGGTCTGAAGTGGGTCTCTTGTAGACAGCATATATACGGGTCTTGTTTTTGTATCCATTTAGCCAGTCTGTGTCTTTTGGTGGGGGCATTTAATCCATTCACATTTAAGGTCATTATTGATATGTATGGTCCTATTACCATTTTCATAATCGTTTTGGGTTTGTTATTGTGAGTCTTTTCCTTCTGTTGAGTTTCTTGCCTAGAGAAGTTCCTTTAGCATTTGTTGTAAAGGTGGTGGTGGTGAACTCTCTTAACTTTTGCTTGTCTGTAAGGTTTTAATTTCTCCGTTGAATCTGAATGAGATCCTTGCTGGGTAATCTTGGTTGCAGGTATTTCCCTTTTATCACTTTAAATATGCCCTACCACTCCCTTCTGGAGTATTGTTCTTGATACATAATTAGCGTAACACTTAGCATAGAACGTTTAGTTTTAATGTCTTTTTCTAATTTCTTCTGTAAAGACGGTTTACCAAAATTATACCTGTCTAATTACACAACTTGCTAATGCTTACCTCTATTTATTTCTATTTATGTTCCCTAGGGACATGAACCATGTCTTATTAGTCTTTTTTATTCTTTACCAGTACCCAGAAGAGTGTTCTTGTAGTATATAAATAACATCTTTTATGCAGGAATTAATGAAGTTGCACTAATATTCAAGAAACAAGATCTCTGCAAAGATTAGCATTTGATCCAGTCAGTGCCTTTTACTTGATCTTTGCTTATCTCAATAGGTGGCCCTGTCTCTCTGCATTTTGCTAAATAGCCTTGTACAGGTAGGACATGCCTGCTCAAAGCTGTAATTACAGTACTGAACACAGTTCACTAACTCTCTCTGATGAGGTAAAATCAACTTGGTACACAGATGTGGCTACCAAGATTATAGGCCAAGTTCTGATCTCTGAGCTTAAGATGTGATATCTAAGATATATTCTGAGCCCATGAATTTTTACCGTGGTTTGGCCTAGGTTCAAATATAAGAAGTCACTAATAGTTTAAAAGCGCTTACTAGCATATGAAAAATCATTCCCAGTGTCAAATTAAGATGACAGAGTAGGAGAACATAAAACTCACCTCCTCCCAGGAACACATCAAAAATTTATCTACATGTGGAACAATTCTCATTGAAAACTAAGTGGAGTCTGGCAGAAAGATTCCGGCGCAACCTAGGCTATAAGAAAGATCCACATGGAATTGGATCAGAAGGGAAGAAAACCAATCAGGTCACAATCTGTGCCCCTGGGATGGGACTCAGAAGAAAAAGGAGATTACATGGGCAGAGAACATTCCTGGGGAGTGAATGGTTCAAGCCACATATTCGGTGTCACAGCCCTGGGGTCTGACAAGGGAAAGACGATCCCCCTTGGCTGACTGGAGGGCTGGTGGACTAACAGTAGTACTGTGAGAAGCCTAGATTCCATTTGTGAGGAGTGCGTGAAGGCTTTCTTGCTCCTGAAACAGGGTGGAGAGTGTGGATTGAAACCCTGTGAGTGAATCACTGATTTCCTGTGATGGACCCAGTGTGTACCCCAGCCTGGGCTGACAAACACTCCAGCCCTGCTGGCCTTGCGTTGCAGCCCCACAGTGAAATGAATGCTGTGACAACTGAGGAGAAAGCTCAGCCATGAGATGCAGAGGCAGCTCAAACTGTAAGCAGTTCTGAGCAGGGAGGGGACAGTCACTACTGTCAATTGCACAGGAGGCATACCAGAGGCAGTGTGGATCTCTGATGGCATCCCAACCAGTACAGCCTGTACCCCAACCCTCATCAAATACCCAGTAGTGAAACTGAGCAGGACCTTGTTGGGCTCCTGGGCATGGAAGCCTTTTTGTGTCCCCCGTTTCTTCTTTGTAGCAAAGAGACTTCAGCCTCCATGACCTTCCCTGAATTCCAAAGGCCAGGTTCAAACAGTTGCTAATCAGGGAAGGGAGGGGATGCAGAGACAAGGTAGCAGCAGCCAAGAAACAACAGTGCAGCCTTGGGAGAGAATCCTGGTTCTACCTCAATGGATACACATACTAATATGTTTGAGCTTTTCTACAGAACTAAAAACCCCAACAAATGGAAGATGTTAACTACTTGATGAAGCATTCTTCATTCCAGAGAGAAGGTCACAGTTTGATAACATCAAGAACCACAGAGGCTGATTGGGAGTTGCCTGAGGCCAAATTAAAGGAATGCAGACCCTGCACACACACTGATCCTTATCAGCAAACCCACCCTTGAACCATTGCCATATAACTCCTCACCAAATCCCCCTGGGTGGGGACAGTTTTTGAGGGCACAAGCCCTCTGTGTCCCCGTTTGCCTGGCAAAGCAATAAAGCTACTCTTTTCTACTTCACCCAAAACTCTAAGATTCAATTCAGCATCAGTGCACAGAGACTGAGTTTTCACATAAATACCAGCCCCTCTTGCTCCAGCACTGCTTCCTTCTGGGATGAGGGTGCCAGTGCTGGGAGAGAAGAGCACACACTAAAAGGGAACTGAGCTAGCTTGGACCCAACCCTCAGCAACTTGAGACCCGACCCTACCCCTGATAGTGTTGTGAAGGCCACTGAGCAGAGGGAAAGTGCCACTTCACACCTGAGTCTGGCAGTATGCCTCCATCTCTAGCCCCACCTCCTACCAAGGTGATAGCTGCCAGCACACCATGAGGAAAGACGTGACTTGTGTTCTCGTCAAATCCAGCTCTCCCACCAAAGCCACTGGACACATGTAAACTATGTAGGGATGCTCCAACATAAAGACACCCTTCAAGACCACCATAGATAACTGTTTCACTTAATTTCAGAGACAGAGAAAGATAAGAAAAATGAGGAGAAGAATTTGTCTCAATTGAAAGTGCAAGAGAAAACCCCTGGAAAAGCAAATAATGAAACAGAAATAAACAGTTTACCAGTAAAGAATTCAAAGCAGAATGCTAACTGAATTAGGGAAAAGAGTAGATGAGCACAGTGAGAAGTTTAACAAGGAACTAAAAAATATAAAAAGAACTAGTTATAACTGAAGAATAACTGAAATGAAAAACACACTACAAGGAATGAAAAGCAGACTAGGTGAAACAGAAGAATGCATAAGTGATCTGGAAGATAGAATAATGGAAATCATTTAGTCAGAACAGCAAAAAGAAAGACAAACTTAAAAAATTAGAACAGTTTAAGGGATCTTTGGGATAACATTGAGTACACAAACATTCACATTTTATGGGTACCAGAAGGAAAAGAGAAAGTGAAGGGGATAAAAAAAATGTATTTGATGAAATTATGGCTGGAACTTCATAAGCCTGAAGAAGAAAACAGATATCTAGACAAAAAGCACAGAAGGTCCCCAAAAAGATGAGCCCAAATAGACCCACATCAAGACCTATAATTAAAATGGAAAAGTTAAAGATAAAGAAAGAATTCTAAAGGCAGCAAGAGAAAAACAGAGGCATATACAAGCAACACCCCATGAGGCTAACAGCTGATTTTGCTGCAGAAAGTTTGAAGACCAGAAGGGAGTGGCATGATATATTCAAAGTGCTAAAAGGGAGAAACCTGCAACCTAGGATACTCTACCTAGCAAGAGTATAATTTAGAATAGAAGGAGAGTTAAAAGCTTTTCAGACAAACAAAAATGAAAAAGTTCATCAATACTAAACTGACCTGAAAAAAAATGTTAAAAGGTCTTCTCAGGGTGGAAAAGAAAAGCCTATAACAAGAAATAAGAAAGAAGCAAGAACAAGAAGTAAGTAGGAAAGGGAAAAAATGCCACTAGTAAAGGCAAATATATAATAAAGAATGAGGATCAATGACTTAGTACAAAAATTAAAAGACATAAACTGTAAAATCAAGTATAACTACATAATGAGTAAAGGAATAAACATGAAGATGTAAAGTCTGACATTAAAAGCACAAAATGTGGGAGCAGGGAGTAAAAAATGTAGATCTTTTAGAAAGTGTTTGAACTTTAAGGAGTACCAGTTTAAAACAAATAGATATAGTTATAGGTCAACATGTACAAACCCCATGGTAACCACAAATCAAAAACCTACAATAGATACAGAAAAACAAGGCTGAAATGAATACAAACATACCACTAAAGAAAAGCATCAAACCACAAGGGAGGAAACTAAAAGAAGAAAAGAACAGTGAAGAACTACAAAAACAACAGAAAACAAGAAATAAAATAGCAATAAGTACATAACTATGAATCATTACTTTAAATGTCAATGGACTAAATGCTCTAATCAAAAGAAACAGGGTGGCTGATTGGGTAAAAAAGAAGACTCATCTATATGGTGCCTATGAGATACTCACTTCAGAACTAAAGACACACACAGACAAAAGTGAGAAGCTGGAAAAAGATATTTCTCATACAAATGGCAATGACAAGTGGGGGTAGCAATACTCACATGATACAGAATAGACTTTAAAAACAAAATCTATAACAAGAGACAAAGAAGGACATTATATAATGATAAAGTGATCAATACAAGAAGAAGATATTATACTCATCAATATATATACACCCAATACAGGAGCACCTAAATATATAAAGCAAATAATAAAGACATAAAGAGATAAGTTGACAATAATAAATAGTAGCAGGGTACTTCAACACCCCACTTACATCAATGTCTTACATCAAAGACAGAAAGCCAATAAGTCAGGAGTGGTCTTAAATGATACAACAGACTAGTCAGGTTAATAGATATCTAAAGGACACTCCATCTAAAGACACCAGAGTACACTTTCTTTTCAAACTCACATGGAACATTCTCCAGGAGTGATCACATGCAAGGCCATGAAAGGTCTCAACAAGTTTAAAAGGATAGAAATTATATCAAGCATTATTTCTGATCACAACAATAGAAATCTTTTACACAAAGAAAAATAGTAAAAGCACAAACACATGGAGGCTAAAAAACATGCTACTGGAAAAAATTTGAGTCACAGAGGAAATCAGAAAATACCTCAAGACAAACGAAAATAGGAACAGAACTGTCCAAAATCTGTGGGATGCGCAAAAGCAGTTATAAGAGGGAAGTTTATAATGATACAGCCTACATCAAGAAACAAGGAAACTCTCAAATAAAAATCCTGGCCTATTAGTATATAAAGGAACTTGAAAAAGAACAAACAAGCCCAAAAGTCAGCAGAAGGAATGAAATAATAATGATCAGAGAAGAAATAAATAAAATAGAGACCAAAAAAAAAAAGAAAAGATAAATGAAACCAAGAGCTGGTTCTTTGAAAAGAAAAAACAAATAGATAAACATTTGGACAAGTTCACCAAGAAAAAATAGAGAAGGCTCAAATAAACAATATAAGAAATGAAAGAGGACAAATAAGATACCACAGGGATAAAAAAAAAATCATAAACAAATTGGAAAACATATAAGAAATGGACAAATTTCTAGAAATATCCAACTTTCCAAGACTGAATCAAGAAGAAATAGCCAATCTGAACAGACCTACCCCTAGTAATGAAATTGAATTTGTAATTAAAAAACTCCCAGCAAACGAAAGCACAGAACTGGATAGCTTCACTAGGGAATTCTACTAAACACATAAAGAAGAGCATACCTATCCACCTCAAAACCTTCCAAAAAACTGAAGAGAGTCGAACACTCCCAAATTCATTCTATGAGGCCAACATTACCCTAATACCAAAACCAGACAAAGACATTAGGAAAAAAGAAAATTACAGGCCAATATCTCAACAATGAATATAGATGCAAAAATTCTCAAAAGAATATTAGCAAATCTAATTCAAAACTATAAAAAAAGATCATACACCATGATCAAGTGGGATTTATTTATTCCAATGGTTCAATATTTGCAAATCAATCAATGTGATACACCACGTTAACAAAAGGAAGGATAGAAATCGCATAATCATCTCAATAGATACAGAAAAAGCATTTGCCAAAATTGAACACCCATTTATGATAAAAGGTCTCAACAAAGTTGGTATAGAGGGAACACATCTCAACACAATAAAGGCCGTTTATGAAAAACCCACAGCTAACATCATACTTAGTGCTGAAAAGCTGAAAGCATTTCCTCTAAAAACAGGAGCAAGACAAGGATGTCCACCCTCACCACTTCTATTTAACATAGTATTGGAAGGCTTAGCACAGCAATCAGACAAGGAAAAGAAATGAAAGGCATCCAAATTGGAAGAGAGGAAGTAAAATTGTCACTATTTGCAGATGACATGAAACTTTATATAGAAAACTCTGAAGTCACCAAAAAAGTTATTAAAACTAATAAATACATTCAGTAAAGTTGCAAGATACAAGATTAATATACAGAAATCTGATGCTTTTCTCTACACTAATAATGAACTGCCAGAAAGAAAAATTAAGGAAACAATCCCATTTACAATCACATCAAAAGAAGAAAATACTTAGGAAAAAACATAACCAAGGAGGTGAAAGACCTATACCCTGAAAATTATAAAACTTTGATGAAGAAATCTGAAAATGATACGAAGAAATGGGAAGATATCTCATGTTCTCAGACTGGAAGAATTGATATTGTTAAAATGTCCATACTACCCAAGCAATCTATAGATTTAATGCAATCCCTATTAAAATACCCAAGGCATTTTCCACAGAAGTAGAAAAAAATAATCTGAAAAGTTATATGAAACCACTAAAGACCCTGAATTACTAAAGCAATATTGAGAAAAAGGAACAAAGCTGGAGGTATCATGTTCCCTTACTTCAGATTATACTGCAAAACAATAGTAACAAAAACAGCATGGTACTAGCACAAAAACAGACATATAGCTCAATGGAACAGAATAGAGAACACAGGAAAATACCCACACACTTATTCCCAATTAATCTATGACAAAGGAGGTAAGAATATACAATGGAGGAAAGACAATAAGTGGTTCTGGGAAAACTGGGCAGCTACATGTAAAAGAATGAGATTAGAACATTTCCTCACACCATATACAAAAATAAACTCGAGATGGAGTCAAGACCTAAATGTAAGACCTTAAAACATAAAATTCCTATAGGAGAATGTAGGCAGGACACTCTTTGACATAAATCGTAGCAATATTTTTCTGGACCTGTCTCCTAAGGCAAAAGAAATAAAAGCAAAAATAAACAAATGGGACCTAATTAAACTTAAAAGTTTTTGCATAGCAAAGGAAACCATTGACAACACAAAAAAAGACAACCTACTGAACGGGAGAATATATTTGCAAATGATATGACTGATAATTGGTTAATATCCAAAACATATAAACAGCTCATACGACTCAATTAAAAAAAAAAAGGGCAGAAGGCCTGAATAGACATTATTACAAAGAAGATATACAGATGGGCAACAGGCACATGAAAAAATGCTCAACGTCACTAATCATGAGAGAAATGCAAATCAAAATCACAATGAGAGTGCTCACTTTGGCAGCACATATACTATAATTGAAACAATACAGAGAAGATTAGCATGGCCCCTGCCCAAGGATGACATGCAAATTCGTAAAGCAAAAACCACAATGAGATATCACCTCATACCCATCAAAATGGCTGTTATCAAAATATCTACAAATAACAAATGTTGGCCGGGATGTGGAGAAAAGGGAACCCTAGTACACTGTTAGTGGTATTGTACATTGGTGCACACACTATGGAAAACATTATGGAGTTTCCTCAGATAACTAAACATAGAACTGCCATATGATCTAGCAATTCCACTGCTGGGTATATATCCAAAAAACATGAAAACACTAATATGAAAACATATATGCACCCCAATGTTCATAGCAGCATTATTTATAATAGGTAAGATATTAAAGTGACCCAAGTGTCCATCAACAGATACATAAAGAAGACATTATATATATATATATATACACATATATATTTATATATATAATAGAATACTACTCAGTCATAAAAAGGAATGAAATTCTGCCATTTGCAACAACATGGATGAACCTAGAGAGTATTATGCTTAGTGAAACACATCAGATAGATCTATGTTATCACTTATATGTGGAATCTAAAAAATAAAACAAACAACTGTATGTAACAAAACAGACACATATTTAGAGAACAAACTAGTGGTTACTAGTGGAGTGAAGGAAGGGGGAGAGGAGAAGATGGGGTATGGGATTTAGAGACACAAACTACAATGTATAAAATAAGTAAGAAACAAGACCATATTGTACAGCACAGGAAAATATAGATTTTTTGGTAATAACTTTAAATGGAGTATAAGCTACAAAAATATTGAATCACTAGGTTGTACACTTGAAACTAATATAATATTGTAAATACACTATACTTTAATAAAAACGATAAAAATCCTAACTTTCTATGCCATGCTACTGAACTGTCTTCATTTCCCTCTGAAATTTTTTGGCACGATTTACAAATTAAAACATTATATAAAATAAAACTATAAGCATCGTAAGAAAAACAAAGTATTCCCTTGCTTTCAGTCATAACGATGATATCCAACTTATTAGGTAGACAAAAGTTGAGAAGCACTCATCAATAGTATGACTTGAAAAGTCTAAAGCAAAGTTCTGAGGATTAAAGTAGAATGTTGTGAAGTAATAATATTAAATCAATTAATTTCTAAATATAATATTTTTTAATATGGTGAAGATATCATACCTAGGTTGGAAAACCTAGGGATGAGGCTGGCCGGTTCCCCCTCATTTTATCCTCACCCTCTACCTTAACGGCAGAGTTAACTTTCGTCTACTAAATCAAAGAGAAGATCAGCACACAGCTATACTTAGGAGCTTGCATGATGTATTACTGATATGCCCAGTGTTTTAAACAAGAATGTCAATAATTCTTCATTATACTTTTTATGAAAGATTGTATTTTCTATAAGTACAATTTTGTTTGTTTTTTTTTTTCTGGTCATTTCTTCTTCTCTGTGATTCTCTATACTTTCTTAATATCTAGTTTGTACAAATTTTGCCCCAAGAAGCATTTTCATAGGCTTGGTTTCTTTCACGTATTCCCTAATTCCTGTATCAATTTTTCTGAGTTCTTATAAAAAATTTTACAATACATTGCCCAAGATCAGTATTCAGTTAGTATACATGTATATAATATCATTATTTGCCTGGATATTCTGAAGTTCAAACCTCTAAAAACACACTTGTATTTATCCTGGGTATTCAAAAGTGCTTAACTGAACCAAATACTTTCTAAAGTAAGATTTACCTTTTGAGATGTATGCATGTAACCGTTAGAAGCTAGACAAAAACATGACCATTCAGCACTCACTTACTCATATCTCCCCAAACAATTTGAATCAGACATTTGGTTGAATGTATTTTAATCATTTAAAAATTCTGGCTTTCAAGAGAAATAAAACAAAACACAACCAGTGTTTCTACCTGTTGTTATACTGCCTCTCCTTTATCTAAGCTACTTTAAGTCATGAAGCTCTGCATTATGCCCTATATAGCTAAGTTAAAGCAGGCATAGATAGCTTGAAACACAAAAGGATTTTAAAGCAGAAAAAGCAGATCAATATTGAAATTCAGTGCATGTTATTCTATCTTCAAAGTGTAGAAGGTGGGTTTTTAAAATTTTTTCCCTTGCATGTCTCTCAAAATATAAACAAACACACAATTCTTAAGGAACTAGTAGATTTGAAATATTAGAGAAAAGGAAGGGTTATAAACCCAAGCCTTAACCCCTAAATAATTACTTTTATGAAATTTATAACATTATGTTTTTTTAGATTTCTATGATTGAGTGACAAAAACTATCAAGAAATAGCTTCTGTGAGAATATAGTCTTAATTTTCTCAAATACTGATAATTAGTTTTTTAAAAATAATTTTTTTCCTAATAAGTTATTTCTTAATAAGTTCTCTATTCACATTCTAAGAATCAGTATACATGTGTGTGGGATATGCAAACATTTAACAATTTCTAAAGGATAGTACATGTATAAATGGGGAAACCGAGGCACAGATAATTAAAAAGGAAAACAAAATCTTTTTGAAGTGAAAATGCAAGAGTAAAGTTATTTAGTGGCTATACATTACTCAGAGGTTCGCAAAAAGAGCTCTAAATATAAAGAAACAATTTCAAAATTAAGTAGATCAAGAGGAGATTGGAAAATAAAAGGGAATCAGACAGTTTAATTAATGAATTAGTAGAATCTATCCACCCTCCCCACACACACATAGTTTTAAATAAGGAATTATATAAGTGGAAATAAAATAAAAGTAACTTTGAATGTATTTGAACTATAGTAAAAACACTTTATTTGGTAAAGGGCTCCGTATTTTTTTTCCAAACCGAAGGAAACATTGAAAACACTGCAAAATAAAAAGAGAGAAAGAAAGAAAATAATTGATAACAAGGACCTGACAGAGCCCTTTTAACCAGTTCAGGAAAACTGTGGGAAGTCTGGGTAATCAGGCTGGATGCTAAAAGTTCTGTGCCAATTACAGTCTGAAAGCTATAGATGCTTCCTGGTTGCATAATAACAAATTTACTGAGGAGATAATTTGTGAGAGAGCTGAGCATAGGTCTAATGCTGTTCATGATTATAGACCTTCTTGAATACTGCATGAGAAATTTCAATAATTTTCAGTAATACAGGCAGAAATTTGGTACAAGTTCTATAATGAAAATAACAGTTTAGTGGAATGGTAGGATCAAAGGTGATAGTGAACTTGTACATGTTAATATGGTGCAGTATTTTGAATGCACAGCCAAACAGAATTGGGTCTAACTACTAATAACATAATGTGTTTTCATTTCTAGATTGACCTCGCTGTGGAAATTCAGAGTGGACATATATGCCCTATGCAATTGTGTTTCAGCATACCAGGGCATAAGAAGAGCCCTACTAAAGGAGTAGATAAATAGCAATTGCATTTACCTGTCTCTTCTGTCAGTGACACATTCATCTCCAGCGATATGCTCTTAACATTTTAACAATTAGCTCTTCAGAAAGAAAAAAACAAAACAAAGCCATGGGGTCAATACTCCCTTCACACCCAATTTCAAGCTACCAAATGACATGATTGGATGCAGAGTTGAGAAAAGATGTGCACAATTGGCTTTTACAAGTGGGTGTGAGCCAGATATAGCACCCCACTGTGACAGCAGCATCCCCCAAATATCATAAGAACAGCAGTCCCAAATCATTATGTCCAGGCTTCTTGTATAGCTTAAGAGCATTTAAAGGTCATTTATGAAGATGCTTGATCCACCATTCTTGGTCTCTATATTCAGAATCTATAACACGTTTTAGTCTACTGTACGCTTTTAAATACAAGTATCTACTATCCACCTAGATTTCTAAATTTTCAAGGGAAATGTTCTATCAGATACATGCATAGGAATTTTGCTGTGTTCTGAGACCTGTTGAATTATAAAGTATATCTTTTATTTTGACTTTCCCACAAATGTGAAACCTAAATGTCACACTTTAAAAATCGGCTGAAGAGTTTACATTTAATGCTAAGTTGTATTCGTGTATAATTTAAGTTTTAATGATATCTCCACCCTAAAGAAGATAAAAGGATTAACTCTAATCTCCATATGAACAGTTTTCAGTCTGTGTAAGGATATGGATAAGTGAATCTGAAGGCAATAAAAAGAACAGAGAATTCTCTGCTAAGCAGATGAGAAGTCAACTTTAGATGATATAGTAGTGCTAGAAAAAGCATCTCAGGGTAAATAATAATTTTATTTTTCATATGTATGAATTATAATTTTGACTCCCTATTTGATAAATCCACCAGACATCTTACATTCCATACTCACTCACCCCTTCTTAAGCTTAACATGCTCATGGCTTCCACTGTTACCAAACTGTCCTAGTTTTCTTTGCACATAAAATTACAATTTCTTCTTCATCTCTTTGCTCCCTGTCCTACCCTGGTCTATGAAAAGCCAATCATTCCCAAAGGTCTATCCTTGGCCTACTGCTCTTCTGTTTGTACATCTTCACAGGTTGATTTTTTATCTATTCTTATAATTTGACCTTTATGTAAATGACACTCAAATCTATGCGTTCAGCCCAGAAATTTTCCCAAGATTCAGATTCATCTATCTATATTTTCAGGTGGACAACTACTGCTGAGTATTCCACAAGCCCTGCAATGGTCTGTATAACCTTCAATGTTGCATATCTATTTGTGCCTTTTGTATTTTCCACCTTGGTTGTACCATGATTAATTCTGTTACCTACCTTAGAATCCTGGAAATGCATCCTTTAGAGAGCTGCTTAGGAGACCTATCAAGCATGCAATGGTTTCCATACCATTCTATTGCACGAAATATTCCACTGTCACCATGAAAATAGTACATTTCTATCTATTGAAGAGGAGTAAAATCATTTCTAAAAATAAGCCCGTACTCAAAACCCTAAAGGTATTACTCAACATAGGTTACGGAAATAAAAATGGTTCTGGTTGACAAATTATGCTGGAGTTAGGGGAGAAAAATGGGAGTTGTAGGCTAAATCCCACCCACATGGCTTCCCCTTCATTCCTGTGGCAGTTCTGAGGTACTCTGAGAGCCAAGTTGGGTCCCCATAGCAAAGGCTGAAAGCCTCTGGATAACAGAATAAAGTTCCTTTCTTGGAACAGCACGCAAAGCCCTCCATGACAAAATGCTGCTCCCCACCTCACCCTTCACATCCCAGCTGATGACAGTTTCCCCAGATGTCAGGCTGTTTCTCATTTCCCAATTTGTTTATGTTACCCCTTGACAGAAATACCCATTGAGCCTCTTCACTCCTATCATGTAGCCATTTACTATGCAGCTTTAGGATTTAAATCAGATAATATTTCATTCATTCAATTATTCAGTCAAACAACCATGTGTCAGCAAAAGAAGATACTTGCTCTCACAGAGTTTCTAACTTTGTGATGAAGCCTAGACAGACGATAAGCAAACAAATATGCAAACCCCAGCAAAGAGTGAACTGCTTGAATCACCTATGATTAGTGTCATGCTGGCCACGTACTAGACATTCAAGTAACCATGAATGAACATCTTATGATTATCATGCACAGTGCTAGATGCTTTCATATGTCAATTCATTTTAATTCTCAAAATTATGTTAAGAAATGAGTTATTCTGCCACTTTGGTAGATGAGGAGACAAGGGCTCAGAAAGATTTACAAATTCACCTATGGCCACATAGCTGGAGAGTGTCAGAATCTGAATACAAATCCAGAAATGTCCAGTTTCAGAAACCATCCATGTTCATGATAATACTGGCTTTCGGGGGCTATAAAAAAATAAAGGCTCCATCCTTATCTGAAATCAATTCACATGCTTAAATCTCTCCATCCCAGAGCGATTTCTATAAATTCTAGGAAGCTTAAAGCAAGTTTTACATTGTAGCACTTTAGAATTCAAAAGAACTTAATCATGAGCAGTGAATCTGCAAAATATGCTCTGGGAGCCCCACTGATTTCAGCAATAGGAGAGAACAGCCTCCTGCAGCATCTGTTAGAATGAAATGGCTTACAGGCAGTAGAGGAAAAGCATAAATGGTGTACTGAACACCTGGTACTTGAGGCATTCTTTGCTATATAAGAACCAAGTTAAAGCTTCAGTTATTCATTCTGAAAATGCTTATAAGCTTTGCAATAAGATTCTCAAATAATAGATGTGAGCTTCAATCATAATCACTAACAAATGATTTAATAGAAATAAATGGTTGTTACAAGAACATAGTGAGAATAAACAATGTTAAAAATAAGGCACGTGAGAGCCTGGACTGCAGGTTACTGCTGCCCAGATGAAAAACACTCCATTTTTACAGACAGATAAAGCGTTTTCCTGTAGAGTCTGAATAAATGCTCTTCTTGAATCTGTCAGCATGAATTCCCAAGAGAAAACAAAACCGGCAAATCTCAAGTTCATAGTTGATTCCAAATTATCCCCTTCCATTTATTGCTTAAATAGGGAGACCATATGGGAATTTAGTATAATCTGGACAGGTATGATTTGCCATCAGTGTAAAAATATCTCCTTAACTTCCTAATTGTTTCATTAAAACTTAATAACTTAAAAATTGCCTCCTTACTAGACCAGAGAGGAAAAAATAATTTGCTGTTTTTGTGTCTCATTTTTTCTATGCAAAATGCTTCTAGGCTCCTCTGTAAAAAAGTCATTTTGAAAAAGATAGGGTTTTTATTGCTGCTATCTCAAAATATTGTGGCCTGTTTAAATAGTTATATTACTTTATTTTTAGATCAGAGACCGCTGCTTTGCTAGTTTTAATTTTCTAAATTATAAAAGCAAATTACAATAAATAGTGCTTAAAAAATTAGTGCAGCTTCCATATATAGTTATAATATATATTTTGAAATTTATTCTCATGTAGTGCCCTTTTTATGCATAATTTGACCAAATAATACATGTTATTCTATATCATAATTTCTTCATATGATGTTAAATTATAAACACTGACCCACCACTGTCAATAGAATATTGAATAGAATATTCCATCAAATAAATATTCTATAGTTTACTTAATCAATCTTGTTTGTGAACATTTAGATAATTTTCAGATGTTTTTCCTGTATTATTACTAATTTGCCTGATCTCTGACTTCATGAATTTTAAATATTAAAAGTTTTCTTAATGATTATGAAAATAAACTATGGAAAACTCTATACTAGTCAACTTATTCTTTTCTATGTCTCCATATTTTAACAAGGATTGGCATCTGAAGTCTTAGTTTTGTTTAGATACATAAAACATATTATTTTTAAAACAACTATATTTGTCAGATCCACTACATATTCTTCACAGCAATTCTGCAAGGCAAATATTATTCTCATGTTACAGATAAACTGTTCAAAGTGTTTAAGCAATGTTCTCACGGCTTGTTACAAGGGGTGTCTGCATAGCAGTGTGGGTGATAAGTATCAAAAGAAATTAACAGTACAGGTTTGTGGAGAGGAGATGGAATTTTGTCTTGGACACCTTGGGTTTCCATTGCCTATAGGATGCCCAAATGCAGTTATATAGTAGGAAGGTGAACACACATTTGGAACTTTGAAGACAGTATTTCTCTGAAGACACCAATTTAGCTTATAAATGAATTTCAAGCCATGGAACAGAAAGGGATTATCATGGTAAAGTAGGTAACATGTGAGGCAAAGGGAGGCAAGTACAGAATCTTGGAGGAGCAGATACATTTGGCAAGAAGAAAGGAAACCCAAGAAAAAAAAGAAGGAAAAGAAAAAAAGAAGGAATAGTGGGTAAAGTCTTATAAATCAAGGGAAGAGACAATTTCAAGGACAGGACACTGATCAGTCAGCAATAAAGCCACCATTGGTGATCTTGGTTAGGGTTAAGTTTCAGTGGTGCTCTGGAGCTAAAGAGGAATTTTAGTGGGTTGATGAGCAGCTAGCCTATTTAATAGGAAGAATTGTTTTAGAGAACAAAAGTGAAAACTGAGACACCTATAAACCATGGTAACAAAGCTCCTGCTGAGTGGGTAGAAGGACGAGTCAGCCGCCATGGAGACTCTCAAAGGGGTCCTCTGAGCATGGAAAGCCCTGAATTCAGCCCTGTTTATGGAAACCTGGCATATAATGTTTCCTTCCCATAAAAAGTGGACATGTCAGTCAGAAAGATCAACAGATATGACCTCTCCATTAGTCTATGTCCCAAATGACTAAAACCAATGGCAAGTACTCCTTTATAATTTACTCTGTCTAAGCCATTGTTAACTATTAAAAATATTAAACTACAAACCATTAAACATATTAAACTAGGAAATATTAAGATATATAAGAATCAAAATAGTAAGTTATGATGGTGACAGCTGCCTTATCCCATTGGCAGGCCATTTCTGTTTGCCAAGAGCCAGGAGAGAATGGCAAGATTCTAGTTTTGTTAACTTACATACTTTTTATATATCTTTAAAAAACAAAAATCAGTAAATTGTAGGGCACTGTGGAAACATTACTATTCCCCCACTCCCCGCCCCCTGTCGCATGACCTTTAAACAGCTCAGCCCTAACCTTCACCTCCAGCTGCGCTGCCAACAGAAGGCTCACAGAGGAAAAGTGCAACTGTGATTTCTTGATATCCACAGATAATTACTATACTGTTTGAATCTAAAGGAGATAATTCTCTGTTCTGCTCTTCTTTTGTTTAGCAAAAAAGAACTATTTACATCTCAACTTTCCTTATGTGTTACATTCAAAGCACTATCAGAACAACGGATATCTCATGAAGCCCACTGCATTCTCTTATTCACTATACTCAACACTGACTGGCTAAAAGATACTTTTAATTACATAAAATGAACAAGTTTAGTGCCAAGTACAAAGACATACCTTTAGCATAATAAGCCTCCGCTCTTTCCCAAGACATCCCCAAATGTTGTTATTATCAGAGCTTATCCAAACTCTAAAATCTCAAAGAGACTGGATTATAGATATGCCGCAGGTGGAGCTGAGTCCCTCCCTTCGATGACAGGTGTTCCTCTGTTTCCTCACTATATTATTCATTCAAGGAAAAAATAATTGAACATAACTTTTGTTCAATTTTTGTTTAAGGACCTTGAGCACTCAGAAGAGTGAACAGGAGCTCATAATCCAGCAGGAGAATTCCACAGGAAGGACAGAAGTTGCTTGCTACCCAGAATGCTGGTGGTGGGTGCGTGGGAGTGTTAGAGGGGGCTCCCAGAAGGCCTGATGTGAGACTGGGGCTACAGTTGGCTGTAGACAGTGAAGAGATTTTTGATTATAAAATTATTAAATATAACTTTCTGCCATCAAGACACAAGTCTGGTCAAAGGAGAAAATTTAAAAAGGAATATTTCCCCTCAAAGCTATAAAAGGCATTAAGAAATATCCCACACATATTGGTGAGGAGAAATAACCCATATGTCTATATCTAGACTTACATCTCTGCATAGAAAATCAATGATGTTATAAATTAAATTGATCCTAAGAAATATTAGTAAAAATGTTATAAATGTAAGTTCTTTTTCTTTAACCAGAGGAAAAACTCTCAATTAATGTAAATTTAAAGTGGCCATAACCATCCCTAGTTTTTAAAAATATTAACAATTTTGAAATATAAGTACATAAGTGTTAAATATTAAAATGATATATTTTAAAACATAGTCTCTGAAGGGCAGCAAACATGTCATAATTTGTTTTTGTTTCTCCACTGCCTGCACAGTGCCTGATTTACTATAGGTCAGACTAAATTCGTTGAAAAGTTGTGAAATTGCTGGAACCAGTAGACATCTCAGGCAACTAAATGTCCAATATTTTGTATATATGATACATTTCCAGGGTATTGTATATTCTCCTTAATTACAGGATGAAAGACAAATATATTGCTTTAGGTACACGAGATGTTATAGCTACTCATTAGTCACATAATGATATTAAAAAAGCATATTAGCCATTTTAATTTTATGACTTCTTGTTTTCATTTCACAGCTATGTGAAATAGAGCACAGTAACATCATAATTTTGGAGAGATGAACTAGACATTAAGACAAATTCCCCAGAAGGGAGATATTTGGCATGAGTAAAAGGAACTTATTTAACAAACCAGTCAGAAGAATTGCAACTAAACACTCATTATTTGATATTAGACTAGCCTAGGGAATCAATTGATGTTTTAATAGAGTTTGTTGGTGAAAATTACCTTCTTTAGGGAAACAAAAATATTTGATCCTTTTTACATACCTTGAAAAATTGAGAACAGTACATTGGGGTTTTGATTTTATTTATCATAATTAATGCAATGTGTCTAAATCCTTTTTTCAAGATTTTTGCAACTGTTGGTGACATAAATCCTTGAATGAATTTGGGAATTTTTGTATCATCTTGTTTCATGGACAATATGGCAAAGATAACAGATAACTCCTTTCAATGCTCTGTGCTAAGACTCTTCACTGTAATCTATTTACTCCCATGGAAAAATGAGAGGAAATTATATACCACTTCAATCATACAGTTCTTTGTTTCCCCCTTTCTCCAAGCTTATAATGTGAACCTAATAGAAGATGCTGATATGTAAAATTCTTAATAAATATTTTATGAAGAATGCATATGTAAGTCATCATACCAGAAGAAATGCATGACAAAGTGATATAACACACAGTCCTTTCCCTACTTGCTTAAATCCAGTCAACCAGACCTACAAGTAACAATTCAAACAATAAATGGTAATATTGTTCCCTGTCCCCAGAATCTGATCTCATGCTCTGATGCCAATGCCAGTGAGTGGCATCACTGTCATCAGGTCCCTAAGCAGGTAACTGGGTACCTCAAAGACTACCTTCTCTCCTTAACCCCAAATATATAATATATTTGAAATCCCATAGATTCTGCCACATTAATATATCTTTTATAACTGACCCCTCCTTCTTATTTCATCTTTCATATTACCAGCAGACTGATTTTCCTCCCAAATTAAAGCCTGATCCCATTATAGCCTACCTTCAACTCTGCACTTAGCTAGAAAATAAAATCCTAGCTTTTCCTGGTAGTACCGAGAGTCCTCTAAGGTCTGGCAACCACTCACTTCTCTTGCTTCTTTCTTGCAGTTCCTCCTGGTACCTAGTATCATTCAGCTGCATCATGGCTGGAGGTCCCTGAATATTCTGCTCTGTTTTGTTCATTCTGCTCTGATTGACCAAACATCTGAATGGCCTTAACCCCTGTATCTCAATTTTTTTTCAACAAATATTTACTGAAAGACCTAGTATGTACCAGATTCAGACGCTGGACTAAATCTTGAGCATAAAAAACAAATCATTTAAACGTGCAGCCCTCAAGGAGATCACAGTGAAGCCAAGAGTAAAATTAATCAGATAGTCATGATCCTTTCATGACCTCAGTTCCTGCCCCCTCCTAATTCCTCACTCTGCTTCAGCCTTCTGACCAACTTGTTGACCAAACAACTCAAGTTGGCTCACACTTCAAGCCCTTTACATATTTCCTTTTGTTTGCAATATTCTTCCCCCAGGTAGTGCCATGTTTACTTCCCTTATCTTATTTGGTTCTCTGTTCAAATATCTACTCACAGTGGTCTGCTCTAATAATCTTTTTCAAGGTTAAAGGATGATCTGGTGGGAATGTAAATTGATACAGCCACTATGGAGAACAGTATGGAGGTTCCTTAAAAAACTAAAAATAGAACTACCATATGACCCAGCAATCCCACTCCTGGGCATATACCCAGAGAAAACCATATTTCAAAAAGACACTTACACCCCAATGTTCATTGCAGCACTATTTATAATAGCCAGGACATGGAAGCAACCTAAATGTCCATAAATAGAGGAATGGATAAAGAAGATGTGGTACATATATACAATGGAATATTACTCACACATAAAAAAAGGAATGAAATTGGGTCATTTGTAGAGACATGGATGGACATAGAGACTGCCATACAGAGTGAAGTAAGTCATAAAGAGAAAAACAATTATCGTATATTAACACATATATGTGGAATCTAGAAAAATGGTATAGCTGATCCTATTTGCAAAGCAGATATAGAGACACAGACGTAGAGAACAAACATATGGACACCAAGAGGGGAAAGGGGGTGTGGTGGGGTGAATTGGGAGATTGGAATTGACATATATACACTATTGATACTATATATAAAATAGATAACTAATGAGAACCTACTGTATAGCTCAGGGAACTCTACTCAATGCTCTGTGGTGACCTAAATGGGAAGGAAATCCAAAAAAAGAGGGGATACATGTATACATACATAAAGAAAAAAAATTTAAAAATCCATCACAAAACTGTTCAAGACACACTTTGGGAAAACATTTGCCCTAAATATAGAACAAACATAAAAATACAGTAAAATTGTGCATAATGCAGAAATTTCTATCACTTACAATTATTCTACAATTAGAATTTTTTCTAATTTTCTAAATTTCCACTGTTTGATAGCTCCTTGACCAAAAAGTGGAAAAGAGAAGTGAGAATAGATTATCTTCCTTTTTTCAAAAAACTATTTCTACAGCAAGATGATAAAACCAGAAAAAAATATGGTAGAGAGTGACAGTTCTTTGAATTTTTGTGAATTAAAGCACATGAGAGTCTTGGGAGAATTTCTTATATGTGTAGAAGAAAGATGCATTATTGTTTTTTGCATTTGGAAGAGATAAAGAAAATGGGAATAGATCAAAAGGTAACCTAATAAACTGTAATTTGGGGTAGGAAAATGGCCAAATAAAGATGAAGATAAGAAGAATGGTGGAAACTAAAAAGAGGCATGGAAATGTAAAGCAAGTAGGGACAGAAAGCTAGAGTCCTGAGTCTGGTGTGAGGCATTCATGCAGTTGGAGGTACCATTTGGTAGACTAGGAGACAGGAGGCAAAAGTCATCTTCTTATGGCTATAAATAATTATTTTGTCCCCAGTTGGCAAAATGAAATATCAACAAAATAAAAACTATAACAACTGTCCCCATTTCTGTGCCCATATCTCAGCAATTTATCAATAAAACCCTCTACCATATACAGAGCTTTGTACAGGGTTTTTCACTTTTTAGTTGGAATATGTCACAACTTCCTCCAAATTAAGACGATCCTAGGTAGTTATTTTATTTTACACAAACTTTTTACAATCTTTAGGGATTTCAAATCAGTTAGAAAGTTAGTATGTCATTCTCACCTAACATCAATTCACATGGGAGATCAAGATAAAATAATTTTTTAAAGGAACTTGACTTAATCTGTGTCATTAGTTTCTGTTATTAGAACATTTCCACAAATAGAAAGTTGAGACTATTTAAATTATTTCTCTTATAACTATCATGCTGTTTTCCTAGTCTCACCTAGAATTGGGAACATGCATTTCATGAGAAAATACTGGCTTTTCTGGTTGTTGTTGTACAACATGTCTGAAATCATAGTACTGCTTGTAAATGGATTTAATGAGCATAAAAATGTTCCCATCAGCTACAACCCAAAATGTCATCATTTCTACTCTGTCTCTCCTTTTATGATTATAATTACGACAGGAAAACTGAAAAAGGCAACACATTTTCTGCTATTTATGTGACAGTGTAATTGGCAATTACCTTAACGGAGTTAATTTATTGTGTAATGTTTAATGATGTTTAATATACCAAAACAAAAGCTCAGAATAAAATATTTCCTACAATCCATATGCCATCACATACCGTCAAACTAATGGAGCCAACATGACTATAACATCATGATCATCTATCATCACTGTCCTTATGACTCTGATGAATCACACTCACCTGGTATGAAATAACAAACTCTAAAGCTATAATGAAGCTTTAGATATCACTTTGTACATACATCTTCCAAGAAGAGCATATCTTATTTGAAAATTAAAACTATAATGTGACTGAAGCAACAACAAAAATCTTTAAGACACCCTTCACAATTTGTTAAAACAATGCACTGAAAAATTGAAAACCATAACATATTTCCTGAACTGCAGTCATAAACACACAGCATTAACACTTGTCCTCTGGTCTTATCCTCATTATCTCCATTTTCTCCTCTCAATCTAAAATTATATGCCCCTCCTCAGTGCTTCTCTTCATAACCCCTGTAACATCTGGTACATACTCCTATTAGTGGTATACCTTGGGATACTGTTTACAATCCTTTATTGTCCTGTTTGTTTCCCACACTAGACTGTAAAATTCTTCAGGGCAAGGACCTAGTTTAATTTATAATACTTGTGGAGGTAATATTTGTTGCCTAACAAAGCCTGAATCCCTGTACATAGTTCCTTGATAGCAGAGTCCTGATTATATTCTAGGTGCACCCCTATATACTATGTAGTCCTGGAAAGGGCATTATTTTCCTGGTCCAGGGTAAACCATGCATAGTAGCTTAACATTGTAATTCTCTTCTATTTCCAGTGATTGGTTTAGGCATAGTTGTTAGACACAATGTTGCCCAATGAGAAGTGAAGGGAAGACTTTTAAGTGGCTTCTGGAAAAGATTTTTTAAGTCTTTAAAAAAATCAAGAAGGAGCTGACTGCTCTCCTTCTTTGGAGATTTATGAGTCCTCATGTGATGTCTGTAGCTGCAGAAATCATTTAGCAATCATGAAGGTGGTTTGCCAGAGACACTACGGATAGAAAAAAACTGGCTTCTTGCTTATATCATTTAGCTGCTGAACCACCATCCCTGGAGTCGTGTGTCTTCTTGGTATGAAATTTAATTTATTAAAAAAAATTTTTTAATTAAGCCTGATGGGTTGGAGTTTTCTGATATTTGTGGCCAATGTCTCCTATGTAACGTCAGTTTTTCCACTTTATTGAGTAAGCCCTCAAATATGTTAAATGAATAATAAACTCTAGTTTCAATGTAGAATGTGAAATCAGACTATTTCTAGAAAATTTAGCAAAAACTTTATCTTTTGCATCAGAGAAGTACTTTATAGGATTTCTGAAATAGCATCTGCAATATGAACTTCTAATAATCAAAGTTCTGGCAGGTATCATGTATTACAAAGATGATGGGTTGAATCCACAAGGCATTTATCTTTTGTCTATTAACATTTCTAGAGTGTAGAAGGAAAAAAAAGCAGAATATTCAATTTCTATCACTTCAAATTGTAGTACTGAATGTAAGCTACAAATTAAATGTAAAAAGCAAATCTCACTTAGAATTTCTATCTCGATATGTATATTAAAGGATAAAACATTAAAAGTTGTTGGTAAAGTTTCCTTTCTGACATTCAACTTTAATGAATACTTTCTTGACTCTAAATGGTATAGTTCATTTTTCAAATAAAAAGCTCAGATTCTTGGAGAGCTTCAGATGAGGGGGATAATACACCAAGTTCTTCACAGAGGAAATATTACACACTGCTCATATCAGGCCCTTTTCTTTTTAAATCAAATGCCATCATCTTCCTAGATCACTACTAAGCAAGAAGAAAGAGACTGTATATGTGACAGGAAGCATTGCAATCTTGTTTGCCGCCAGTGACTGAGTAGAAAGTTGAAAATACACAGGTGTAAGAAACAGCTTTGTGATTTCTATGCAAATCTATCCCATATGACTTTATTAATCAAAACATTATTTTTGTCAGGTTACCCATGAGTTCCCTCAGAAGTTTTCAAAAGTAAATTATCAAAGATAACTAGAAGATAAACTCTGGGAAGAATGATTTAACTAGAAGTAAACTATACACAACTACAATAGTCCCCTCAAACATTTTTCCTCTGGCTAAAAATATAAACAAGTCAATAGTTAGAACTCGCTTATTTTACATAAAAAGTGAAGGAGTTAAGGAATAGTTACAGCTTAAAGTGTTCATACCTTTTGACCTGAATGACTTACAACAGTATATTTGTTTGAAAGTGTTAGTGAAGAGGAACTTTCTTTAGTAAGATGCTCATCACTGAATTATAATAAAATACTTTAAGATCAAAATAATTGTCAAGCAAGGGTAAAACAATTATAGAAATTATTGTTAGACTGTAAGTTCAGTGATAAAATGAAATGTCCATCTCCCTCACCTTCTGCTCTCAGCACACTTCCTGGTGCAGAGAAAATTCTCAGGAATCATGATTCATTCACTCACTCATTCATTCTATGTATTCATCCAACAACTAGGTATTAAGCCTTATATTCATCTCAGGAATTATGCCAGCACTGGTGATACAAGGCAGAACAGATGCAGTTTTGTCTTCAAGGGGTGTAGCTGGTAATGCAGTTAGGGAAGGAAGGAAGAACAAAACATAAATACTGTGATGAAGTGCTAATGTTCTGCACATGACTGGTGGCGTTTATGGAGTAGATAGTTGAAACCATGGAGGTTTTTTTGCCAATGGAAATATACAAAAATTTAATAAGAGTTAAAGAAAAAAAATGGTGGAATTCACTTAGATTCAAAGAACAATAGGAAGTTGGTGATGCGTCCTGAGAGAACCAGTCATGTAGGTGGGAAGACAGATCTCTGCTGGCCACAGAGTCAGGGAAGGGGAGGGATTTGGAAAGCAGTTGGACAAAGAAGGAGCCTGACAAAAATATGTTGAATGAATGTAGCAAAAGGGTGTGGGAGAAGATGGTGACTGAGAAAAGGCTTCTAGACTTTCCCATTTGTGATTGACATTTCTCCATGTTGGAATATTTCTGGAGATGCTTTTTTTTACCAGGCTCTCCCACTTTTTCTGTTTAAAATTTGTGATAGGCTTATGAGAGATATTGGTGCAAACTTCAAA
This sequence comes from Aethalodelphis obliquidens, assembly GCF_003676395.1. Taxonomy (NCBI): domain Eukaryota; kingdom Metazoa; phylum Chordata; class Mammalia; order Artiodactyla; family Delphinidae; genus Aethalodelphis; species Aethalodelphis obliquidens. The sequence goes on from NW_020837948.1 coordinate 18,284,648, forward strand.
AATAGTGCATTTTCTGGAATAGCCACAGAATAACACAAGGAAAAATATCAAGCAATTTATTTTGCTTTTCATACACACCACCACTGCTTTCACCTGCTTTTGCTTTGTTTCTTAACATGGTAAGAAGAACATGATAATGCAAAATGACATGGTATTAGCTCATAAAGAAAACTTTATCTCATAGTGATAAAGGGTTGGTTACTATTTAATATTCCTAAATGGAAATCATATTAAACAGTATATGAAGTATTAGCATAAATAAGAATATTTTCACTTTTTTTTAACTTCTGAATGCATCTGGGACACATTCACTTACAGTTTGCTTATTACTCAATTTTGTCATAAATTAAATATATGTGTGTGGATGTTTATATATTTTTCATTGACTTGCAGAGGATGTAAACATGAAACACTGAAATCAAAACAGCTTCCACAGTGGCTTGTGCCTCTCATAATAAAGTGCTGTAATTTATTTCAAAGGCAGAGCATGTAGGATTCAAAGTTTAACAAAGTTGCTGCTTATTGAAGATCAGACTTAGGAAACCAATTTAATTTCTATACCCCGTACTCCAAGTTACTTCTGGCAAAAAGTAATTTTTATCTCAACACTTTTTCAGAACTAAATTAGTTCCAATTACATATTTTACATTCTGTACCTCTATATTGGATTTTAATAAAAATTCTAACAGGTTGCTCAACATTAATCACTGACTATAATAATAACATATGCCATTTACTTCTGTGGACACTTCTTTTCATGAACTTAATATTGCTATTTAATATAATATTATAGACATATTTAGCACAAAGAAGAAATTGATTACCTGAACAAAATAAGACATTAAGTCAGAGAACTGGCCTTTTTAATTGTTTTCTAATTATAATATACCAATTACATAAACCAAACCCTTGGGGCACTAGTAAGATTCATGGATCTTGGAAATGTATCAAAATTCTGGCTTTCTGATATTACTTGGGCTGTGATATAGAACAGCCGAGAAAAAGATTACTTACTAAAGTCAAGGTAGATTCAAAGGCTTTTATATCATTCTAATTACATTCATATTTATTAATTGTAGTATTATATACTTAAATCCTACAAATAACTTTCATTGTACCTACATTCTATGAATTTAACCAACTATTAAACTCAATGATTTTGCATGCAGAAAAAAGGGGATGCATTATAGACAGACAGTTTTGTAACAGAGAGAAAACTACTGACTAGAAGTCCCAGAGTCTGACCCACTATGGAGCTGAAGGAACCTGAGCAACTCACTTAATGACTTTTGGACTCAGATTTTTAATCTGTAATATCAATGGTTTAATTATATGTTTTAAATTCAAAGATTTTCTGATTCTGAATTCCTGTTTCCTATTTATATATTATCACTGAGTTTATATTCCAATGGAAAGAAACAGATGAAAACAAGTACAATTATTGTAGTTGTGGTAGGCAGAATAATGGTTCACCAAAGATGCCTACATCCTCATCTCAGGAATCAATGAATATGTTAGGTTACATGGAAAAGGGAAATTAAGGTTGCAGATGAAATAAAAGTTGCTGACCAACTGACCTTGATATGGGAAATCATTCTAGATTATCCAGGTGGGCCCAATATAATCACAAGAGTCCATGAAATGTGGAAGAAGGAGACAGAAGAGCCAGTGCCAAAATAGTACCATGTAAGAAAACTCAGCAGGTCATTGCTGGCATTAAAGATGGAGAAGGGGCCATGAGCCAAGGAATGCAGGCTGCCTCGAGAAGTTGAAACAGTCCAGAGAATTCTTCTCTAGAGTCTCCAGAAAGAAACATACCCCTGCCAACTCCTTGATTTTAGTCCAGTGAAAACCATTTCAGATTTCTGACCTCTAGAACGATAAGATAATATATTGGGGTGATTTTAAATCACTGTTTGTGATAAAGTGTTACAGCAGCAATGGAAAACTAATATAGTAGTAATACATGCTAAGAATACATCTCTATTCAAAATGAGATGAGTGTACCTGGGGTAAGGTGAGTGAGCTACTATGTACATGGTAGTCCAGACTACTTGGCTGAGTATTTTAAAATACTTCTAATGTTAATGCACGTGCTGGTCACCTGCCCCCATTAATAAGTTTTTTTTTTTTTTTTTCCATTGGATATATGGGCAGAGTAACTAGGGCCTATGGAATTTTCAATAACTGAAAATAATTTTGAGACTCCTTTAATGCCCCCAAAATGATAAATTAAAAAAAAGACCCTTCATAATATAAAGTCAATGAATTTAATTACATGCTTATAAAATGTAACATTATGCTAAATTCAGTCATCTTAATTTAGCATATAGGTAAAATTTGTTACATTTGAAAACAATATTCTCTCTTGGCAAAAATTCATATGTATTTCTGATTATGTAGTTAATATGATTATGAAGACATTATAGACAACTGTCAATCAAAATACCTAATTGTAGACAAATAATTTCAAAAAGAAATTCTAAATATCCATCCAAACTTTTAACAGCAAGTTCTATTTAATGTACGACGTGGGAGTATTTTAATGTATGTGATGTCATACTGGAAGGATCTTTGAATGTAAGGGTGTCTTTGGTCCATGAGAGTCTTCAAAGGTCCCTACTCACCACTCCCTATTGCCTTTCTCATACACAAACATCCAACTTCTTTTACATTGTCAGTCTGTTCCCTGATTACTACTGAGTTTGTGACTCCCTGTCCAGTTACCCACAGACAAGCTTGGAAATAAAAAAGGGAATTTGACTTGCCTTCACTTTGCATTGAGGCATCAGTGAGTGCACATGAACTACTTCTACAGTTGCCCTGATGTTGGCTCTCCAACACATGTCACGTCAAATTCCATTTATGACTTACTTTCCACTTTTGGAATAATGAAGAAAAGCATACTTAATAGGAAGTTAAGAGTCCTGGGTTCAGTTCTTCATGTTTAATGGAGAATTTGGCCCAAATAATCTCTAAATTCTAAAACATCTATTTCTATGCCTTCTAGAGTCACAATAATACTGTGTCTTGCTTAACAATTGTGGGCTAACAGAAATTCTCACCTTTAGGACTTCCTATAGCCCCAACTTCTCCAGGATAGATCAACACTACTTGGAATTTGGAGGCAGATGGGCTAGCAAGGATTAAACTGAGATATGTACCCAATCAAGTGTCCCATCCAGTGCCCCATTCCCTCTACAAGTCATCAAGTTGTAGTCTGTTTACTTTTGTAAAATTTAATCTTCCTGAAAACTTAGAAATTCTATAGTCCATTTGAGGCAAATGCCTGAAAGAATAAAGCTGTACAAAGAAATGCAAATTGTAAGTCTTCCTTCCAAAATATAGATTGAAAAAATTCCAGTATCGTGAGAGAGAAAGAATATCCTTGTTTCAAGACAGCTGTGATATTACTAAATCAGTATTTGTTTCTAGAAGGACAAACATTTTATAAATTCAAAACACTTAAGTATATCAACTTGTAACAAACCACTGTGAATGTGATAATAAACCATCACCAAACTCATACTGTTTAAATCAGGCCATTGTCCTGGTTTTGAAATATCAAACTAAGATCATAGAGTTAATAAAAAATTGTTTATTTTCAGTATAAATTTTGCCAGGTAGAGACTATCATACACACGATTAGATGTAATTATAAAGATTTTTGAAGGGAATGCTAAAGACTGAAAATTAATGCAGAAGATATTTTGAACAGACAATGATAAAATTCTTCCCTGAAAAAATCTCACTATAAGTGTTGGCATCATTTGCAGGTAATTAGTCAAAAATGTCCTGAAGATACCATTATAACTAAATGCTAATTTAAACTAAATGTGTTTGATAATGTCCATGCACCTTCTTTAATTCTGCTTGCTTTTCCCAAACTCTTAAAAATCTGAAGCTATGCATGTACATTTAGTTTAATTCTGATCTCCTTCTGAAATCGATATGCTTAATACAACCCATAATAATCTTTCTCCTAGTGTTTACAGTACTTGATAATGGCTCCTTGTACCTCATAAAATCATGAGTGTCTTCTTTACCCTATCCACTTTATTTCCTCCACAATAATAACAGCATCTTTAGCTTTTCCCTGTCTTAGGTTTACTAGAACATTGGCATATTCAAGTAAAGATGTTTTAAGATAATTTCATTTAAGATATCCTAAGGAAATCATTTCCTGACAGTTAAAATCCAACCAGGAGCTCATTAGCACTATTGTGAAAGAAAATGACCCTTTCGATAGAAGAAAAATGAGTAATCACCATTCTATTGAAAAGTTGAAATAAATAAATGATAGACATGATTAAAACATTGGTTGGAATTTTCTAGCTTTTGATACACTCATTATCCAAAAAAAAAAAAAAAGCCTCTTGTCTTTCAAACATCCTAAGATTAAAAGCAAGGAACGAAAAACATTGACCATGTTTCTTACAGTAAATGAATCGCTGGGAAAGGTGAAGGATTAATCCTGGCAGTTACTAAATTCGAGATTTTGCTGAGGGTAAAAGGTATCTTTACTGTCATCAGAAACCCTGAAAAAAGACTAAATTTATTAAAGTGAAAAACATTAAATATATTCAGAGTTGCTGATTCTGTGCAGAGAAACTTATATGCTTCCTTCCATTCTTAGAAGCTAAAAACTGATCAGTAACCAGTTGGTTACTTCAGTCTCCCTGGGTCATCAGTTTATACCCTACCATAAGAATCTGAGCCTGGTGATGCTTCCCCAGCTGCCACGCCTAATTCTGATATGCAACAGAATTGCCCCTTATCCCTCAGAGCCCTTAACAATGTTTTCATACCTTGTTTCTCTTAAGATTTTAATGAAAGAAACTCCATTTATTAATAGTTGAAGTTATTTCCCTTAACTTTCCTTTTTTCTTCTTCCCTTTAACAAAAATGGTGTCTTAACTCATAAGTACTATGAACAAATGATTTTCATTTGACAGAAAAATGGAAATTTCCTACAGCTGTTTCACAAATATCCTAAGAGAATCATCTGCCGCCTGTAAGAAGCCTTTATTAGAAATAAGGAACATGACAGGCAAGCAGATTAAATGGCTCTTGCCCTAAAGATGCATCTACTTTGAGTCAATAAAATATTCAGATTGTTGAAAACTATAGAACATGTAGCATACAATAGTTTCAAATGAACAAAACTTTGTCAGAGATAATCTTTTCCTTAAAGGAGCTGGAGAGCTTTAGGAAAATAATTAAGAACTTACTCTGAAAATTCTTATGCGGCCAGTGTTGACTTCTCGCCTGGTATTTTCACAAGGCTGCAGTGTACTGGAACGTTCACAGGTTTTGGAGCAGATCAAAATTATGGTCTAGTCACAACTCTGTCACTTGATAGCTGGGAGACCTAGGATAAGTAAACTTAACCTCTCCAAGCCTCAGGGTCTTAGTAACAAGGGAATAAATGTCTCTCTTAAAGGTAATCAAGAGAGCCTTCACATTCCGCTCAGCTTGACTCAATTTTAGGCAGGGTTCTTCCTCTGACCTCCCTTTTCTTAGAAATTTACTTTAGAAAATTTTTAGTAGTAAGTTCTCACTCTGCCCTTTGAGATGTAGATCTTCTCTCAGCCTCTTGGCAGTTTTAAAACCCAGGAATGTCTTTCTCCACATGGAGCCACCATTTCTGAAGTGTAACCATCAAGAAAGATAGCATCCCTGCCCTTATCTCCCAATCTCTGAGAAAGGGTGGGAGGCGATTAGCAAACAGAGGTGGCTCATCACGTGGGCCAACCTCACCCAGTGAAGGTTCTTCCCACCAGCTTATCACAGCTAAAACTGCTCCTGTCTTGTTTCAGCTGAGCTGAGCTCAGTCTTTGTCCCTTGTTGCAATAGTCTTGAATAGTCATTCTTGCCTGTTTAACCTGTCAGAGCTATTTTTCTTTGACAAGTGTTGTTATAAGGATTAAATAAAATAGTATATGAAAGATACCCAACATTATTTTTAAATTACTTTGAATCATTTTTTTCTTTTTAATTAAAAGAAAGGGCCAAACATACGATTATAGAAAACAATTTAAGAACCAATCAGATTTATTGGAGTTGGTATTACCATAGATGCTTGAATTCCACCCGTCTCTCTCATGAAATAAAATGTTACAGAAATAAAAACAAAGTACCTAACATCGCAAATAACAGTTGCTTAGTAAATGTTGCTTTTATCTCTATCTCCCTCTCTTTCAAAGAACACAATTCTTCTCTGAATACAGATCCCTGAAAATCCCAAATGTCTTTTTTCAAAGATCAGGTATATTGGTATGATATAGTAGTTAAACAACTTTAAAAAAATCCATCGTGTTTTTTATGTAAGAACAGATTCAAGGAATCTAACAGCAAGTTCTACTTCCAGCATCTGCTGGGCCAGCTGAATGGTCTGCACATTAGTGCCTATAAAAATGATGGAGCTTTTTGACAGCTGCATCCTGGCCAGAGGATACCGTGCTATCCACACCAGATTCCCAGCAGAGAGGGCAAATATTATGCTCCCTAAGCCAAACTACAAAGTTTTCTCTTTAGGAACTGATACAATCATGGAGCAGGAATATCAGCGTCATTACATCAGGAGGCAAGGGGATGGCATGTTCATTAATACTAAATGTAAAATCTCAGAGACCAAGTGGGTCTAAATGTGCTCCAGAGTTAACCCAAAGAAATCCTTCCAAGCTGCTCTCTGAGTTAAAAATAAAACACAAGTCACTATCAGTTTGATTTTCATGAATATGAAAATGGCTTTCTATTCTGTAGTAGGATCACTCCTAAGACTATTTGGAGCCATTTTTACATCCATTTTAATTAGATTCCATTTCTCTAAACTTTGCTACATGGCCCTTAAAGGGGAATGATAAAAGATTTGCGAATTTTTGAATAAAAGTGCTTTTTCAGAGGTGACTTTCCTGTTATAGAATAAGCAATCAATGACATATCAAGATCTATTGGAATACTTGATAAATTTTTAAAATGAAATGTTTTACAACTTTTTTCTATCCACATCATCCTATGACAGGCTCCAGTTCAATTTATTAACTGGCAATATTTATTTCTAAGTGTAATTACCATAGGATCAGAAAAGAGCACTACAAATTATAAGTATTGTTATCGTTAATATTTAATAGAGAATTTGAATACTTTTAATGATTATGTTCTTATTGCTAGCTTATGTCCTGAATGTCAAAAATAACTTTTATTTCCTTAGCCAAGGAGCATAAAAACAAAGGAATAAAGAAAAATTTAAAGTTTGTTAAAGCTAGTGTGAACAATAAGTTGACTATAAAAAATAAACATAATAGAAAACATAATCTTGAAGAGGTTATGAAGAATGTTTTTCTAAACAATTCTAAACAAATTGAAAATTGATTTCTACTTCCTTTGTGTAAAAATGAAAGAAATATACAGACATTTAAGTTTGTTTAAATCACATGTGGAAAATACCAAAATACATATGAATTTGTTATAATTAATCAGCATGACTTGTAGAAAGTAGAATTTCAGAGAGGCCATGAATAATATAAGATTTCTAGCATGTCAGAATATTATATTTGATACTTTAGTTTAAATGCACCATGAGCAAATCTGAATAACATATAACAATGAATTACTGTCATAAAATGAGAATATTCTATATTCACAATCAGCTTAGAATTACTGATTCCTTGTACCATCAGCAAATCTGAATAACACATAACAATGAATTACTGTCATAAAATGAGAATATTCTATATTCATAATCAGAACTACTGATTCCTTGTACATTACTGATTCTCAAGCAATATTCTTAAAATGCATGCAATTCAACTTTTGGTCTTTGTCACAATTTAATATCAAATTTTACTTTTCACTTTTTAAAACAGCCATTGATGCAGTAAATCACAGAAACTTTGAGTGGTAAGGTAATACATAAAGACATACATTCCTCACTTTAAATTTACCTTAAATGGATCTCTAGCTCAGAAATTACTGTTTTAAGGCTGCATTAACCAAAATAAGAGTTTAGTGCTTCATATAAACTCTTTAAAATATAGATTTCTAAGTACATTCCTGTCTCTTGCTTACATGGGAAAAGGAAAATGTAAACAGACTCCATTAATACTCATTTCATGCTGCTGCAATTAGGATGAAATAATTAATATCAGATGTATCATTCTCTGTATATTATTATTTAGTGGTTAACATGCTGATATCCTAGAATCACCTGGGTAATTTTAAAACAATCTAATGTTTGGGCCGAGCATGAAGAGACTCTGATTTAATTGGCTCAGGATAGGGCTCAGGGTGTAAATCTTCCCAGGTGATTCTGATGTTTAGCCAGCACTGAGAGCCACGTTGGTATATCTGGAAAGCAAAGGAATAGACTCACAAGATCTGAAATATTCCTCAGCACAGTGGTGCTCTAGTTTCTATACCATCCAGTTCTAAGAATTTTTAGAACATATATTCTCAGATTTCTCATCTCTCCATCTGGAAAACATCAGTTTTCCTTTGGTACAATTAGCACTACTCTTTTATAGGAACGCTGCATTCTTTCGGATTTGCAACACATCCGTAGGCCAGGAAAGGAGATTAAAGAGAGCCTCAAGCCAATGGAGTCAGTTTCCCACTCGTGGAAACCCTGTCCCCATCCCGGCTCATTTCCAAGATGCAAGATCAGATGGAAACTCTGTTTTTCACAGCACTGTCCGCTCAGAATCTACAGGCATCTTTTATCCTTCTCTACCACCTTCACTGGTGTTTGTTTCCTCTCCCACCTTTTATAAAGAAGCTGTTTTCCTAGGAAGTTCAGAAAGGAGTGTAAGTACCTGTGTTCTTATATTAGCTTCTGTGTTTGAATTTTGACACTGAAAAAAAAAACCTCCCACAATTCTGTTTGCTTATATAAGCCCAGATGCATCCTTAGTATCTAATTCAATATGGAAAATTACCTAGATACCTTAAGATAGTACATACTGCCAAATGCAGTTCCATTCCTCTGTTGTTTAAAGGACTACTGTGTATCAGCTACTATTTATATCAGCCCACAGGTTACAAGAAATCCAGAATAGCTTCCCTCATTTCATGGATTAGGAAGTTTATGAGAGCTAACCTTTATAGCTTTAAGCTAAGTAAATGTCACACTTTTTAACTATCAGTAAGGAAACTCAAACACACTGAACCAAAGATATAAAAATAGCCTTTTCAAATTTCATTCCAATCTCCCCAAACATTGCAAGGAACAATACATTAAATAAGAGCCATGGCAAAAGCTATAGAAAATGGTAATCAATAAAACACTTCACAACTGATTGTTCATTCTATGAATTCCATCAACAAATATATATTGAGAGCGCTGCTGATCTTTATCAAAGTGATTTTATCAAGCACAATAGTATGCTCCGGACTCAGTTCACAGGATAGGCGCTCTACGGAAAACAAAACAACATGGGGCTTCAGTTCTCTAGGCTTAGGAAATAAATTTGATGCAAGTGCTGAACAGAACCACGGGAAAATAATTAGAATCTTCTCACTGGGAAGAAAACTCATACAACTTGTATATTTATTCCAGTAACTGGAGCCAGGTTTAGGATGGCTTAAGGAGAATCTAATGCCATCTATAAGACTCCAGTTGCAAATCATATTTACCTCTTTTATCTTTGAATGTGGCACTGTGGTCCTTGTCAGCTGAGAGTACTCAGTTGTCCCCAACTACATCATCGTAGTGATCTGGATAAAGCTGAGGATAAAATGGATCCTGAAGGAATACAGTTGAAAGACTGAATATAAACCTAACTAAAAGCCTCATTCTCATGAGTACATTTATAGGACACACCTGACTCTCACTAATCACTCGTATCAGCTGGCTACATCCCTGGGAGGATAAAGGGCTTTCTCCCACATTGTTGTCAGAGTGTATCTTCAAATTAAAAAAAAAAAAAAAGTCAAATAAAATAGTGGCATACTATATAACCTTAGTCTAAGCAGTAAAAAATACAACTAAACTTTCACGTATTAATTTAAGTGCATAGCCTTCATTTTATTCCATTGTATTCAGCTCACTTTTTAGGTACAAGATTTTAATTGCCTACCTTATTTCAATTTTCTTTTTGCCTTCCTTCTCTTTGCCTAGCACTTTCTGCATATGTGATAACACTTTACATTACTAGCTCAAATTTTCTTACTTATTTCTTCTTCTCTGCCAAGATTCCATTTCTCACACACCAATATGCAGCAATCTGTCTTCTACTGGGTACTGCTTGTTTTAAGTTCCCAGGAATAAATTTCATATCAAGTGAGGAAACTTCCATTTCTGTTCATGAATTTGCATGAGTTTATTTGTCCTACTAAGAGGTCAATTTTATAACGTATTAAGTGAAGGGACTGGATTTAACCATATTGAGTTTCTTCTATCCTAATATCCTATGGGTTTTTTTTGCCAGTGAGAGTAGATGGTAAATAATTGCCTTTCCACAATATTGTTAATTTGAGAGGTGATATACATTTAACTTCATATTTGTTTAATTAACAGTTGGCTATTTTTTCCAAAGGCATTTTTAAGTTTTATACTTTTGAATTTTTACCTGTGTTGTACCCATTTTACCAGTTTTTTTATAAATTTATTTTATTTGTTATGAAAGGATTCAAATAAATAGTGGAAGTCTACAGCACAAGATTTACAAAAGCTCCCCTCTTGAAACAGGATAAGTTATTTCAGGCTGGGGCCAGGAGATGGTGCAGCAACAGGAACTGAGTAAGGACTGGCGGGAGGTTAGTCATTTTGACTACTTGGCCGAAGCAGCCTTCTCAGTGTTGAGCTTCCTAGATTGGGCACTCGTAAAAGCAGCCTTGGAAAGGTTTTTGCTAGAACTGCCAAGCCCACAGTTAAGAATTTTAAATAGTAGATGATCCTGAGGCTTCAAACTTTTCTGGATTGAGATGAAATGATGAAAGGAAAATTTCTCTGTTGGATATCTGCAGAATGGACTAGCAGCTGAGGCAAGACTATGAGTGACAAGCAGGAGGCAATGTAATGTCAGGATGTAAGGGATAAAAGCCTCTCTGAGGAGAGTGGGAGTGGGAATGGCATTACCACACACACACACACACACACACACACACACACACACACACACACAAGACGTGGCAAAAAATTCAAATTACTTGGATAAAAGGAACAAGGGAGGGCTTCCCTGGTGGCGCAGTGGTTGAGAACCTGCCTGCTAATGCAGGAGACACGGGTTCGAGCCCTGGTCTGGGAAGATCCCACATGCCGCGGAGCAACTAGGCCCGTGAGCCACAACTACTGAGCCTGCACCTCTGGAGCCTGTGCTTCTCAACAAGAGAGGCCACGACAGTGAGAGGCCCGTGCACCGCGATGAAGAGTGGCCCCCGCTTGCCACAACTAGAGAAAGCCCTTGCACAGAAACAAAGACCCAACACAGCCAAAAATGAAAATTAATTAATTAAAAGAAGGCTCAACATTTAAAAAAAATAAAATAAAAGGAACGAGGGAGAAGCAGAAGTTAAATCCGGCTGAAAATGGGAGCTTTGATGATCAGAAGGTCTATTGGGAAGTCGTATAGAGGAGCTCTTTTTAATATTCTCTGTAATACTGATAATAAATCCACTCAGAAAAAAAAAAATCTATTAAAAAAACCCCAGAACATCAGTAGTGTACTTCAAATATCAAGCAAAATGCAGTCATTACTTGATACAACTATGAAGTTTTGGAAAAAATAAGTAAAATAAATCCAAATATTCAATTTTTGTCCTAAAGAGCAGTTTGAATTGTTAGAAAGTAATAGTTTCAGATGATAATTTTGGACTATTAGCGATATTTATTTACTTATACTTAAGCCATAAATCACTGTGATCAAAGAACTTTTAGTTCTTGGTCCTTTTGGAAGGTACCTCACTGAAACATGTCCTCAGGTATATCATAGACTGTTTAAAGCAAAATAAGAGTTAACGCTTTGTCAAATTTTGCTAATATCACTGACAAATTATATTTTTAATCACAAACACAGACATTCCTCTTTCAAACAAATGATGATTTAATCTCTTATTTGACCATTTTTAGGAGTTATAAAAGCTCAGTGGTATTAGACTTTAGTTTGACAAATTATATTCTAAATGAATTTACTCATGTGCTGTTATTACATATTACTATAAATAATTAAAATTAAGCTATACTTATCAAAACAGTTTAATAAACTGTGTTCTCTGTTGTAGTCACCTTGAATATCTATCATGTTCATTTTCTGGCTTACTAATTCACAAAATCTAATAAATCAATAATGAGAGTTCTACATGTGAACTGACAAGGTTCTAAGAAAATCATTAGGCTTACTTGATATTAGTAACTATAAAAATTGATGTAAAATAATTACTTTATAAATGAGATGAATAAAATATCATTAGCATCAACCTAGGCAAAGACAAATCAACCCACCAGATTAAAAAGGAACATGGTAATTTGGTAAGAAGTACTATAAATTGATAACAGTGCCTGCATTTGTGTGAGGTTTTACTGTCAGCAAAGTATTTTCACACTCATTAAATCATTAGGGCCTTATAACAACATTTTGGAAGGTGGTATCTTTTAGAGGAGAAACGCAGAGAAAAAAATGTTAGGAAATTGGGTGCTATTGGGGTATGTCTAGTGTATCAATGTTAATGTTACTCTAGGAGAAATAAAATGTGCGAAACCAGGCAGTTTGGGGAGTGAGTACCTCATGAAGGTTTAGACAAAATAAGGCAGGGGAAATGCACATCACTTATATTTTTGTGTCCAGAAGAGAGACATGAGCTGAAAAATAGTGGGAGTTTGAGCAAATAAAGCAGAAGCTATGACTGAACTTTGTGTGTAACTCATTCTGTGTCAGCAGAGCTTTCATCCCATACAAATAACATAATGGAATTTAAAACAAGACATAGAGTAAATAGTAATTAGCTATGCTGCAATACATAATTTACTTAGTTCCAACCTAGAGGAAGAGTTTGGGAGGTGTTTCTGACCTATGCAAAGAATAAGGTGGAGTGATTTGGTGATTTTGCCTATTCAATTGTGCTGAAGGTTACAGACTTCTTGAATCCTAAAACTGCCTATTGGCGTTGCCTCATCCATTTTACCTTTCAGCACTGCTGCCGAAGAAGAGCGGAAGCTTATGATCCTGATGCTGTAGACATTCACTTGGGGTTTGTGAAATTGCAGCATCCTTCTGCTGGTCTTAATCTTCTCGCCCCTTACTTTGTAAAGGAGGATTGGGTGAGCCCAGAATACACACAGGGACGAAATTAATGACTCAAGAACTCTATTAGGTAGAAAAGAGTGGCACCATTATTGTCATTTGAAAGCAAGCCTCAGACCTGGTTAAGCAACTTGACCAAGAACACATGGGAGATGGGAAAACTGAAACTCAAATCCAGGCCTTCTGGTTTCAAACGTACACTTTTATCCTAATATACTGCCCTATAATTAATATTATAAACACATGTTATAATTTACATTATCAATGACAAATTTCTGTAGTAGAGTTTCATATATTTTGATTATTTGGGATAAATAAGTATCAAATAAGGTTTATCTATCCTTATGGGAATAATTATTTATATAATAGCTTAATTTACTGAAAAAGTCTTTATTCAAAAATTTAACTAAAGAAAATTTAGTATGCAATTCTCAAATGCTTAACTAAAAAATGTAGGTTGGTGAGTAATCTCAGACAGAATTCAAATATGGTAGCTAATGGCTGTGATAAAATTCATCCCTCATCTTTGTAAATGCTGTCAATTCCCTCCAATAAAGTTTTAAGCAAGGCTGTTGTTAGTTTCACTTCTTGTCTCTCCATCTTTGTTTAAACTAAGATGGCATCACAATTTATGGTTAGATTAAACAAACATCAAATAATATGAAAAGGAAAGAAAATGAGGTCTATAATATATTCAAATTATACACATGCCAAAAAATTACTCCTTTGGAAACCATGGTTGGCATGATCGGTCCTCACCTATATGTGGATCTCCTTCCCTTTCTTGAGCACATGGGGACAACAGGAAGGGCCACATCACTAGTGTTGGCCAATGACACGAACAAGGACTGAGGAAAAAGCACAGCTAAGATTCTCCAGTCTCCCTTCTTCTGTTGTGGTGGTTTTGGAAGAGGATGCATGACCGGGTGGTGGAGCCACACATTCAACACAGCCTGGATCGATGAATGACTGCCTGAGGTACACCTGCCCTAGAGAATCTCCTGGACTCAGGGTGAACTTTGAATGAATGAGAAATAACTCGGATGCCTCTGAGATACTAGAGTTGTTTGCTACCACAGCATGAACTAGTCTTATGAACTAGTCTATCTTGACTTATGTTCTTATATCTTCCAACAACTTTCAAGCAAGTTTCAGTGAAATGACTGTAAGCTCTACAGATGACCTGTGCACAATGCAGCGGCCGTGCTTTGAGCAGTTCTGAAAGGTGGTGGAGAACGTGGGCTGTGGAGGCTGACTGCCTGCCTTAAAACCCTGGCTTGACCACTTCCTAGCTCTGTGACCTTGAACAGCAGTGAGATAGTTTCCTCATTTGTAAGATATGGATAATAATAGGGTCTAAGATATTGTGTTGTTAGGAGGGAAAAATGTTATGAGGGAAAAATAACACATACAAAACACATAGAAGAAGGACACAATGCAAGCCCTTGATAAGTGTTAGATATAATATATTGTCAACATCAACTCTAACCTACCCAAGGGCACACATTGTTTTATTTAGCTGGTCCAAATTCCCTTTGGTGGTGAGGAGAATTGACAACTACATTATCAAATAGTGGAAAAATCATATCTATAGTCTAATAACAAAAGGATGGAAATGCTTTTATTAGAGCTCTACTGCACTGGTTCTTTGGTGGTTCCACAGAATGGATCTATTGCTATTTTTAGCTGTAGGGGTCAACCTTAGACACATGAAACTCACAAATGAAATACCAGTAATACAAATGACACAGTTAGTTTCAAGTGGCATTAATACTGTGGAATCAGAACTTCTCAGGGAAAAAAATCCAAAATAATAGACAGCCTTTGAACTTAAGAGAAAAGGTTTTACCGGAAAGGTAAAGCCTCTGGTATAATACATGACAAAATGAGGCTTGCATTATTCAATAGCTCATTCATTTCTGACGGTAGTGAAATTGCCTGAAATCCCTCTCACATTCTGCAAAGATCAAACATATTGAGAATGTCAAAATAACTTTAGGTAACCCCTTCTGAGTGTCAAAATAACTCCTCAGAACAAAGGGGAAAAAATTGCAAAGTTCAGAGCTATGAAGAACACAATTAAATGGTGATGCTGTGGGGAAAAAAAGTATGGGAAGTCCTGCTGGCACTAAAATGCCAGCCACTTACTAAGGGGTCAGTTTTGGCAAAACACTGAAACTGAGGTCCTGGATTTCTTCACTTGTAAATAAGGATAATAATATCTATTTTATACATTCATATGAGACTTAGAAAAAAATAATGTATGTAAAATTTCAGAAAGCAGTTAACATATTAGTTTACCTAGCGTTGATCAGTCTAGAAGTCATAAATTATAAGCAATATTTCCTACGTATTTTCACTTGACCTTCACATAATTCTATATCCATTGTTGATTTAACTACATTTTACAGAGAGGGTTATTTGCAGACCTTCTTCAGGTTTTTCGAAAAAGACCAGATGGATAAATCCAAGTGCTTTCAATGAAATGACACCCTACATAACTGATGTTCCACTCAAATACGGCTAATGCAGTTTTATGTTCAACACTGCTGCCTGCCCTAATGGTAGTCTCACATCTGTCATTATTTCAGAATCAGGCAATTTACACAACTCTAAAATTCAAAAATGTTTAGTCTAAAAATCTGAATACAGTGTCACAGTTCCTAGAAAATGTCATGTGATTTTGCTATCTAGTAATTGTCAGATTCTGTGCACTTAAATATGTGATACAGAATTTTATTGTTCATAAATCATTTCCTCACTTAGAAATCATCAGTATGTACCAATGCACAACAATGCAATATTTTGCTACAAATTTGAGTGTACATTACAGCAAAATGTGCTACCAACAGAGAAACTGCAGAAAAAAACTGAATCAGGACAATCACAAAAACATTGCATTATTGCATATATCCTACGGGAAAAAATTCAGTCAAGGCAGTGATTCATGACTTGATTACACCATTCCCAGTGCAATTACATGTGGAACTACTCAGCCTTTTCTTCACAGAACATCCAAAAAGAGCTATAATTAGAACCTGTAGATAAAAGGCCTTGCATAGTTTCAGAGACTATGTAGCTGCTGTTCTTGGTCATGTTAAAAGGAACTACTGATCTGCCCAAAGAAAGCCATATAATACAGTGCCTTATTCCTTTATTCATTAAATAGTTAGATGTGGGCATAATTCAAACAAGAATTTTTAGGTTAATTAAATCACTTCAGTTAATAGCAGACATTTTTTTCATAGACTACTATTAAACTAATGAGAAGAGGTATGAATATATTATCAAATTGAAGAGTGGGGAACGTCTCTTCTCGCATGCCCTGTATTTTTGAGCAGATATTTTATATTTAGCTTAAGCATGGCCTAAAAAATATATCAGTTTTATTTCCCTTTATGACTCCTAAAACCACTGAGAGATGGAAGAGAACTTTGGTCAATTTTATTTTCTTTTTGCCTTTCATCAGTGGAGATACAATAACCTCCCATCACAAAAATGGGAAGCAACCTAAGTGTTCATCAACAGATGAATGGATAAGGAAGATGTGGCACGTATATAAAATGGAATATTACTCAGCCATAAAAAGAAATGAAACTGGGTTATTTGTAGTGAGGTGGATGGACCTAGAGCCTGTCATACAGAGTGAAGTAAGTCAGAAAGAGAAAAACAAATACCATATGCTAACATATATATGGAAACTAAAAAAAAATGGTCATGAAGAACCTAGGGGCAAGACAGGAATAAAGACACAGACCTACTAGAGAATGGACTTGAGGATATGGGGAGGGGGAAGGGTAAGCTGGGACACAGTGAGACCTACCAAACATATATACACTGACCAAACATGAAATAGATAGCTAGTGGGAAGCAGCCACATAGCACAGGGAGATCAGCTTGGTGCTTTGTGACCACCTAGAGGGGTGGGATAGGGAGGGTGGGAGGGAGGGAGACGCAAGAGGGAAGAGATATGGGAGCATATGTCTATGTATAACTGATTCACTTTGTTATAAAGCAGAAACTAACACACCATTGTAAAGCAATTATACTTCAATAAAGATATTTAAAAAAATAATAAAAATTAAAAACAATAAAAAAATAAAATAACGAGAAAATTTTTCTTATTTCAATTTAATTAATGGATACAGTTTTTTGAACTATATTCTACCTTTCACTAGGAATAGATGTTTTCATAGCAGTACTACCATTTTACATTTTGTAGAAACATCACCTTCAAAGGAGTATTGAGGCCAGCTTTTTGGTACACTACTCTATGTGTGAATAAAAGAGTTAAAGCCATGTTGTGAAAAAAGAACCTGCCCTTAAAGATTTGAAAAAAGCATTTCTGCTTTGGTATCTTCATGAAGAGAAAATATAGACCATGTTTTATGATGATTTAATGCATGATGTGCAGAGCTTGCATTTCAGAATTTAAATTTTGAAAGCAATGTTGGCTGATTACAAAAACCGCACTGCCACTTATGACACTTTAATTACAAGTTTCCAGGCAAATATTATGACACTCTATGTTAATTGCTTTCCATGTTTTACAAGTTTATATATATTTAGAGACATGACTACCAATGAATGTTGCAGAATTATCGGGCAAAAAAACCTATTGGCCCAATATATTCTATACATTAGTAAAAAAAAAAAAAAAAAAGAAAAGGAACATATGGAGCAAATAAACTAAAAGGAATGTCCCAACACTGCTGTAATCTAACATTTAATGTTGACTATGTAATAAATAAACTGTAATAAGAGAAGAAGGTCAATAACTATAACTTCTTTATGTTGAGATTTAACTCAGCTTTATAGGCCAACAGTTACTTATAAATGTGTTAAATAAAAACAGGTGTTGTGGTTTTGGCATATGTCACTAATCAAACATAAAAAGATGGTCTTTCATGGGGTAACTCCATCTATAATTTGAGGAAGAGAAATGGATTTGAACCTCAGAGGTTGTGTGTAGGCATCTGGCTCAAATATCCTTAATCAACTAGCTTAAATCATCCAACTTATTCAACTTGCTTTATTGCAAATGAGTTATCTGCTCAGTGGATGATATGTGGCTGTTAGTAAGCTCTACTTTGAGGTCCAGGTTGGTTCCCAGACATCAACAAGGGTCAACGTCTCACATTATAATGTAATTATTAGGTCACAGTAATTGGCTGTGAAAGAAAGATGGGCTGAAGGGAAAAAACTTCATGTCTTCAAAGACTTTATAATATCAAAAGGCCTCACACTGGATGGATATTTGAAAGGATGTAAATATTTAAATCTAGAAAGGTGATAAAATCCTGGGTTTATTTATATCAAGACTAAATGAACATATTACAATGTTAAGAATATATGTGTTATTTTGGTATTCAATGTCAATTATTTATTTACCTGGCTCACATCTATTAAACATACTGATCATATAGTTAATAAACTTTAGATTCTGGCCTTTGATTATTGGTCTTGCCTTTTGTAACTTTCTGAAAAGTTGGATTTATTCTGCTTGCATTATCTTCATGTCCAACACACACAGAACAAAAATCATGTTGAGTACATTTTCAACGTGACGTCACTATTTTTACTCATTTGATTGTTCCTTTAAAAAATAAACCTATTTTCTTTAGGGAATTATGCCTAAAATATATTAGCATTTTAAATAGGAAGCTGTTCAAAAACAGTACTCCAAATTATGATGCTATAACATGAAAAAGGCAACAAAGAAATATGACTGAAGACTACTTTCCTGTAGTAGCAAAAGTTCAAGTTTTACGATCAAAAGCCAAATATTCAAAAGTATTACAGTATTCTTTTTTAAGTTGCATAATAATCAAATCTCCACCAAAGATGACTCCTTCTACTCCTGCCACTTAATGACCACATTTTGCTCAGGCATTTACCTGTCATCATGAATCTAAGGGAGTAAACTCATTTCTAACTCCAGGGCAAATCATAGGATCAGTCCAAATCATGGTAGTTAGGAAGTGAGCTTTTGTCCATGGGTAAGTGTGACTTTAGTTGGCAAATTAGACTAAAGAGGAGCACATTTATTGGATGTTGGGAGGAAAGGATTTCCTCTCTTCCTTCTATAGAATAACAAAAACCCTGGCATATTTCAGCTCTGAGGGAGAATCAGCTTAAGGCGAATGCTAAAAATATCCTGTTCCATAAACATCTTTATTTTCCTCTAGGATTCTCCTGTAAATGGGGGAATCCCTCAGGAAGGCAGAGAGCTTGCTGATGCAGGAGCAAAGTCATCCTACAGCTTCAATGAGCTGGTTTATGCATTGACCTGGAGGCATGCTGAGAGTGGGGAGGACCTAAAGGGGTTGGCCTGCAACAGGTCATCCCTGAGGTACCAAAATGGAGGCAAATCATATGAAAATATTTACAGTTCTATTGAGAACCTGGATTATGATATTTAATTTGAAAAATTCTGACACATACTCACTGTGATCTCCAAACTCTGTCAGAGCTGCTATCCATTTTGATGTAAACTAACGTGGAACTAAATGAACCACTGCTTCATTTTAATTCTGAGGAACATTTGGTTTTGCCATTATTTACCATTGTTTATTGACATATGATATTTCCACAGACCAAAATCTTTCATTACATATATAGGTGAACATATAGTCATAATTGTATAGTATAGAAAATAAATGTTCTGGTATTATCCTCAGCATTTAATAATGCAAAACTAGTGACAAACATCTTTAGAAAAAATAATAAAATAGTCTTTCAGTATTAAAATTTCTTATTAAAAAGCATCAGGTCAGAGTATGGCATGTTCTTAATGCATAGATGAGTTAGGCATGAATAAAATGAATCTAATCCCATCTCTTATGGTAAATCAAAATATTTGAAATCTACAGGTCACAGTTTGACACAGGTCAATTGAAAAAACAATATATTCAGCTATTCCGTTATTCTGTGGTTTCATGATGTAACTTTTAAACAATGTATAGCCAGGACATAAACAACATACTGCATACTTACCCGGTGATTTTTTATGCCACTCTGCTGAATGCAGGATAAATATATTTGGGCTTTTTATTGCTTGAGTAGAAAGTGCTCATTACGTATTATTTTATGTTTATAATATAAGAGTTAAAAAAAAAAAAAGTTTTTTTAAATGGCATACATCACACTGTTGTAGTGGTTGATTTCCTCAAGATCGTCTTCTGTGGTTTTGGTGCAGTGGGAGGAGGCACAGGTGCAGGTCTGAGTGGGGGGAAGCTGTTACTGTGGCTTATCCCCAGCCCCCCATTTTCTAGTGGAAAAGGAGGGAGGTGAGGGGGAGGAGGCTGGGCAGGGCCATGGGGAGGAAGCTTTCCTGGTGGGTGGACAGGTTCGCTGTGTGAGTGGACCTCCCTATTTTTTATGTGATGCCGGGTGTCACAGTCAGGACAATAGCCATGGTACTGGACTTTTTCATTAAACCGAACTCGCTCCCGAGGCCCTGCTTGGGGGCACCTGTCTTTTTCAGGTCTGTGCATCAGAGGCTGCACTGGAGCCTTGTCCAAGTTACTGCTGGGTTCGCAGCAAACGTCTCCGTTTGGAATTTTGTTGGGTGCCCCTGGGAAGCCTCTGTTTCGCAGAAGGGTGCCATTGGTCTTTACCGGATTGACAGTGGACACCACTCTTTGCGGGTCTTCACACTTCACAGGTGTCAACCGTGGAGGGGGAGGGGGAGGGTTTGGCTTTCTCAGGACGGTGAGGATAGCAGATGGGTGGGCTGGGGGTTTAATGAGGGGGGCGTTGGCCTGCACTTTGATCTTCTCTATGCTGGAGGCTGTTGTCCCACTTGAGCTACTATTCAGGGTGTCCGTTTTGGAGCTGTCGGTCATCTCATCCTCCAGCTGTAGGTCAGAAGTCAGGGTATCAATCTGGTCAACCACCTGGTGGAAAGGACAAGGTAATTGTGTTGAAGAACGACCCGAAGCAAAATATACTACAAACAATATCTTCCTGTCTCGCTATAATCTGTTATGGGAACCTTGACTAATACTGAGTGGTGTATTCCATTGTTCTTAATGTTTTCATTCAATAAATTTAGGCAAGGCAGGGTGACTCTGGGTGGCTCCCATGGTAAGTAATAGTGGCTCAGACTAGGATCAAAGAAAGGAAGATGGAGAGAAATGAATGGATTTAGGAGCTAAAACTGAAGACCTAGCTCTCATGGTACTAGTGTGAACCAATCAATCACATAAGACACTCATATGGAGGAGTAACATCTCTGAGTCCTCTCTAACTTCTGGTTGAATCTGGCACCTCTTCTAACAGGGTTGCTTAGTGTCTCTGCCCTGTTAAGTCATTGTCTGGGGCAACTTGTGGGAAGCTTGACCTCAGGGCAAATGCTCAATTTCAGAACCCAGAAGTTGACCCTCTATCATTTACACTCCCTGCAGTCAGAGATCTTAGAGGCTATTCTCATGGCTACCATACATGTACTAGTATGCCTACAGGAGGAAAGAAAAGTTATGGATTACTTTAAAAGTAATTTATTTTTCAATGGAATGAGTCCCCTCATCTCACGTTTCCATACGTAGACTTTTCCCTCCTCTCTTATTCAGGCCTAAGTTTGTTCAACTGTGAAGTTGGCTCTTTGACACGTGGTGGCACAATTGGGCTCAAAATGAAAATATCATTACCAACAAGAAGTTAGAGAGGACTCAGAGATTTTACTTCTTCTACATGAGTGTCTTATGTGATTGGTTCACACTAGTACCATGAGAGCTAGGTCTTCAGTTTTAGCTCCTAAATCCATTCATTTCTCTCCATCTTCCTTTCTTTGATTCTAGCCTGAGGCACTATTACTTACCATGGGAGCCAGCCAGTCACCCTGCCTCGCTTCTCACTACTGTAATCTCAGTGGTTTTTCTAAAAACAGAATTGTGCTCTTGTCATTCCTTGCTTAAAACCTTTCAATGCCTGCTCATTTCTCTTGTGATATATATCAATTCTTAACATGGTCTCTAAGGTCCTGTACAGTCTCACTCAGTGTTGTTCTGATAAGTGTTTAATAACGGGTTCTTAGAGGTGTGAGTGAGTCCTGATTTGAAGAGTTTGCCAGTTTCCATGGTGTAAACTCCTGCCATGGTTGACTTCAAGTGAGTAAAGGCAACATCACTAAATGTGAAATTGGGAAGAAACCTGCAGGGGTCCATCATTATAAAGTATTTCCACCATACCAGTAGAATAGACATAAACTCAGGAGTACAGATAAATATTAAAATGTAGTAAAATAATTAGGAATGACTAGGAATAATTAGAAAAAAATCTTTCTTTTTTATGTAATCCACTTAATATAGGTTTATATACTTTTGTTTTCAATAATAGTTATTTCACAATTGGCTCACAGGATTTCTGAAAATAAAACAATTGGCCCTTTTTAGCCAGTACAAGACAGCACTCCTAAGTGACCCTCCATATTCAAATCTATTAAGATTCCCTTTTCCTTTCTGTTCTCAAACCTCTCCAGTCTTCTTTCAGACCCTCATAATTGCCAGTCAGCTTCCTGCCCCAGGACATTTGCACATACTAATTTTTCATGTAAAGGTCACTGAATTTGTGTGTGTGTGTGTGTGTGTGTAAGGAATCATATCATATCTATCTGACACTGGTTAGCTTTAGGCTTCATTAAGTTAAGAATGCATGGGAAAAATTGTACGGCAACTACTGAAGTAATAGACAAACTTACAACTTTCGAAATAAGGATTAAAAAGTGAGTAAGGGAATTTTGGCAAATCTAAAAATGGCAGAAAATAAGAAAACAACCAAAAAAGCATACTAACTAGAAACAAACCCATATGATAGTTTAAAAAACCAAACTTAAAAAATAATAATATTAATAATCATAACAAGTATAAATAGATTAAAATAATTTATTCAAGAAGGGACACAGAAGGATTGAATACAGAGTGAAAGAAATAAGATATAGCAGGCAAATAACCAAATGAAAACTGATGCAGCTATACTAATACTGAGCAAAAAACCCTGAAATCTGTTTTAATCAAATAGTATTGTATCAATACAAACAGGTGAAAAAAAAATGAATGAAACAAAATTGAAAGTTCATGTACACACACACACACACACACACACACACACACACACACACACGCTCAAACAATGGGATAAAAGTTATAAAGAAGTAATTCACATAAGGGATGCTTCAAATTTCCAAAAATCATATACTCAATCTCACTAGTAATCAACGTAGTACAAACTGAAGAAAAGTGAGAAAGTATTTCATTCTGAGTAGTTTAGGAAAAACGAACCAGCCTGATAGTTCTACTTGTTGGTGATGAGGTGGGTAAATGGGAACTCTGTACATTGCCAGTGCAAATGTAAATTCAGTGTCTTGGGAAATTTTTGGACAATATCTTATAAATTGTATAAGGTGCTTACCCTACCCTACCGTACAGGTATTTTAAGAACAAAGCCTAGACCGTTCTGGAGAAATTCTAAGAGATGTGCACAGGGTTGAAACAGCACAAGGATGTTTCTTTTAGGTTTTTTTTTTTTTGGTGTTGTTTGTTTTGCCATAGCAAAAAACTGGAAACCTAAATATCTATTAGTAAGTCATGTATGTAAATACAAACTAGTTCAAATGAAGTAACTACAGCTATATTTATCAACAGGGATAAATCTCAAAAATCTTCAGTTGAACATAAAAGTTTAAAAAAATATATCTCTATATGTATCCAATATGTATGTATTGTTTATATGTAGAAGTACAGATGTTTTAGTTTATACAACATGAAAATAAATGATAGACATTAAGTTTAGGCAAGGAGGAAGGGGAAACACTGTCAGAAGGCATCAGCTATATAGATGAAATATTTTATTTCTTTTAAAACTTGATATAAAGTAATTATGATAAAGTGTTAACATTTGTTAAGTTCGGGTTATACTTGATACAGTATTTATTTTATGTCATGTGTAAAACCTTTTATAATTTGAAAATAAAATAAATATCACTACTTAAATGAAGTTAGAAAGAAATAAAAGGAGAATTTCTTAACAGCTGCCATGTGGAGAACACATTGAAAGCTGCTGCAGTTTATTTGCTTGTTGAGTTAGAGGATATTGCAGCCAAGTGAGAGATGAGTAAATTAACCATACAAGGAATACACTGTATTCCTTGAAATTACACTTCTATGTTTTGCTGAAACGATTTCACAGTATCATATTGCAACTAAAGGAATTATGACCACAGGCATGATGGAATTAAGGGGAAAGCAAAATGAAAGAAAGTAGGACTAGAGGGACACATTGTTTCCACATATTTGGAGGTGAGAGGACAGCATGACATCCATCAAAAGTCTAAGAACATCCACACCTAACATCAGGAGCAAAGGAGAAATGTGTATCTCAAACTTGAAATTTAGTCATTTTTCTAAGTAATTGTGGCTACTCAGATCTACGGAGGAATGTGCCAATGGGAGTGAAACAAAGGGATATGTAAAGAAAGGATAATACATTCAGTGATTCCAGGAGGTTTTCCTTAGCCTCACATACAAGGAAGCTATGGTTAGATTGTGGAATAATTAGGAATACTGATAATTGTGGCTCAGGGATCACATGAGCTTAAGGTTTTCATATTGGAAAATATCCCTAAATATTTTCATAAAAAGGAAGCAGATTTGGAAGAAATTAACTGACTAAATGATCTGAGTTATTTGTGGGAATACAAAATTCAGCTTATACTACTTCTGTAAATGTTAAACTGCAAAGAATAAAAATAAAGATACTTCAGGGTTTCAGGGTTGGCATTAGAGTGAAATTTAGGATGAACAGATTTACCTAAAATTAAAAAAAAATAAATAAAAACATTAGGAGCTCCTTTTCTTATGCTCTCACTGGATTTTGCCATTTTATTATTACAGCTGCTTCTATATATCAGAATTGTCTATACCTGTGTGTTTCCCTCAGACCGTGTAAGCACATATTTCCACCTTTGTACTCCTGGCAGAGAGTACAGTGATTGTACACAGTGGATATTCAATAATAAAATGCTGAGTAAATAAACTGGATAAAGGTAGAACCTCTGAGAAAAGTCATTTCTTGCCCTCACTTCCATCTCTCCCCAGCTTTCCCATCTTGGGTCTGATTTTCAAGGTCTTCAATGTCACCAATTCTGGGTTGTCCAGAAAGGCACACAGGAAAGAATGAAGTAGAAAAAAAAGGAAGGCAGCCATAAAGAGTTGGTGAGGCTTAGTGAACTCTCTGCCTATGTTATCTGACTCTGAAAGCCTAGCTCCACAGCTTGGCACAGGGAACATTTCAGTCACTCTCCAAAACAACTAAGATGGTTGAATTACATATTTATCTTTAAATATTCATCAGTATAGCCCTAAATGTATTGAGATCTTTCCTAAATCCTACATATTTCAATTAAAAGCCACAAAATGTATAGCTCAATGGCCTTAAAAACAAAACCCTTTTTCAATTTGAGTGAATCTTTCTCTAGGGCCTTCTCAGTAACAAATCACAACTTCAAGAATTTCATTAAGAATTACAAACTTAATGAAAGGAAAGGAGGAATTTAACTCCAACTTAAATATGCACCAAATTATGAGTTCTTCTATATTTAATATTTATTCATAAAAACAACCACAATTTAAATGTGTGGCATCAGCAGTAAAAAGAAAGGGAAATGAATGAGAGCAATGGGTGAACTAGCTGTCAGACCATGGTCCATGGCCGAATGCAGGCTGACCCAAGAGCTTCACTTCTACTTTTATTTTTTTTAATAAATTTATTTATTTATTTGTTTTTATTTGTGGCTGTGTTGGGTCTTCATTGCTGGGTGCGGGCTTCCTCTAGTTGTGGTGAGTGGGGGCTACTCTTCGTGCGGTGCACGGGCTTCTCATTGCAGTGGCTTCTCTTGTTGCAGAGCAAGGGCTCTAGGTGTGTGGGTTTCAGTAGTTATAGCACGCAGGCTCAGTAGTTGTGGCCGAGGGCTCTAGAGCTCAGGCTCAGTAGTTGTGGTGCATGGGCTTAGTCGCTCTGTAGCATGTGGGATCTTCCCGGACCAGGGATCGAATCCATGTCCTCTACATTGGCAGGAGGATTCTTAACCACTGCGGCACCAGGGAAGCCCTCCATTTTTGACATAATATAAAAATTTTAAAGTCTATACTTGTATTTATCTATATATATTTTATCTATCTATCACCTGGTTGATCTATTGACAGGAAATAAGTTGTTCATTACGTACTATACAACTCTGTATTCCACTGCTAGACCACAGTACTAGTGATGTACTAAATATGAATTAATATGTATAAATACCTCTTGTAATTATTTTGTGAATGGGAGAACTATATTTAATTATACTTGTGCTAAAAACAATGTAATAAGTGGAAAACATTTAAACTATTCCACAATTTGGTTAATTCTGCTTTGACATTTGTTTAAAAAAAAAATTTTTTTTTTTTTGAAAAGGTCCAGTGACCAATATGAAAGAGTTGCTCAGGTGGTGAGCGCTAAATGCTTGCTTTCCAAGGAATGACTAGAATTGCCTTGAGTTCCCAAAGTTGTCTTTGGGTTTCTACAGCAACTGCCACTTCCTTAACAATATTATTGTTTCTTAGAGACCTGACCAATCACAATATCCCAGACACGATAATAACAGAGTTGTATTATCTAATGTTTATTTATTCTCCTTGTCCTTGGTGTATTTGACAGAGTATATAACATAGATAGTGGAAGCAATCCACGATAAATAAGGCACTATCTTGAAGCTGCCAGAGACCCAGGCTCTCTCCAACTTTCTGTTCTGCTATCCCTAGGGTTTGGTGTCTATTTTTAAGTCCAAGTTCATAGCTGGGAGGGCCGGCCTTCGCATATGTATTTCAAGGGAAAGGATGAAGAACAGTGGGGAACGCACACCTACTCCTTTTTAAAGAGATGTTTCAGGAGTAATACATTTTATTTGCTTATGTTTGACCAGCCAATAGTAAGTTGCTTAAGTGGAGGAGACTGGGAAATGTACGCTTTTATCTGGGGTCCAACGTGCTCAGTGAAAAGCTATGGTTATTCCTCAAAATAAGAAGGGAGAAAGGACATTCCAAGGCAATTAGCATCCTCTGAAATAGAGACTAAAACACACATACAGAAAACACACACACACAAACACACACACACACACACACACAAACACACTGGTATACCTTTAATCATCCTTGTTGGGAAATAAATATGAAGGTTATAAACTTGCTTAAAAATTCTTACTGAAAAATTATTTGAAACATTTTTTGAAACAGAATACAGTATATGTTTTGAAGGTGTTTTGTTGTTTGCTTTTGTAATATTCATTTAAGTGGCAATTTATACCCTGTTCTCTGAAAGTAAACTAGATTTAAAAATAAACAATAATCATAATTCATAGCTAAGCCTGATCAGTAGAAAATAAGGTAAAACTACAATGTAATTTTTCTTATTTTTCTGTGTGTTCAGTTGGGTTTGACAAATATTTACTGTGCAAATATTATTAACCTGTTATTGTATGAGACACTGAGGATTAAAAAAATAAGGCTTCCAGTTTAATAGAGACTGATCATGTGTATTTAGTGCCTTCCTCCCCAAATCATATCTAAATGAGAGTAAAGAAATAAATACAGTAATAAATTCAGAAGATCTTCTCAAAGTGTGGTATAAGCTGACCCAGAGAGTTTTATAAATACATGGATGAATTAATGAAAAGGTGGTCAAAGTACTGATGGAGTCCCAGAAGGATTCCAAACTTGAAAGTGGAATAGAGAGAGAGTGGAAGTGAGAGGTAATGCAAAATTAGGGTGTGAAGTTGTTGAGTGACTATGTTTCACAATGGAAAAAAATTGTGTCAAATGGTGCAACAAGACTGGCAACATGCTAAGAGCTCACACCCTTAAGGTACACTGAAATTCTTGCTGTAAAGAATCTGAACATGTCTCTGGATAAGAAGGCGGCACTGAGTGCGGTTGGTAGGATCTCAAAACAAAGCTCTCCTCCCTCATTATTATTACGTTTTTCCATTGGGAAGGTGGTAGAAATGGGGCAAGAGCAGCTAGCTTGTCTTCTGAAGTACTTCATGCCCATCTGACACATTCAGAATTTTCAATCAGCATCCTCCTTTTCCCTATATGTAGAAGAGGTTGTTAAAACATCTTTATAATATGAATATGTTTGAAGATCAAGAGATATTTGAGGGTAAACAACATCACAAAATAGAAGGACCAAGATAAATGAAAAGATCAATATTGAAGGCAAAGCTGTCATTATTAGTAAAGTAAGAGAACTTTGTAGTAATTCCAATTAATGTACTTGGAGAAGTTTCAGAATGTATTGCAGCTATAAAATAATACACTGTTATAAAAGAACAGACATCAAGAAAGAAAAATATTTGAAGTATAAAACATAAATACTAAATTTAAAAAGATTATTTTTAAAGAAAAGAAAAAAAATCTAAGAAATATTCCTAATCATAAAGCAAAATTATTTTCTTTAAGAAGGAAAATAGGGACTTCCCTGGTGGCTCAGTGGTTAAGAATCCTCCTGCCAATGCAGGGGACATGGGTTCAAGCCCTGGTCCGGGAAGATCCCACATGCTGTGGAGCAACTAAGCCTGTGCACCACAACTACTGAGCCTGTGAGCCACAACTACTCAGTCCACGTGCCACAACTACTGAAGCCCACCCACCTAGAGCCTGTGTTCCACAACAAGAGAAGCCACTACAATGAGTAGCCCACGTACCACAACAAAGAGTAGCCCACGCTCGCCACAACTAGAGGAAGCCCGCGTGCAGCAACGAAGACCCAACACAGCCAAAAATAAATAAATAAAATAATTAAAAAATAATAAAATAAAAAGGAAAATACAAGAAAAAATTTAAAGGCAAGGAAAGCAAGAAAATCAATCCTGGAGCTTTAATGACTGACTGAGAAGTTCCAGAAAAAAATGGGGAAAAAAGATAAAAATGTGGGATTCCAATAATCAAAAAAAAAAAATAAAGAGAAAATTCCACAGTTGACAATACAAATGGAGCTTCAGAGGGAAACAGTCAACTGAGTGTTAATCAGGATGAATGAAAATGAAAACAAAGTCAATCATTTACCAAACAAACAAAGAAAACTCAGAAAGAAGTGAAAATTAAATAATCATCACAGCATCTTATGTATGAATGCATGATGAAAGTCATTTTACCAGTAACTTCAAAAGTTCTCTGGCAAAGTAATTTTAACCCCAATTCTATACCTGACTAATTTAACAATTTATTGTAATGAAAAATTAAAATATTTGTAGATATTAAGGACAAAGATAATTTACTTCTCCTGTATCTGTTCTTTAAAAGTTAAGGATATTCTGTAGCTCAGTAAAATGGAATCCAAGAAAGGAGGAAGGCACAGAAAGCAAAAACCTTTGTAATTAACACAGAAGTATGAAAACAAAAGAATTTAAGAATGACAACTTACTTGAGTCCCCAAAGCAATTATTCTAAGCTAAAACAGGAAATCAGAATTCTCCAAGAAAAAATAACGAATTACATTCAATAGATCATACAACTGGAAAGTTGTCACACATTAGGGATAGGGAAAAGAAGTGAACTATTGAACTGTGGGTGATGAGTATAATGTGTGTAAAAAGAGAAACCATTTGAATCTTGAATTCTCTTTTGAAAGGTTCAAATTTAGAAATATAGGTTTAAATTTATTTCTTTATGAGTTCATTATCAGTGTTTCATTCTACTTCTACTATTAAGATGCTGGTTACTGATTTTTCTTCTCAACATATGGCAAAAGCAAAAAAGACTAATTCTTCATCTTCCATAAAGATGAGTCAAATGACATGGTTTGCAGTTTAAAAAAAGTGTGTGAGCATATTGTTTAGACAGCTGACTACCTGAAAAACAAAAGCAAATGTTAAAAGGGGTTATCGCCAGGGAATAGGCCTAGACATAGGATGGAGATGATATAGAAGGTGAATTTTATACATCCTTATGTAGAATTTGATTTGGAGATAGAGATGAATGTGCAAATACCTGCCTGATAATAGTTGAAATTATACTCTCCCAAAAAATCAAAGAGAAAAAACATGAACTAGATACAGTCCTTCCCCATGCAAACTAATAATTACCACACAGTGTACCATGTGTAGTGGTAAAAGGATTGACAAGCATAGGAGAGCAGAGAAAGGGGTGATTTATTCTTTCCAAGCAGGTCAGTTGGTAGCATTGGCCAGAGATAGTTTCAAATCAGGTGAAAATGAGAGATGTCTTGAATGACAAAATGAAACCTGGAGGAAAAGGCATTTCTTGGCAGAAGGAATAGCATGTGAAGTGGCATAAAGGTATGAAATATAATTTTTTATATGTTGGTAAAGGATAAAGTAGCATAAGGCACATGAATAAGAGACAGGGCTGAAAAGGCAGACAGAGGCCAGGTTGTGGGGAGCCCTGCAGGGCATGTTTAGGAGTTTCTACACCAGTTGCACTTTTGAAGATTGGTTCCCAAAAGGTTTGGATTTGTGGCACCAACCAAAAAAATGCATAAAGTTAGTGCTTTGATAGAGAATGAAGATGGACATACATGCTTTAGTAGGTAATTTCTTTTTAAGTTAAATTGTTTTATAGCCATGGAATGAATAGTATTTAGGAAGACCAGGTCTAAATATAAAATTATAGATATGATTTGTCCAAAAAGGTTCATGGGCCTTGGCAACCTTGGAAAATTATACAAGTATCAACAGTTTATGTTATTTACAGCACTAAATGATCCAAAATTTGTAACTCTACAATTTGCAAAATCAAGGTGTTTAATTTTTTTAACTTATAAAACAAAAGTAACTGGTTTCATTTAAATCAGTTCCTCATCGAACTGTAAGCATTTCTGAGGTACTCCTGGAGGAAGTAGAAATCCCCCAAATTTTCACACACCGTTTCTAATGTCATATGCCCAAATGCTTACTGTATAAAATAAACATAAGACAATTGAGTACTAAGGGATAAAGTGCTATTGCACAGCTCAGCTCCATAGAGGTAAAATGTATCAGTATTACATGTGATGATCACTTCATGTAAGTCCCACTTTTACTTGCATGTCAGTTTTAGTAAGTGAGTACTTATGACTTTTCTTTCCCCTGTAACAAACATTATTCACACATTATAGTGGTTGAAATGCCATTGCTAACTTTAATTTCTGTCTTCATAACAAACATGCTTATACTAAGGCTTCCTGTAAAGTGTGGAAAAGGAAACCTCCCTCATCACAATTGCTATAAGCAGCTTAACAGATTTAAAAGACTCATTCACTTGCAATTTGTGAGTATGCACATCAAAATGATTCCATTATGTTAACAATGTCCAGGAGGAGACTGTAACTCACAATAATGGACCTGTAAACTTTAACACAAGCTTATAGCTCTCAAACTCTAATAACTTTCTGCATGTTAAAAAGTGTAGATGAGGGGCTTCCCTGGTGGCGCAGTGGTTGAGAGTCCCCCTGCCGATGCAGGGGACATGGGTTTGGGCCCCGGTCTGGGAAGATTCCACATGCTGCTGAGCGGCTGGGCCTGTGAGCCATGGCCGCTGAGCCTGCGCGTCCGGAGCCTGTGCCCCGCAATGGGAGAGGCCACAGCAGTGAGAGGCCCGCATACCGCAAACAAACAAACAAACAAAAACAAAAAAACAAAAAAAGTGTAGATAAATAAACCTCAGGTTGTGTATAACCTTCCCTACTGATGGTAAACTAGCTCAATAAAAAATATTCTGTAAGCATCATGAGTAAGGTTGTAAGAACAACCTCTATTCAATCCACTCTCTCTTCCATTTAATCCAGTCTTTGCATTGCAGCCAGACAGAGCTTTCCTTAAATCTGTATGTATAACATAAATTATTAAACCTTAAGTGGTTTCCTATTGCTCTTAAGA
This sequence comes from Aethalodelphis obliquidens, assembly GCF_003676395.1. NCBI lineage: Eukaryota > Metazoa > Chordata > Mammalia > Artiodactyla > Delphinidae > Aethalodelphis > Aethalodelphis obliquidens. Next base: position 18,316,799 of record NW_020837948.1, read on the forward strand.
TAAAGACCAAATATTTATAAAATCACAATCCTCCTAAGATACGGATCCTGCTTTGTACATCAGCTTGCCCTTGTGCCACTTCCCCTCACTCTGCTCTTTTCATTTCTTCCTGTGCTTAGAAGATGCTAAGCTCCCATCTCTGGGTCTTTGTATAAGTCATCCTCTACCCAGTCCTGGTTACTGCTTACTGTTCCCACAAAACACACACACACACACACACACACACACACACACACACACACACACACA